>NC_090921.1:618705115-619010594 GCF_040938575.1 Ambystoma mexicanum | reverse complement strand
TTGCGTCCAATACTGGATCTGCAGCTGCTGAATCTTCAAATACTAGATGGTTGCTCTTGCCCAGATCCTACAAGCCCTCGAGTTGCAGGACTGGTTGGTACCACTGGACCTTCAGGATGGCTAGTTCCATGTGCCCATTCATTGTAAGTACAGGAAGTAACCAAGGTTTGTGGTGGGCCAGCATCACTACCAGTTCAGAATTCTACCTTTTTGTCCTCTGCGCCCACAAGTGTCTTTCTCTTTTCTGGTTGACTGACTATTCGCGCTTGCTCCCCAGATCTAGTGTCGGAGCACCTACTTTGCACATGCACTTTATTGCTCAGCCTTGGCTTTTCCGGTACTTAAAGTTTCATGTTTCGCCATCCCAGTTTCTCCAATTTATCAGAACAGTCTTGTACACTCGCCTGGGCAGGGCATTCACGACCAGGTGTCGAACCTCTTTTCGATTGGTCAATTTCCTTCAATCTCAGAACCAACTCCAAGCCTCAGCCTTTCTACACCTACTGGGTGTCATGGCTTCCTACATCTTAGTGGTTCGGGAGGCAAGGCTGCTCATGAGATTACTTCAGTGGCTCCTCCATTGCCAATGGTCGCAGTTTCAGGGCCACATGTTGGACCATCGGCAGGTCTTGGACCAGGTGGCTTGGGATCTTGCGTGGTGGGCCGTGCAAGACAATTTACTGAGAGGCGTGTTTCGCCAAGCCTGGCCCCATGTGGTTTTGGTCACAGACTCATTTCAACAGGTTGGGGGCGCTCATCTGTTGGAACTGACAGTGAGCGACTGTGGTTTCCCTCAGAGTCTCAGGAACACATCAATTTTATGGAGATGGGGGCGATCAGTCTGTCCCTGGTCGCCTTCCTCCCCTCTGTGAAACGCAAGATTGTCGTCATCCTGACAGATAACACAGTAGCCGTGCACTACCTCAACAAACAAGGTGGTATGGGATCTTTGCTGCTGTGTAGATTTTGAGAGAGATGAATGAGTAATTCATAGCGTTGAACCCTCCCCCCATCTCTATACCGTACAAATGAAAGGAGCACAGCATTCATGGTGTCTGTCCTCTCTCCGCCGCCATACTGCAAGTATGAGAGATGCTACTCACTGAGACAACCTTACCGAAGGTACCCTGGAGCAATCGAAGAAGAGATGAATTGCAAGCTCTAGCAGACATGGATATGTTGTAACAAAAGATGATGAAAGCAAGTGACGTCGTTGCCGAAACTGACACACATAGACGCATTAGACACAAAGTAGACATGCCCCTACCATGATGTTACACGGACGCTAGGTCAAATTGCATTTAGACATGAAGGATGTTAACTGCATTCAATAGAAGTTAGAAGACATAATCGGTGTATAAGCTGAAATGCAAGATGCATAAGAATACTCATAATGCTTAACTCAGAAACGCAATAGTAATCAGTGGCCATTATGGATAAAAAGGACGGCACAGCCATGTTCGGGCGAATTGGAGGCATTGAAGAAACCTCAAAGCTGCAGGAAGTATAGACTCTCTGAATTAGCTAAAAACGCATATCGGAACAGACCAGACGGTAGCTGCACAACTCCTGCCAAGGTTACAGTAGAAAAGGGAGGCTTAGACTAGCACCGAGGAGAATAGGAGTTAATTCCCAAGCGCAAGGCACATTTCTCTTAAATTAAGTAAAGAAACTAACAACTCTTGAAGACCAGGCGCTCATTAATTAAGGCTTAATATTGGAAGAAGAGTAGATTGGACAAGTCTCCAGTGTACAGGAAGGGTAAAGACTCATCTTAAAATAGGATAAATCCTAGTAAAAGACAATCTGAATAATTCAAAACATGGTCTTCTCACATGTGACCTGTAGTTGGAGAACAGTGGCTATTCATTAACTCCAGACACAGATAGACTGAGGCCTTCACTCCGCTTAAATTCTCGGAACAATGATAAAAGACAAAGCCAAGTTCAAAGCTAAACGTCCTGGCTCATAGCCTAGGAAATCAGAGATGGTATTTTTTTTTTAATTTGGAAAAGCAGCATCTTGTTGTCGCTCCCCCTACCGGTATTGTTGCTCATGTGCTGATGACCTGGGGCGTAATCAAGGTTGGCAAAGCCGAAGGCAACCAATACCTGTGCTCCAATAATTTTTGTTAAATGGATTGCTTTTCTCCCGCAGATTCCTTGTCCGATATCCTCATTCAGCTTTGGTGCTCGTAAACCTTCCGGCAGACGGCATAGTGGACCTCGACTTGATCGTCGATCCATCTTGCTCAGTGCTCGATTGTCTGCTCTGGACGTGACGTCATGTGTTGTACATACATAAAGTCACTATGCCCAAACCTCAGTTCCTTTTTTCTGCGAACGCGACACACTTCTGTGAGGAACACGACACAGAGTCTTTGACTCTGTTTTTTTGACAAAAATGTGTCAAATCTTTCTAAAACCTCGAACATGTCAGCTCGCCAGACTTTGGGCTTTAATAGGTGCACCGACTGCCACTCCAAAATGTCAATCACCGAGCCCCAAGATATTTGTTTGTGGTGTCTTGGGAAGGATCACGATACCGAGGGGTGTGTGTTGTGCTCCGAAATGCACTCGAGTCCTTGCACGAGCAGGCTGCCAAACTTGCTTTGGGCCGACCGTCTACGAAATCCCCAGCGCAGTCGATAGTCCGGTCTTCTGAGACTGAAGGGCCCAACCCCAAAAAGGAGACTGAAAGGTATCGACAGATGGCCAAAAAGCAGTCGCAGTCGAGGAGGCGCACTCAGCCTCGTCTTCATCGCATAAAAAAAAAAGAAGTGCCCCAATCATCGACACAAGTCCAACTCATCGTCGGAAAAAGGTAAACCTTCCCCTTTAAATTTAGAGGCGTGCTGGGGCGCAGCCCAGGAGCATGCACTGCCCTGACTCTGCCCTCTGGCGCCACACCCAAATCCCCTTTTCCGCGTCAACGGGAATGGGCCAAATTCACCAGCGCTCCTGGGTTTGGCTTCGGCCATGTAATTCCACACGCGGATACTTCTTCTCTTTGTCTATTTTGTCTTTTTGTCAGTCAGGTACTCGGTCCTCAGACGTCATGCTCCTCCCCGGCGCATGTCGACTTCTACAGGGTTCAGCAGGTGTCCATCCTGCAACAGGCTCTTCCCGACTTCAGACCCCCATGCCCTCTGCCTACGTTGCCTTGGCTCAGAGCACGGTTGGCAGTCATGTTCGGCGTGTGACTCGCTGAAGGCGAAGGCGCTGAAGAACAGACTCGCTAGGTGGAGGGAGCTCCTCCAGAGGATCTCAAGAACTTCGTGAAGTATCGAGCCAGGCCCAAGGTAGGGCAAATATTTTCCAGCACACCCCGCAAGGGAGACTCTTTCCCAGGGACTCTTCCCTCGCAGCAGGGATCAGCCAGGTCCTTCTACCGGCACGTGCCCCGAGGCAGCTACAGCTACCGGCCTTCAGGTCGAGGGGTCCTCGGATCCTCCTGGGCACAGTGTCAAGGGACCAGAAAGTTCTTGTACTGGGTCTACACCCGAGGGACTACGTCCCTTTACCGGCACAATGGCCGAGAGCTATGCCCTAATACCGGCAATATGTCTGAGGGGGCGCCTAAAAGCAACTCTACTGACCACCGGGTCAAGGGTTTTACACCTACCGGGCCGAGGGCCGAGGAGCAGGGTAGGCCTTGTGATCCACACGCAAGAGTCTTGGAAGAGGCCGGGCCCAGCGGGCTGAGCAACAGATCGCAGGCAGCTTGACAAAATGGCCGCCGTACCAGAAAGGGGCACCCACCTGACGCCATTCCACGAATTTGCTGAAGGAATGTCAAGGTGGCACTGGCCTCAACCAGGTACGTGGCCTACAGTCTACCCTTCATCTGTGCAGGGCAACATTCATTTGCGGACAGGGTACGCAGCAGCTCCAGCAGCCCCCCGCTACCCTGTCGGTACCCCCTGCCACCTCTTTGGCCAGTGAGGAGGTGCTCTTTGAGAAGTTTCTCGGCCTCATGAGGTCTCCTCAAATGGGGTTTATCATCAAAGACGCAGTCACAGAAGTCCTCCCCGCCATGCTAGAGGCACCACAGACGTCTTCATCGGGCCCCCAGCCCCCGGTGCAGCCGCTCCTCTGGCTCCACAGCCATCTCTGCCACCTCCTCAGCCTCCCGCTGCGGTCCCTGTACCCCAGCCTCCGGCGCCATCTACCACTCCTCCACAGGATCCGCCAGATCCACAGGATATGGATGAGGTGGAGGATCCGGACACGCCATCCTCAGCCAGGGCCTTCCATGAGTGTCTTGCTGGCCTGGCGGAGTACCTGGGCCTCCCCCAACCTGAGGTCGAACAGCCGGCAGAGGGGGTTCTAGCTGAAGTCCTCACAAGACGCCCCTCTGCTAACACAGGTATTCCACTGCAAACCAATGTAGTCTCCCTGGCCAAGAAGGGTTGGCTCAAGCCCCACTCAGTCCAGCCGGTCAACCGACTCCTGGACGCCAAGTACAGGCAGATGGTGGGGGATACACTCTTGCTCTCGACCCATCCTCAGCCACACTCCTCGGTGATGGCTGCGGTATGACTATACTCCAAGCCTCAGTCGTCCTCAGCCTCCTCCTCTGCGGCGCTGCTAGGCCAGGTGGAGAAGATCTTGGAGGCGTATGGCAAGAAGATCTACTCCAACGCCTCTTTGCACCTGCATCAGGCTAACGCAGATGCCATGCTGGCTGCCGCCAACCACCGCTTATGGCTGGAAATTGCGGACTTCCTCCCGGAACTCCCCACCCAATTCCAATCACGCTTTAAGACTGGGCTAGCGGAAGCCAAGCTCGTGGCGCATGACCTCATGGAATCCACAGTGGCGCATATCGATACCTCAGGCCATGCCATCTGCATTGCCACGGACATTAAGAGAACAGCCTGACTCCGGGCAACCAAGTTCAACCTGGATGTCCAGGAGCGCATTTTAGATCTACCGTTCAGGTGGGGGGGGACATCTTCCACTCCTCTACGGACAAAGAGCTGGACAAAAAGAACAGCTCACAAACGGCAAAGTCTTTCTCCATTCTTACAAAGACCATGGCCAAATCGTACACCCAATCTCGGCAGCGCTCGGAGAAGGGTCGTACCTATGGAGGGTTCCGCGGGTTCCAGGAACGCAGATCCAGTAAGCCGGACCGCTCGCGATCTCAGAACCGGCGCAAACAACAAAACGCGGGCGGGGGCTTTAAGGGCTTTTTCCAGTCCCCCTCCACAGCCTCAGAGGGAAAGAAGGCCTTACACGCCCCTTTGTGTCCACGCGTCTCCGGTGGGGGTAGGGGAGGGGCAGGCTTGCTCTCCATGCACAATTCTGGTGCCAGAATTTCGCAGACCCCTGGATCCACTCCGTAGTATTCAAGGGGTACCGCCTTCCTATCCCGGCCGCTCCTCCCTCCTCCCTTCCACTCCCAAATGGTTGGGACAGTAACTCTTCTGGCAGAGATCCGGTCGCTCGTAGAGAGTCGGGCAGTGGAGGAAGTTCCAGCCTCCCAGCGAGGCATTGGCTTCTACTCCAGGATTTTCGCCTTTCAGAAGAAGAACCAGGCGGGCTTGTGAGTTGTGCTGGACCTTTCCACCCTCAACCTCTCCTTACCCCTGCAAAAATTCAAGATGGTTACACCAGCTTTTATAGCAGAGACATTGGACAAGGGAGACTGGATGTGCTCCCAGGACACGTACCTACACGTCCCGATTTGGCAGCCCCATCGTTCTTTCCTACGGTTCAGGATCATGGGCTACCGTTTCCAATACAAAGTCCTTCCGTTTGGCCTCAACTCGGCCCCCAGGGTCTTTACCGGACTCATGAACACTGTAGTGGCCCTCCTCAGAGCACAGGGCCTCCACATCTACCCATACCTCGACGATTGGCTCGTCAGAGCTACAACTCCGGAAGCAGTTCACCACTCTTCCCATGCCCTTATGAACACACTGCACGACCTGGGCTTTTCACTCAACCTCAAGAAGTCACAGCTGCTCCCTATGCAGACTCTGACATTCCTGAGACTCATTTGGGACACGTGCTCAGAGAGGATTTTCCCATCAGAAGACAAGATCTCGGCCATCAAAAGGGCCACCGCCAACTTCCTCAGCAGAGAGGTGACCTCGGCATGGTGGTACCAACATCTCCTGTGTCTACTAGCGGAGGTTCTGTTAGCCGTGCCGCACACGAGACTAAGGATGAGAAGGATTCAGCTGCACTTTGCGGCCTCATGGATTCGGGAGCGGGGCTCTCAATCCGAGATGGTCAACGTTCCTCCATTGCTACACCCGGACCTAAATTGGTGGTCCATGAACTGCAACCTACGGACGGGCAGGCCCTTTCGGCTGCCCTCTCCGCAGGCCACCATCACCAAAGACTCCTCGCTCGAGGGCTGGGGAGCCACCCTGGACAATCTCTCGGTCCACAGCACCTGGACTCGACAGGAGCAGGAATACCACATCAATTGGCTGAAGCTGAACGCCATTTGGCTAGCGCTCAGAGCATTCCGATCAGCATGTACTAAGTCAACAAGCAGGGAGGCACCAGAACCCCTCCTTTTTGCAGGCTGGCGATCAACATGTGGGAGTGGGCCCTAAAAAAATGACATTTACCTCATGGCAGTCCACCTCCCGGACAAATCCAACCTGGAAGTGGACAGGCTCAGCAGGGAATTGAGCCCTTGGCTTGCACTTTGGATGACGTGCTCTCCTTTTCGGCGCATCTTGCTCATTCAGGCGTACAGGTGGATACCTGCCGCACATACCTTGCAGCCATTGGGGCTTACAGGAACTCCGAGGAGTGCATGGTTTCCTCCTCCAACCCCATCGTCAAAAAACATCTGAAGGGTCTCGCTAGGCTCTGCCCGCCCATCAAGAGACCGCACCCGGTGTGGGACCTCAACATAGTCTCGGACGCACTGGCACACAAACCATTCGAGCCAATGGCGTTCGTGGACATCCGGATGGTCACCATCAAGACGGCCTTACTAGTTGGCCTTACCTTGGCTCGTAGAGTCAGCGAGATCCAGGTGCTGGTCGCCTCTGAGCCATATACCATCTTTCACAAGGACAACATAGTCATGCGGACGCATCCGGCTTTTCTGCACAAGGTTCCGTCTGCTTTCCACCTTAACGAGGACGAAGCACAAAGAGTGCTACACTTCCTGGATGTCAGGCGTGCTCTGAAATTCTACTTGGACAGGACCAAGGGCTTCTGCAAGTCAGACACCCTGTTTGTCACTTTTGGATGCTTAAGACCAGGCTATCAGGCCTCGCAAAGTACTCGTTTGGCTTAGGTTACTCAATATGTTCAATATGTTCCCGAAGGTGAAATGCAGGATGGATTTACAAAGCTGGTGGAAGATGGGAAGGGGGTGGCCAGGCAGTCGCTGCAGACGGGCCTGGACGTGACCAAAAGCGTGGGCCGTTCAATGAGATCAAAACAGGCATATCTCAAAACCTCTGGCTTCTCTCCGATTGTCCAAAATGCCTTTCAAAGGAAAATTCCTTTTCGGCCCGAAGCCTGACGACTCTTTGGTCAAGTTTAAATGGTGAAAATTTGCCACAAAATCGCTGGGCCTATCTACGCAGCTGGCCAAACCTGCCGTCATCTTTGCCTCTAGAGGCAGAGGCTACAGGTGCTAAGTGCCTTTTGAAAGGAAGGCGCACCTCCTGCAGACCAAGCGGGGGCAGAGGTGTTTCTTGTGCTCCAGAAGGGGCAGAGGGGCTTCTAGTGGCCAGCAAGCAGTGGTGGGGGCAGCTCTATTAAGGGTGTTTTCGTAAAGTCCCACATGGAGGTAAGACTTTATTAAGCTATCCCAGTGTTTTGTAGATCCCCCAACTCTTGGTATCAGTCTGTACTACTCAGGGACCTTAGTAGTGTGGCAGAGCAGTCAGGCTTATGTGAGCTATAGGTAAGTAAGCTGAACCTAGTTAGTAATGCACATCAAAGAAACACATACATTTATATTAAAATATAGATTTATCATATTTACACAAGTCACTGTTAAATACTTAGCACAATAAGCCAATACACATAGGTATACTTTACAATTCTTTCTAAAGTCCACTTCTTAATTGGTAGTTGCTGAACGCGCACAATTGGCACAGAAGTTTGACAGGTTTACTGTATTAGTAATAATGCGCACCCACAAAGTAATAGGCTAATTGCATTGTCAGCATACACATATAACAATAGTGATTTTTGGGAAGGAAAACAGTTGGTTAGTTTTATCCTAACAGAGCTTCAGGTTCTAGAGGCAGTTTCCCTGCACAGCAAGTCTTTTAAAGTCCAAAACGCAACCCTAGCTAAAAGACGGTTTGGAGAGGCTTAAAGTCTTGAAAAGCAGCAGAAGTCAAAAGTTGCTGTGGATACTTTCTAGTCTCTAGGAAAGAATATACAAGAAGACTTAACCAATGTGTAGACCCTGTTAAAGGACTCACTAAAGGGACACAAGCAGCGGCTTGAGACTGAGGTAAGAGAGGGTTGCCCTGAACACCTCTTTCGAATAGATTGTGTCCTCCAACGTATTCCACATCTTTGACGTGTAATGTCCACAGCTGTGCACTTCGGAAACTTTTTCGGCAGAGGGCGTCCTGGGTCGATGACGTCGGGTCGATGTCCCTTGAAGGCCTCCGTCGAGGGCGACGTCACCGGATGTTACAAATAGGACACACGGCGCCCGTAGCCTCCGTTCCGTTTTTTCCGCAAAAGTGTTGCTTTGAGAACTTGGCGCGCCTTGTGTGTTTCATCATAGAGATCTTTTTCTTCTACCCCTCCGACTCCACAGCCCGGCTTCAAGACCTGCCGGGACTGCAAGTTGAATATGTCGATTACCGACCCACATCGTATGTGTTTGTGGTGCTTGGGCGAGAGTCACGACACCGACGACTGTTCTAAATTCTAGTCGCTGACTGCCAAGGCCTTGCGGGAGCTGAATTGGAAGCTCCAGGTAGGTAAGGATTCTAAAGCCAGTAAGTCCTGTACTTCTAAACCAAAAACCAAAGTGGTGTCCACCGATGATTCGAGGGGCGGCTCTCTGCGTTGGGACGAGGCCCGGGGTTCTCGGCCCCAGAGTGGTTCCCGCCATTCTTCTTCCTCGTCGCGGCATTCTCTGAAGCGCTGTCACCGGTCGCCTTCCCTGTCCTCCTCGGAGGATGGTGCCGCGAGAAAAGTGGCATGCCTGATAAAGTCCTCGACTCCGGAGGAATGGGTTGCCTTTAAGGAGCAAATGTTAGCGTCCAATCGCAGGGCACGGTTCCGGTCGCACCTTCTAACGAAGCCAGCAAGGAACAGTCTGATACCGTGGCTCACACGCCTCCGGCCCGGGTCCACGATGCAACTTGCACCGGGAACCATCAAGGTTCCCTTTGGACAAGGCTTCGGATAGTCACAGGAGACGTAGTTCCAGGTCTCGGTCCTCGTCTCCGGCGATACCGCTGCAACCTGCTAAAGGCTTGAAGCCGGCGTCGACTCGGTCAACGCTGTGTCCGTCCGACTCGGACATCGACGCTTTGCCGTCTTATCAGCCCACGGCGCCGTAAATCACAAGGGAATCCGAATCAGGCTAGTGTACCTTCTGGTCCCAGACCAGAAGGAGGTCAGAACAAGCCTCCATTCCAGAGAGCCTTTGGCTCTTGTTATGTTTATAAGGCCACTGACCATGTGAAAGGAGATCCCAGATGTAAGGGTAAACCTTCAGGGATTCAACTTGCCTCCTTAGCCTTCGCTCAAGAAGAGGAAGTCCGAATGGCAAGTGGAAACTTTCTACTGCTGGCTGATGAACCCATGGGAGTTTCAGCCAGTATTTCTTTAGTCTCTCTGGGGTTAAGGGAACAATAGAATTTAGATGTATATAATTCGATCCCAGATAATACTAAAGAGTATTATAAGGACAGTGTCCAGATGAATGGTCAGGAGACTCCTGCCATTAGGGACACTGGGGCCAGCATAACTGTGGTGGATGAATCATTTTTCAAGGCAGAGGATGTTGCTAAGGCACCCAAATGCCTCACCAAGTTAGCTGGAGGACCTGTGCAGATGTGTCCCCAGTTACCGGTTCTCATCCAGTGCAATGATATGACTGTAAAGATACCTGTCAGTGTACAATGCAAGGTGCCAGGAAGGGTTATGTTGGGTAATGACCTGAAAGCTCTTGGAGTTGTCACATACCCCCAGACCTCCTAGTAAAAGGTTACAGGAGCTCACTAAACCTGCAAGGGAGAAAACCTTGAGAGGTTCTTCTCAGGAGATGATGAAGTAAGATATCACTCCTCCACTGGAGCAAACTACTGCAGTCTCAACCAGATCAGGTGCCAAAGGGCAACCCAAATCTCCAAGGAAAAAGCCGGCAGCAAGCACTCCAGTGCTTCCAACAAAGACTTCCCCTAGGTTGTCAAAGGTTACACCAGTAACTCCCCCTCCAGCTGAGGCTGAGAGGGTGGTTGAACCCTGTGTGGTTGAACTAGACTCTGAAGAAGAGCTAGTAGGAGGCCAAGACCTTATTGGAGATTTAGATCCAGCTGACCATCCCGAGCTGCAGTCTTTACTGGCAGAAGGTGGACCCAGCAGATCAGCTTTCCGTAAGGGCCAAAGAGAATGTCCAACTCTGGAAGGTCTCCGCCAACAGGCAACTTCTCAGGCTGATGGGCAAGAGCCTGGGAAGTACAGGTTACACTGGGAAGATGGCCTCTTCTACAGTGAACCAACTGAGTCTGAACCTGGAGACTACAAGCGCCTTGTAGTACCTCAAGAAAACAGACAACAGTTCTTACAACTAGCCCATGAGATACCTTTGGCTGGTCACTTGAGTTTCAAGAAGACAGAGAAAAGGCTCTCTCTCTACTTTTATTGGCCAAAGATGGGGGCTGAAGTAGATAAGTACTGTAAGAGCTGCCATACCTGCCAGACTTCTGGTAAGGTTGGTTCCAAGAATGTGGTACCTTTAGTGCCTGTCCCATTTGAGAGGGTAGGGATTGACATTGTTGGTCCCCTTGATCCCCCAACCTCCTCAGGCAACAGGTTTATCCTTGTTGTAGTAGACCATGCTACTAGGTACCCTGAGGCAATTCCTATGAGGACTGTTACAGCTCCGGCTGTGGCTAAGGCCCTCCTTGGTATTTTTACCAGGGTTGGGTTTCCTAAGGAAGTAATCTCTGACAGGGGGTCAGATTTTATGTCCCACTACATGAAAGCCATGTGGAAAACCTGCAGAGATACTTACAAGTTCTCAACAGCATACCACCCTCAGACAAATGGGTTGGTTGGAAAGTTCAACACAACCATGAAGAGCATGATAGGTGCTTTAGAGGACCCCCTTAAAAGAAAGTGGGACCTTCTACTGCCATGCCTTCTCTTTGCTTATAGAGAAGTCCCTCAGGAGGGAGTAGGTTATTCTCCCTTTGAGCTTCTTTATGGCCATCCAGTCAGAGGTCCATTGGCCCTGATCAAGGAGGGGTTGGAGAGTGCTCCTTCCCCCAAGCCAGTCAGAGTGACTGACTATGTGATAGGTCTCCAACGGAGAATGTCCCACATGATGGCAGAAGCAAGTTACAACTTGAAAGCTGGACAAGCTCTGGTCAAACATTGGCATGATCAGAAGGCTAACATGGTTGAGTTCACTCAAGACCAGCTAGTTCTCGTTATGCTCCCAACAAGGCAGAGGGCCTTGCAAGACAAATGGATGGGACCCTTCAAGGTTGTGGGAAAACTTGGAGAGGTCAACTATCTGGTGGATCTGGGCAAACCCAGGGAAGCTCCCAGAGTCTTCCACACCAACCGCCTCAAAGCCTATGTCTCTAGACCTGATGTAGGAGCCTTGCTTCTAGCTTCATCGGAAGAGGAGAAGGAGAGTGAAGCTCTACCTGACCCCCTTAGAGGCTTACCTTTGGACGAAAAGGTTGAAGGAGTTAATCTCTCTTCAGATCTGACACCTGAGCAACAAGAGGAGTGCAAATCTATGTTAAATCAGTTTGCCTCCCTGTTCTCACTTTCACCAGGCTTGACCCCTTGGGGCCAGCATGATATTCTCACTGGTGACTGTCTGCCAGTCAAAAGCAGAGGGTACAGAATGTCAGAACATGTCAGAACCCACATCAAAGGTGAGGTCAAGAAGATGCTTGATCTCGGGGTAATAGAGCCCTCTACTAGTCCATGTTCTAACCCAGTTGTGTTAGTACCAAAGGCAGGATCCAAAGAGTTGATATTCTGTGTGGACTATAGAGCTCTTAATGCAGTCACCAAGACTGATGCCTACCCGTAGCCAAGGACAGATTAGTTGGTGGATAGGCTTGGCGCAGCCAAGTACCTCAGCACATTTGACCTCACGTCAGGCTATTGGCAATTAGCCCTGACAGACCATGCCAAGGAGAAAACTGCATTTTCAACCCCAGTTGGCTTATACCAATTCAAGGTTATGCCTTTTATGCCTTTAGCACCTGCTACATTTCAAAGGATGTTAAACCAAGTTCTAGCTGGGATGGAGGACTTCTGCATGGCATACTTGGATGACATTGCAGTCTTCAGCCACTCCTGGGAGGAACATGTGAACCACCTGGGACATGTTTTGCAGGCTCTTGAGCAGGCCCATCTGACCATAAAGTCAAGTAAATGCCAAATTGGACAGAGTAAAGTGGTCTACCTTGGGCATGAGGTAGGAGGTGGAGAAATAAGGCCTCTGCTCAGCAAGATTGAAGCTGTGCAGAATTGGACAACACCTACTACTCAAACCCAGGTGAGAGCCTTCCTATGCCTCACTGGGTATTACAGGAATTTCATAGAGAACTGTGGGACCATAGCTTTTCCACTGAATGTAATCTCCTCTCCAAAATTCCCTAAAAAGGTAAAATGGAATGAGGAGTGCAATCAGGCATTTGAAAACCTGAAGAAAGCTCTGTGCCAAGCACCAGTCCTAAGAGCTCCTGACTACCACCAAACTTTCATTGTACAGACTGATGCTTCCAATGTAGGTATAGGTGCAGTCCTTAGCCAACTGGATGAGAAGGGTAGGGAGCACCCCATTTGCTTCATCAGCCGTAAGCTGAAGGATCCTGAGACAAGGTGGGCAACAATCGAAAGAGAATGCTTTGCTATTGTGTGGGCACTGAAGACGTTTAGGCCATACTTGTATGGTTCTACTTTTGTCATTCAGACTGACCACCAACCCTTGAGATGGTTGATGCAAATGAAAGGGGAAAATCCAAAACTATTGAGATGGTCAATCTGCCTTCAAGGGTTTGATTTTACCATTGAGCAGAGGTCAGGGTGTCGCCATCAAAATGCTGATGGACTCTCTAGGATGTATGTCATCGACTAGAGGTATGAGGTTCATCCAGGAGTGGATTAAATCCTCCTGCCCCTTAGTCTGGGGGGGCGAGTGTTAGGGAGAATTCTGTTTAGGCTGAATTTCCTAACCTAGTGAGTCACCCAGCAGCTTTGCTGGATTTTTGGGGTTTATTTTTTTCTCCTGCCAAGAGTGAGACTCTTTTACCCTCACTCTTGGACATGATTTGAGTGTGCCTCTTTGACTCTAGATGTGTTTAATGGGCTATGGGGTCTTTTACTCCATAGGGTTCATGTTTGGCGAAACAGTGGTCTCAGGCAAGTCGTCAGTGGGAGGATCTAGTGGGCGTTTCGCCAACACTAGTGTACAGAGTCTTCGCTGGTGGGCAAGGGGAATCTTTCAAAGGGGAAACCCTTTTACGATCCAGAAATTCAAGCTGTAGTCACTACAGACGCGTCCCTCTCAGGATGGGGAGCACACCTCCTTCACCACACAGCGCAGGGCCTCTGGTCTCACACAGTGGCCAAGAATCAAATCAATCTGCTAGAGCTTCTGGCAGTCTTCAGAGCGCTTCGAGCGTATGAACCCCACCTGTCGAACCTGTCAGTGCAGATCCTAATGGACAGCACAATAGCAATGTTTTACATAAACAAACAGGGGGGCACTTGTTCGCCAAATCTGTCCAGGCTTGCCCAGAAAATTTGGATATGGGTACTCAGACGGAGCATCTACCTGTCATCTCAACATGTTCCAGGGGATCTCCATTCACTAGCAGACACTTTGAGCAGAGACCCCCTCCCGGAAGAGCACAAATGGTGTCTACACGAAGAAGTCGTAGGAGACCTCTTCTCACAATGGGGTTTCCCACTATAGACCTATTCGCCACAAGCGAAAACAAACAGTGCCCAGCCAGACTCCATGGGGAACGCTCTATGGATGAACTGGTTGGGGATTTTTGCCTACGCTTTTCCACCAACCCCTCTGTTGAGGAAGGTGGTCAACAAGATGCACAGATGACGCTCATCCTAGTTGCTCCCATGTGGGCGAGACAACCGTGGTTCCCGCACCTGCGCAAACTGGCAGTGTGTGAACCCATCAAACTCCCGTGCTGGCACAACCTACTATCCCAGCACGAAGGACAAACAGTGCATCCTCAACCCAGCTCGATGAACTTGGCAGCATGGCTCCTGAAGTCATAGAGTTTGGCCATCTCAATCTACCACAGAGATGTATGGATATTGTTAGGGAGAATTCTCTGTAAAGGATAATTTCCCAAACCTAGTGAGTCCCCCAGCAGCTTTCCTGGATTTTTGGGGTTTATTTTTTTCTCCTGCTAAGAGTGAGACTCTTTCTCTCCCACTCTTAGGCATGATTTGAGAATGTCCTTTGACTATGTAATGTGTTTTATGGGCTATGGGGTCTTTTACTCCATAGGGCTCCATGTGTTTTTGGTAACTGTGTTACGCAGCACCCTCAGTGCAGTAACACAGGGGTGTCATAGTGACCCCCAAACATAGACTCCATACCCTGGGACTGACTACTGTCTCCCAGGGCATGTAAAGTCACCATTGGCTTTACTAGTCTCAAATTGTGAACAGAACCAGTACAAACCACTTGTAGGGGTAATTAGATTCCCCCTGGGTCTGTTTTCCAAGGGGGCACTGTCCAGTCCCCCCCTTGTCGAGTTTCTGGCTGGTGGCAGTGGATACCACGCGAAATATTCCACCGGAATATTTTCTATGGGATTTTCCCATTCATTTTAAACGCAGCACTTTTTGGTGCAATGTTAAAGATACCGTTGGGTTATTTTTTTAATATTTATTCCCCGGTTGGGTCTTTTTGCCAGGACTCGGTTTTAAAATGGTGTTTGTGTTCTCCTCTGAAACTCCAACCCAAGTTGAGTCCTTTGTTCCACTTTTGGCGGGCTTCTGCACAGAAGCCTCCAAAAGTGGTGCCACTCTGTTTGGGTCTACAGGATGTGTGGTAGGGGGGAATAGGCACCCTGGACTGAGTTGCCTTGGCAACTCAAGTCGCACTCTAGTGTGATTGGCCCAGTGGTGAGCCGCCTGGTTCACCACTTAGCATGTTTGATTGACAGCTAGGCTGATGAATGGGGGTTTTCTGCATAAAAGCAGGGCTTTGGGGACTGGAACTTCAGAAGTCGCCACAGGACCTAAAGAATCCGAAGAGGGGAGAAGCTGAGCCATCTACAACGACGACACCACCGGTGGAGCCCTGCTGTACGAAACTCACCACTTTCCCGACGACAGAGAAGGTCTTCTTCCAGGAGCGTCTTCTTCCCTTTGAGCTGGTGGGACCAACCAGTTTGCCTTTTTTCGCCTCCTGGATCGTCTCGTGGTCGAATCGCCCGTGCCAAGCACCCCGGCGGCCAGATAGCCACGCTTCACCACTACCGCGAATAAAAGGGTAGTACCTTTTAACTTGAAACTCCGCGGCTGGTTTCTTCCCTGGCAGTGCAACGACCTCCAGCTTTCCTCCACGTCGAGATCTTCTCTTCCCCTGGATGAAGCTCCAACTTGCACCCGCTGCCAGGAACAACTGCCCCCGCTGGAGCTTTCTCACCATTTCAGATACTGTGTCCCGCCTGGTCTCCCTTGCAACACTGTCCGAGGTGTCCCATAAATCCTTGACTCTCTATCCTGGTGTGACCTCGGACCTGTTAACATTACCTTTCTAACTTGATCCAACCTCTTTTTGACTTTCCTGCAAAGACTTTGAGTGCATTTCCACTGTGTGATCTTGGGCACATTCCGCCTTGCTCTCTCCAAGAGTGAGCCTGGCCTATGAACTTTTTCCTCTACAATAGACCCTGCCTTTCCTGACTTGCTGTGGTTCCTTAAAAGTGTTGGTACTGTGTGATTTTCCTATTCTGCCTTTTCTCTCCCTTTTTAAACAAATTATTGGAGTGCCATCTATGGTTACGCGCTCACCTGCTTAATAAGTGGTGTCTTAACCTAGACTTGGCAAATAATTAATTAGGGAGGTGTATATATTTCTAGTGACTGTGTTTGAACTTGCTTGACATATTGGTGCTAGTGTATTTTTACAAGTGTGTTTTTAAATTAAATAATTATATACTTTTATACCAAAGCTCTGGTCCGTGTTTGCTTGTGCTACTGTATTTTTTAGCCCTATTGTGTATACTCTATATACTGCCTAACTCTTCTTGAGAGAAGTCCGACTGCTCAGCCACAGCTACCAGGTAAATCTGTGTGGTGCAGTCTGCTACCAATTGGGTTTACTGGTAACACTTCTAGTCTTAAACTTTTTGCAGTGGTCCCTAGGGGAACTGCACAGGTTTCTGCCTAACAGATATCCTAAAAGAATCAAGGAAACCAAACGCAAGACACTGTTACTTTGATAAATGGAAGAGATTTGTTATTTGGTGCCAGAATAAACAAATCAACCCGATTGATGGCACTCCTTCCAATATTGTCACCTACATGCTCCACCTGCTGGGCGCAGGGTTGGTATTTAATTCACTCAAGATACACCAGCCTGCACCACCTCCCATAACAAGATGTCGTGGTGGAAAGTACCAGTGGTTAAAGCCTTTATGGAAGGGGTAAAGAGAATCCACCCTCCAATTTCGAACCCACCACCAGGATGGGACCTTAATGTGGTGCTTGCTAAACTCATGCCCCCCCCCCTTTGAACCCATGCATAAAGCTAGTCTCAAACACCTGACCTATAAAACTGCCTTCTTAGTAGCCATTACATCCATAAGAAGGGTCCGTGAAATTCAGGCGCTTCCAGTGCAGGATCCTTTCTTTGCTGTTCATAAGGATAAAGTGGTTCTCGGACTCACCCTAGGTTCTCACCTAAGTTCATTTCAAAATTCCATGTTAACCAGTCCATTGAGCTACCGGCCTTCTTCCAAGAACCCAAAAGCCCTGCTGAGGTGAAACTACACACACTAGATTTGCGAAGAGCGGTCCTCTACTACGTCGACCAGACCAGACTGCTAAGAAAGACAGACCAACTGTTCGTCTCCGTAGCTACAGGCAGAGAAGGAGATCGCGTCTCTAAAGGTGCCATCTCGAAATGGATAGTCAAATGTGTTCAGCTGTGTTACTCCCTTTCTGAAAAGACTCTGCCTTTTATGCCAAGAGCCCACTCTACTAGAGGCACTGGGGCCACTCTGGCTTTCATTGCAAATGTACCCCTTTACACCATTTGCAAAGCAGCTACATGGAGCTCGATTCACACTTTTACTCAGCACTACTGCATTGACACTCATTCCAAGACAGATACTCAAGTGGGATAAGCGGTTCTAAGACATCTGTTCGCTCATGACCCTTCTCACATCCAACCTCCTTCTTCTAACACTGCTCGCTAATCTATGCACAGCATGTGATCTAAGCAGATTCCACAAGCCTCAGAAGAGATACATTACTCACCGTAATCATATTTCTGATGCTTGTATCTGCTTAGATTCACATACGCCCACCCTCCCTCCCCTCTGAAAGAAGGCGTATGGATGCTTGTAGTCTTATCTATCTACTTCGATAATCTGTACTCGCGCTACTCCTCATGCTACCTCATGTCAGAAAAAATACAATCTGAGGGTCCTACACGCGTGAGGGATCATGGGTACAGTGGACGTCACACTAGGGATAGTATTACTGGCATGCCCTATGTCGACGCCCATTTTCGAGTTTCGAAAAACAAACAGTAATACTCTGCAGCTTCCACTAGATGTCGGCCTATGCACAGCATGTGAATCTAAGCAGATACAAGCATCAGAAATACGATTACGGTGAGTAATGTATCCCATATAATTCCGAGGCTTGTGGATCTGCTTAGATCACATGCTATGCATAGGCCGACATCCAGTGGTAGTAGCGAAGTATTACATAATTTCTTTTCCAAAACTCGAAAAGGGATGTCGACTGGGCATGTCAGTAATACTATCCCTAGTGACGTCCACTGTATCCATTCTCCTTCAAGCGTCGAGGTCCCTCAGATTGTTTATTTCCACCATCATAGTAATTTGCAAGTTGTAGAGTTTGTCTGGCTAATGCCTTTGATTATCAAAGTTTAATTATAGATGTTTTCTTTCCTTTCGACTGCCATCCACCGCAAAATCTTCTTCAGCGGCTTTCGGGGACAGATTCATCTTCAACAATGACTACTCGTTTGGTCTCGACGAACCTTGAATGCGGCTTACACAGGTCTCACCGGGCTTTGCCCCTTCACAGTAGGGAGATTGGGGGAGGTCATGACATTCTTCTCCTTTAGAGAATGTCTATTACTTCACTATCTTTCCCTTTCCATTGCCAGGCTGCCATCACCCCTCAATATGAAAAATACACTGTGCCCTTCCTGCAGTAGTAAGTACCCCTGGAAGGACACAAAAAAGGTGTGTAATCACTGTCTTCCCAGGGACCACACCGTAAAACACTGCAAATCTTGCAAGCTGTATCGGCCTGAAACTTTAAAGGCCGGTAAAATGAAACGCTAGGACCATCACACCATGCAGGCTGAAATCGCTGTTGAAATGGAGGGAGCATCCAGTGATGGCAGCGTCTGTTTCCTAAGTGACGCTGAGGGTCGATCGGGACCCGACTGTTTCCTGTGTGAAGCACGCACCCAACACCATCAAGCAGACCGGCGGTCCTGTTATGGAGACTAAACCCGGCAGCGCAGACACTCGCACCGCATGCCACACAAAACACATATCCCACAGCCGACAGTCGACCGCGCTGCCAACAGTTGAGGCACATGCAGTGTCGAAAGGAAGGTCCTCCAAAACGTTTCTGTCCTCTGTGCCATCGCGCTCACGTTTGCCGCATGACAGGCTCCCAAAACAGATGTCCAAATCGGTTTCCAACACTGCGAGTAAATCGGACCACCTTTTGGGTGCTGGAGAACATGCCTCCAAAGACACTTCGACGGCCCGCTCTACTACCTCGAAGATGAGAACTTATTAAGAAACACGTGCCAGGCACACTCCTAAAGTCCAAAGCATCAAACTCCCAAAACTTCAACACCCCTAACGTCAAAATCCTCTACTTCCCCAAAGACACTCTTTCAGGGGCCATCTATCATAAACCGCCTGCTCCAACACAGGGTACCCCTCACATACAGGACACCCCTGTTCCCCCAGTGTTCCCTACCGCGACTCTGTGGACCACAAAGATTTGACTGGATAATGCAGAGAATGTCATGCTTTGTGGACTTCTTTGACGGCCACCCTGATAAACTTTCAAGCCTTAAAGGACCTTCACAAGTGGAGGCAGCTGTAGGTCAACCAGCTGCCAAGAGAGCTTGGTTAGACACCTCACAGGATGCTTCTCAGGATCTCTACTGTGACACTTCAGGCTCTCAAGATCCTGGTTCGCAAAGGGATCAAGGAGACTCATATGATCCTGACCGGTATTATGAGTACAACAATCTGTCATCCAATCTCCCGACCATTATGACCAGCCTGTAGCTGACTCCCCGGTAGATAACCAGCTCCAGTACAATTAGCTCCTACTAAAGGCTGCAGAACATTTCAAAATTGACAGACAGGAGATCCAGGTGGATAAGGACTTTGTGGAGGACATCCTTGGGGACAAGACGTCAGTGGCACAATTCATCCTCCTCCTGCAGTGTATTCAGAGACGCACTCAACCTTCCCTACTCACTCCTAACCTTACGAGGGCTGTTAACCCCCGTATTGAGAAAATGTTCAGGCCAGGCCCCTCTGTCCACTTGTACATCAGGGGTCAGTAAAAACCTGACTCTCTCATTGTAACCACCACAAGAAAGTGGGCGTGTTTACCTCTAGACTCTGCTGAGGCCCCTCCTGATAAGTAGAGTAACAAGATGTATATATCTCGGGAGGATAGCTCGGGGGCAACACGCTCGCCTTGGAAGCAAGAAGACGCGGAGCAACACAGTTTCGATCCCCGGGTCCGCGCTTAGAAACCACTGGGTATTAAGCACATTATAAATAACCAATTACAATATATATTGGGCAGGAAAGTGGCTTCCTCGGCTACTTACCAGGAAAGAATAGCCAAAAACACCACCCTCTTGGCTAGCTCCAACTGACATAAGTGGGACAAGATGCTTCAGTAGATTGACAGTCCCAGAGCCATTGAAATCCCAGCTCCTAACCACAGTGGCTGAGGGTAAGCAAGTGGCCAACTGCATCCTAGAAAATAACCTGGATTCCGCTGATAATGCAGGTCGAATAATAGCAGAAGGTACTCTTATTAAATGCATTGCCTGGTTAAGGAAATCTGGCTTTAAGCTTGAAACACAAGCCACCTTACTCAATATGCCAATTGAACCGAATGCCCTGTTTGGTAAGGCGGTCGAGGACACCCTTAAAAGGGCAAAAAGGAGTATGATAAACTAAAATCCCTTGGCCATCTATCGAACAAACCCGTTGTGCAGAGAGGTGCTTTTAATACAAGGTGATTTTGGAGACAAAAATCTAAACGTTCCTCCAGTTATAGCGGAGGAGGACAATCATCAGCATGGGGTTCCCCACAGGGACAGTCCTCCTCTCAAAACTTTCAAAAGGGTTACAAAAGGTCTAGAGGCAGCGTTAGGGCCTCCTCCGCCAGAGGCTCCATCCCTCCAAAGCAATGACGCCCCGCTACACGTTCCCTCCCATGCCACTCCAGTAGGAGGTTACATTTCACAATTTACCCACGCATGGGAGGGAGGGAGAGAGAGGGGGGGTATCACCTCAGACAAGTGGGTATTATACACTGTGGTGGGCGGTTATTGCATAGAACTGGTTCAAAGACCATCCAACCACCTACCAAGATAAAGAAAAACAATGCAGGAAGAGAAACGCATACCGCTAGAGGAGCCCAAAGCACTGCTGGAAAAGGACGCCATAGAGATCGTCTCAGGAAAACAAGGGTATCTATTCAACTTAATTCTGTGTGCCAAAGAAATATCGAACTATGCGCCCAGTACTAGACATTCGACCAGCAAAAACGTATGCCAAGCCACAAAAGTTCTGCATGACAACGCTACAGGAAGTAATCCCCTTACTAAAACAGGCGGACTAGATGGCCACATTGGATATGAAAGATGTATACTTTATTTCATTTTTCCCAGCGCACAGAAAATACCTGTGCTTCAAAATAGCGGAACACTACCAGTTCAAGGTTCTCCCCTGCGGCATAGCCTTGGCTCCAAGGGTATTCACCAAAGTACTGGCAGTAGTGGTGGCGCACTACGCAGAGAACCAATACATGTATCCCCTTATCTGGTCGACTGGCTGATAGCAGCGGAATCCCCTCAAACTTGCAACCACAACACACAAAGAACTATCAACCTGCTATTCCAATTGGGGTTTTCCATCAATGAGAAAAAAAATCAAGTCTTGTCCCCAGCCAAACAAAGACATTTCTGGGAGCTATCATAAAATCAAAGGAGGGGGCTAGTCTTCCCCTCAAACGAAAGAGTTCAGAATATGCTGCTGCAAATACCTCACTATCTAGCCGGTTGCCAAATAACTGCACGCAAGGCAATGCGCCTGCTCGGGATGATGGCTTCATGCATTTATCTAGTTCCACACGCACGGCTGTGCATGCGTCCAGTGCAGAAGTGGTTAGCGAATCAATGGTCTCAGGCAAGCGGTCAGTGGGACGATCTAGTTGTTGTTTATCTAACCCTAGTACAGGCAGTCCAAGGAAAATTTGCTAAAAGGAAAACCCTTTTACAATCCACCAGTTCAAGCGATACTTACGACAGATGCCTCACTCTCCGGATGGGGAGCCCATTACCTTCACCACACAGTTATCGGACAGTGACTCACACCACAGCCCAAAACCACATCAACCTCCTGGAATTACTGACAGTACTCGAGGCCCTAAATGCTTTTCAACTGCATCTAGTAGGTCAGACAGTACAAGTCCTCGCAGACAGCACCACTTATGTTTTACATAAAGAAGCAGGGAGGCAAACACTCTCCAAGTCTGTCCAGGCTATCCCCAAAAATGTGGAAGTGGGCACTCAAGCGAAACATGTTCCTAGTCTCTCAACACGTTTCAGGGGAGCTCAATGCTCTGGCAGACACTCTAAGCAGAAACTCTCTACCCGAGGAGCACTAGTGACAACTCAACAAAGATATTCTAAACTAAATCTTCTCCCTATAGGGCATCCTCCTTTAGACCTGTTCGGCACAAACCAAAAATGCACAATCGCCAGACTTCGCATCCAGGTTTACCCAACCTCAGTCCAAGGGGAACGCCCTGTGGATGAGCTGGTCAGGGAAATTTGCTTAGCTAACTTTCAACCCCCTTCCCCACCCCAACACCACTCCTCAGCAGGACAGTTCCCAAGATGCACCAGGAACAATCCACGCTAATCCTGATAGCCCTTAGGTGGGAAAGGTAACCATGCTATCCCAGCACGGGGGGGGGGACAACACTCCATCCACATCCTCAGTCTATGAACGTGGCAGACTGGCTCCTGAAGTCCTAGAATTCGGTAATTTAAAATTACTGCAAAGGTGTATGGATATCCTAAAGGAGGCACGCAAACCCAACCTCAGGCTCTGCTACTTCAACAAGTGGAAAAGATTTGCGATATGGTGCCTGTCACAAGATTTAAATCCAATTGAATGTTCTCCATCAAACATTCTTTACTGCATGCTCTATTTACTAGACTCTGGCCTAGTATTTAATTCCATCAAAGTTCACCTACCAGCTCTGCCCGCGTACACCACTTTGCAAAACAAGGTGTATTGGTAGAAAGTTCCTGTTATCAAGGCTTTTGTGGAGGGAGTAAAGAGACTTTACCCTCCCCTTTCCAACACACACCAGGTTGGGATCTTAATGTTGTACTCTTAAAGCTCATGGGTCAACCCTTTGTACCTAAGCACAAATCCAGCTTGAACGTATGGTTCTTTAGCAAAGTGCATGCAATGGATGGGGTTCACAGAATGACTATTGAGTCCCAATAATAGAGTCAACTCGGGCAGATGGCAAAGGTTGCTGTTTTATTAACAATTATCTAAAACTGGGAGGTAACGATGGACATTATTGCCTCATAATAAGGGGTGAATCATCCTTCACACATTCACTGCTTTCAAGAAATAGATAACTGACCTTGGCTACTTCTGTTTTGATGCCAGGCCAGGCAACGTCGCCAGGCTCTTCCACGATCTCAATTTATTCTTGCTGCGACACGATTCTCGGCCTTTCCATGAGTCTGAGCTTACTAAATTCATGACACAGATGTCCAGTTCCTATACAATGGCAGCTTTGACTGCAATCTATTCACTACATATAGCCAGCTTCTATGATCACTTAGTCTGCTTGCGTTTCTACGTCTGTACAATTATTGAACGGTTGCATTTCTGTAGCACTTTGCATGTGTGCAATCTTCTTTTCTGCATATGAAAGTTTCCTCGATTCTTAAGTTCGTCATCAGTTTCTGTAAAATCCATGCCTTCTCTTCGGGCAGTATCCTCAGTGCGTCACGCTTGTCTCTTGTGACGTTACAAACTTCTCTTTTTCACTCTCTTCATATTCCTTCAGGGAGTTCCTCTCTCAGGTTGTCGTCTCTTCGGGGATACATTTGATAAGGTGTTTGTCAGTGGATACCTTTTCTCAAATACTTGCTGTGGTATTGGCACAACTGCTGGTGTCAAACATGGCACAGTCTCTGACTTCCATCATATAGGAGGCAGGGGGCGGGATTTCCTGCAGAGGCATGCAGCTGCTCCTCTACAAGCCTCAAACACTTAACCTACAAAACTGCTTTCCTAGTAGCCATCACCTCGATAAGACAGGTTAGTGAACCACAAGCCTTGTTATGCACAATGACAAGGCGGTACTTGGAACACATCCTAGGTTTTTACCTAAATTCATATCCAAGTTCCATGTTAACCAGTCCATTGAACTACCCACTTTTCTTCAAGAATCCATCTAACTCGGCTGGGAGGAGCCTCCATAAATTAGATGTAAGGAGGGCAGTTTTGTACTATGTAAACGAAACATCTAAGAAAAACAAATCCACTGTTTGTCTCCGTAGCACCTGGCAGGAAGGGTGATCACATTTCAAAGAACGCCATCTCCAAATGGATGGTTATGTGCATACAGCTGTGCTATTCTCTATCAAGGAAAACCCTGCCTTTCACACCTAGAGCTCACTCTAGCAGAAGTACAGGAGACACTTTGGCATTTATTGCAAACGACCCTCTAGAACCCATTTGCAAAGTAGCTACTTGGAGTTCAATGCATACCTTTACTAAGCATTACTGCATTGACACACATTCTAAAGCAGTTTCACAGGTGGGACAAGTGGTGCTAAGATGTCTGTTTGCCATCGTACCTTCTCACAACCCACATCCTTTTCCAGATACTGCTCTCTAATGTGATCTAAGCATGTGATCTAAGCAGATCCACAAGCCTCAGAAGGGATACATTACTCACCGTAATCGGATTTCTGATGCTTGTATTTGCTTAGATTCACATGCGCCCACCCTTCCTCCACTCTTGGAGTAGAAGTTGCATAGATGTCGTCTTGCTTTATCGCTACTTATCTGCTTTATTACATCTGTACTGGCGCTACACTTCATGCTACCTCATGTCAGAAACAAAACCATCTGAGGGACCTCGACGCGTGAAGGACCATGGGTACAGTGGACGTCACACTAGGGATAGTGTTACTGACACGCCCAGTCGACATCCCTATTCGAGTTTCAAAAGCAAATAATGTAATGCTCTCCGACTAGCACCAGATGTCGACCTATGCATAACATGTGAATCTAAGCAGATACAAGCATCAGAAATACGATTACGGTGAGTAATGTATCCCATACATATATTTTTCATTAATTCTAGAAAGCTTTACTGCAAGCTGTTTTCACTTTGTCGGATGTTTCCCATTGTCAAGTTTTTTGCAGGCTGTTTAGCCTGGTCTCCCATCGTTTTCCTCTGCAGCATTGGAGCACGGGGAGAAAAAAGGGGGAACTGAGGTACGGGGCATAGTGACTTGGTGTATGTAAGACGCCTGACTTCACGTCCAGATCAGACGATCGAGCACCTAGCAAGATGGATCGATGGCAGAAGGCTGAGTCAAGGTCCACTACGCCTCCTGTCGAAAGTTTCCAAGTAGCTGAGCTTGGTGAGGATATCTATCAGATGAGGAATCTGTGGGAGAAGAATCTATAGAAAGATTATTACAGTAAGTAATTTCTCCTTTACAACTCTTGCATGAACCAGTCAAGTAGTGTAGAGATGACATGTATGCACTGCTATCAATTTAGGGGTGGTCTCGTGTGGAGCATGACCAATGGAAAGACTAACCCTTACACATTATATACATTGATGATTCCCCTCACCAATCCCACCTGCCTGTAGGTTTTCGTAACAAAGTGTGTAATGTGACGTCAGCTGTGACGTGTTTTTGGCTTTTAACATGTTGTCGATCTAGAGGACAATGAGAGCCCCACTGTCATACAGTTCTTGTAGAGTCTATGTAACCAGTTTTCCTCCATGCCTGTTTGTGGTTCCACTGTGGAATTTAAATTTGGTTTTGACATTTCTTGTGGGAGCTCCATTTGAGCCCCATTTGAGCCCCTCCATTCTTGTTGTACTAGATTACTCACCCTTATGGTGATCTACCTGGTTGCCTTCACTTCAGCAAGAGCTGAGCTGCAGGCATTCTGTTAAACCTCGCTATTTTGTTTTCTCCACAGAAAAGGTGACTTTTAGACTGATACCCCCTCTTCTCACCTCTCAAAAGATCCCTCTTACTGAGGTTTTTCATCTTACTAGTCCTTCTAAGGCAGAAGAATAATTCCATCGGCTGGACCCGATGCAGGCCCTCACCCACTAAGTCTCTGGGAGGAAAGAGGCTAGGAAAGGTGCCCAGCTTTTCATTGGTTCTGCTGCTGGGATGGCTATGACTAAACGGTCCATGTCAATGTTGATCATTCTCTGCATCACCGAGTTATATAATCTGGATGGGAGAGATGTGCCTGAGAGTCTCATGGCTCATTCTAGCAGAGGAGTGACTGCCACCTCTGCCCTGCAGATGGGAGTCCATGTGCTGGAAATCTGCAAGGTGGCAATGTGGGCGTCCCTGCGTAGCCGAAAGCCGTAGCAACCTAGTGAGTCCAAAAGCAACATATTGGGGGAACGTGTACAGTGAACACGGCCGAAGGCCATGGCGAGTTGCCCGTCAAACTATGGCAAAACAAACCCTTGAAATTCACTGAAAAAAACGTAGATCAGGTGCAGTGTTGCACAGATTTTATGTAACAAAACCCTTGAAATTCAGCCGATGTGGGAAGTCATGACCAGCTTAACTCGGTGCCTTTCTGTTGCAAAGCCCATGAGCACAAACCTATTATAAGAGGAGGGACTCACAATGATATACAAAATGGCACTATGGGGGGCACCAACAGAAGCACACTGAGTTATTTGGTCATGACCTACCAACATCTGCTGAATTTCAAGAGTTTTGTTGTGTTTAATATGCACAGCTTTACTCCACCTTAACTAATATTTTTTCAGTGAGATATATATTGAATGAAAAAACTTTGTTAAAGGGACGTTATTGTTAAGTTGCGTTACTAAAAACCTATGATATTCAGTAATTCAGTAAAAAAAAAAAATTGTTAAAAGGACGTTATGGTTACAAGTAAAATCGAAAAACCCCTGAAATTCGCCAGTTATGGTAAGCTAAGCAACCATAACTCGTGCCACCACCGTGCACTGCTAAGACTAACACCGAGGACATCAAAGATGACATCACAAATATCATTGATGACATCACTGATGACATCACATGTCTAGCCCCTTTTTTGTTCAATGCCATATCTAGGACAGGTGGTTTTATTTACTGACAGTCAGAAACTTAACATTCAAAAGGTATTACACTTATAAATGTTGCTATTCGAGGGGATTGGGTCCTCCGACGTATTCCATATCAATGACAGTAATCACCACAGCTGTAGTGCTTTGGAAAAAAATTTCTGCGTCGATGACTTTGATACGCTGTCCTCGAGGGCCTCCGTCGAGCCGACGTCACCGGATGTTATAAGTAGGATGCACGACGCCCGTAGCCTCAGTTCCGTTTTTTCCGCAAACGTGTTCTCTGCAGAGATCTCGGCGTGCCTCGGTTCTACTGAATCATGTTCTTTCGGTTCTTCAAACCTGTTTCTTATGATGTCTTCGGCTTCTTCCACCCCACGGTCCGGTTTTAAGAAGTGTCGGGTGTGCGGGTCCAAGATGTCGCTGACGGACACGCACAACGCTTGCCTCTGGTGCCTCGGGGAGGACCACGATACGGATGACTGTCGACTGCCAATCGCTCACATGGAAGGCCTTGCGGGAGCATACGAAGAAGCTGTCGGTCGGTAAGGTGGCCAAGCCCCGGAAGTCGCGTTCCACTGGTCTTTCGACGGATGATTTGAGGGGCGACCCTCCACATCGTCGTCGTGAGTCTGGGATCCTCGGTCTGGGAGTCGGTCCTGCCATTCCTCTGCCTCTTCAAGGCACTGCAGGAAGCGCCGTTACAGGTCGCCTTCCTCGTCCGAGGACTCTGCCCGTCGGCGGGTTGCTTGCCCTAACAAGCATTCCTCTCCTGAGCAATGAGATTCCTCCTGAAAGGAGATGTTGGTGATTTTCCAATCGCAGGGCTCTTGTCCGTCCGCGCCGTCGAAAGACACCGGCCGGGACCGTTCGAGAGGCGCTGCTGGTACGCCTTCGGGCTCGAGCGGTCGTCGCGACCACCGGGCACCTTCGAGGTCCCGGTTGGACAAGGATGGTCGCTCTAGACATGCCTGTTCCAGGTCCCGGTCCTCGACGCCCTCGAGACCGTGAGGAAGTCGTCGACGCCAACGACGCCCAGGCTGTCGAGAGACACGCTCGGGGCTCTGCCCTCGAGGCCCGTGTCGACGCCATCGAAGCTGTCAGCGCCGCGCTCGACGTCGACGCCGATTCCATTGACGCCCTCGACGCCTTTCGAGGCTCTTTGTCGGAGGTTCCCTGTGGCACGGTGGAACCCCCAAAAAGGCTCTGGCCAAGGCTAAACATGTCTTTGTTCCTTTTTCTGTACCCTCCTTCCGGCCTCTGGATTATATTTCTGAGGTGGATGAGGGGTCTGAGGAAGGTGAGGTTCCTGATGACGTCCTTTCTGGTCATAGCCAACTTGAGGACCTGCGTCAGTCGTTGCACGATGCCAGTGGTCTAGAGACACCTCCAGAGGTGGAGTTTGGTAGGCCTGAGCCTGGCACGCATGCCGAGTCCTCATACCGGCGCCTGATGTCGAGGCTCACAGATTACCTGGGGTGGTCTGCTCCCCCTGGGGATTTTCAGCAGGAGGACCTGACTGATATCTTTGACCAAGGTCCACCAACTGACCCGATGCTGCCATTCCATATGGCCTTGCAGAGAAGGGTGGCTGAGGTTTGGACTTCTCCGGAGAGTCTCCCGGCAGTGAGCAAGTCCTTGCCGAAGAAATATCGGCCAGCCAATGGTGACCCCTGCTACTTGACCACGCACCCTACTCCGGAGAGTTTGGTGGTGCAGGTGTCTATGGCCCCCACAAAGCAGGTGTCGTACCCTACCATCCCTCCTGATAGGGACGACAAACGTTTTGACGGCTGGGCGAAGGTGGTGTTTTCTTCAGCGGGTATGGCTCTTCAGGCAGCCAACTCCCTATGTGCCTTGTCACGTTTCACGCACACTCTGTGGAACTGTATTTCCTTAGCGGCTGAACATATTCCCAAAGGGGAGGAACGGGATGGTTTTCTTGCTATCGTGCATGATGGCAAGGATGCCATGTGCGAGTCTGTTCGGTCGGGTCTGGACATGGTAGATTGCGTCAGCCGGTCCATGGCAGCGAGCACCGTAATGCGCAGGTTTGCGTGGTTGCGGAAGTCGGGGTTTGCACCTGATGTGCAGGCCCGACTTCTCAACATGCCCTTTGAAGGTGAACATCTTTTTGGCAGCAAGGCTGACGAGAGCCTTGAGAGGTTGCAGACCTCCAAAGCTGCAACAAAGTCGTTGAGCGCTGCAGTTCACCAAGACTGGGGATTGAGACCCATCATGGACTTGCGCGGTTTGAATAAGCTCCTCAGGAAGGACAAGTTCAAGATGGTTACTCTTTCTCATGTCCTCTAGGCCCTTCAACTTCAGGACTGGTTGGTGTCTCTCGACCTCAAGGACGCTTATTTTCATGTGCCGATCCATCCCAAGCACAAGAAGTACCTGAGGTTCGCGGTTGGAGACTCGCACTTTAAGTTTCGGGTGTTGCCGTTCGGATTGACCTCCGCCCCGAGGGTCTTCAACAAGCACATGGTGGTGGTGGCAGCGTATCTCAGGAAAGGGGGGGATTCACTTCTACCCCTACCTGGACGATTGGTTGATCAGGGCGCGCTCTCCCGAGCAAGTCCTGGATCATCTGTCCGTCACCTGCCACTCTCTTCACAAGCTGGGCTTCTCCCTCAACTTCAAGAAGTCCCACTTGACGCCAACTCAGTGGCTCCAGTACATCGGAGCAGTGCTCAACACGTCCCTGGGGCAATGTTTTCCTCCCCAGGTGAGGGCTCTTCGCATTCAGCAGATGGTGCACAAGTTTCAATATGCCCAGACTCTCCCAGCGTTCGAGTTCTTGAGGTTGCTCGGCCTGATGGCATCCTGTATTCTTCTGGTGCCAGAGGCCAGGTTGTGGATGAGATCTCTGCAATGGGCTCTCAAGAAGTAGTGGTCACAGTTCTCTGGCAGGTTGTCGCATCCCGTTCAGGTGCCGCCCTCGGTCGCCCAGGACCTTCTGTGGTGGGCCGTCAAAGGCAATCTGATGAGGGGGGGGGGGGGCTCCGTTTTGGCTACCCTGGCCGGAGGTGACGATCGTGATGGACGAATCCCTCACGGGATGGGGAGCTCATGCCAACGAGTTGACAGTCAGCGGTCGTTGGTCTCCGTCAGAGTCCAGACTCCATATCAATCTTTTGGAGCTGAGGGCCATCAGGCTTGCCCTGAAGGATTTTCTGCCCACTGTGCGAGGAAAGAATGTCCCGATTCTGACCGAGAACACAGTGGCCATGCACTACTGCAACAAAAAGGGGGTGGGGGGCAGGGTCACTACCTCTGTGCAGGGAGGCGATGCAGCTCTGGTTCTGGGCCATCCAGCAGGAAGTTTCGATCTCGGCTGTTCATCTGGCCGGAGATGAAGACGAGACGGTGGACGCTCTGAGCAGGCAGAGCACGATCTCTCACGAGTGAGAGGTGGCTCAGGAGATTCTTCTGGAGAACTTGGTGGACCACTTCGCCTCCAGTGTCAACCGGAAGTGTGAAAGCTTCTGCTTGCTGGAATTTCCTCTAAGAGGAGCCTTAGGAGACGCGTTCGTGGTGGAGTGGTCCTTCCCACTGCTGTACGCGTTTCCTCCAGTCCCTATCATCCCGCAAGTGCTGCGGAGGTTCGGTTCCCGGATGATCCTCATTGCTCCGGCATGGGCCCAGAGGACGTGGTACCCGGACCTTCTCGACTTGGCCATCTGCCCTCCACGTCATCGTCCCTACCAAGACGATCGGCTCTCACGGGAGGGGGGGTCCGGTTCTCCATCCAGAGGTCAGATCCCTCAACCTTCACGCTTGGCTTCTGAAAGGTTGAGGTATAAGGATTGGGACCGCCCTGAAGACGTGATGAAGGTGTTGCTTTCGGTCAGACGGCCGGCAACAAAGTCCCTGTACCGTTGCCATTGGAGAAAGTTCTGCAATTGGTGCAGGGTTAAGAATGTGGATCCATTTTCATGTGACATTCCTGTGTTTCTGTCTTCTTTGCTTTCATTAGCCCACAAGGGCTTGCAAGTGGGTACCGTTAAAGGTTACCTGGCGGCGCTGTCCATCTTTAAGCGCTCGTCTGAGGAGTGTTCTTATTTCAAAATTCCTTTAATTTCTCAGTTTCTCAAAGGGCTCACTAATGTGTTCCCGCCGTCACCTTTCCAGGTGCCTGGTTGGGATTTGAACCTTGTTCTAAAATTCCTAATGGGTGCTCCATTTGAGCCTTTACATTCTTGTCCTTTGAGACTGTTAACCCTTAACTGTGTTTTTAGTTGCGGTCACTTCCGCTCGCAGTGTGTGTGTGAGTTGCAGGCACTTTCAGTTAAGCCACCCTTCACTGTGTTTCATAAAGATAGGGTTGTCCTTAGAGTTCGTCCTTCCTTTCTTCCGAAGGTGGTGTCGGAATTTCATTTAAGCCAGAAGGTTGTTCTTCCGGCATTTTATCCTCCTCCACATCCTGGTAAGGAAGAGGAGAGGCTCCATAGGTTGAATCCTAGGAGATCTTCAAGTTTCTACATTTCTCGCATGTCCCGTGTCAGAGTGGACGATCAGCTCTTTATTGGTTACGCGGAAGGCGTTTGGGACAAGCTGTTACTAAGCAGACTTTGTCTAGATGGATTATCTTGGCAATTTCTGAATGTTACCGCTTGGCGGGTAAGGACCCTCCGGTTGGCTTACGGGCCCATTCTACTAGGGGTATGGCTGCCTCTACTGCTCTGCAGAGGGGTGTTCCAACTCGTAACATCTGTGAGGCAGCCACTTGGGCTTCGGTCCATACTTTTGTACGACATTACTCCCTCGATTCTATCCATCGGCATGATCTGGCCTTTACTCTGCAATTTGATTGGGCATTCTAAATTTCTATCTTCTAAATTCTTTTTCCCTCCTCCATACGTTGGTACTGCTTTGGGAGTCTGTCATTGATATGGAATACGTCGGAGGACCCGATCCCCTCGAAGAACAAGTTACTCTTACCTGGTAACTTTCTTTCGATGGGATGGTCCAACGACGTATTCCATATCGCTCCCTCCCTACCTGCCCCTCTACAGAATTTCTTATGCAATTGCAGCTTACGTTTTCGCAAGGCTTTCTGTGGTCATACTGGCAGAAGATTGGTGCCACACGTTCTGGGAAAAAACTACAACTGAGGCTACAGGTGCTGTGCAGCCTACTTATAACATCCGGTGACGTCGGCTCGACCGAGGCCCTCGAGGACAGCGTATCGACGTCATTGACGCAGGACGCAGATGCCGAAAGATTTTCGAAGCAGCACAGCTGTGGTGATTACTGTCATTGATATGGAATCATCGGACCATCCCATCAAACGTTACCAGGTAAGAGAGTAACTTGTTCTTCTCACATGTTCTTACACTACTTTCCTTAGAATTTAATCGCATCTTATGATGTACGTATACAGGGGAAGAAGCAGGCCTGAAACACAGCAATCATTTTTGTGTGTGAATACAATCATGTAGATTATACACAGTTGCTAATGATACTGCCTCTTGTTTGCTTACTTTACTCTCCATATAAAAGCCCCATATTTGTATGCATTGTAGTCTATTTATGTTTTGTGTGTATTAATAAAAATATATAGTAAGTGATGCACTATTAGCTACTTAGTACATGTTTCACAGTACGGAAAAGTCTGATACAGAAACATTCATCATTTTATTATATAGCTTTGAAAAATTACAACTATTGCACCTCTATGGTGTATGCTGCAGCCAATACCTATATTTCTGAATGAGTAGGTTCATGTACTAGAAAGAACACTGCAATGGAATGTTCTTTAGAACGCTACATTGCATAATGAAGTAGGTAGTTTATTACACATCTCCTGATAATCCCTGATACTTTTTTGCCAACATTACATTCACAAACCCTTGTGTGAAAAGTTAATGCACATGTGATGTCATCAATGATATTTGTCATGTCATCTTTGATGTCCTGGGTGTTAGTCTTAGCAGTGCACGGTGGTGCCGCGGGTTATGGTTGCTAAGCTTACCATAACTGGCGAATTTCAGGGTTTTTTCGATTTTACTTGTAACCATAACGTCCTATTAACAACGTTTTTTTACAGAATTTCATAAGTTGCGCTACTAAAAACCTAACGTCCCTTTAACACATTTTTTTCATTGAATTTTATGGGTTTTTACCAATGCATGCTATTTTCCTACAACTTGCTAATATCATACTTACCCAATATAGCAATACTTGTGTCCAATTTACAAAGTGTCACCTTAAAACTCTGCCATTTCCCACCTTCTAGAATCATTTTTAACACTTCTATACACTTTTTGCAACTATTTGAGCTAATTTTGCATCCGTGGATGTCTACGAACATCTGACTTCATAGCGAACCTTCCAGACAGTGCCACATGACCATACGCTGGCGCCCGGTATGATGACTGTCCGAGAGCCCGTCCGCACTTCACAATAAGATCTCTGCTTTGCGAACAGTTCATAACTGCATTTTCTACTGATCTATGAACTTTCAACTTCAAAATTTCCCTTGCACAGCTCCAACACCTATTCCTACAAATTATCCATTAACAATCTAGTACACAGTACATACTTTTAGCAAAACTGCTATTTATCTTAAAATGGCATCAGCTAATGCCATCCCTCCTCCCCAAGAGTCACCACCACTGCTGTAATGAAGGAGCATGAGAAACACTGCCCCTTACCTTAGAAATAACACACAAGCAACATTTTCCCTTGTCCACCTACCCCTCCATATTAGTGTTTGGTTCCTCTTCCCTCATTTCCCTCCCCACCTTTCGTTCTCAGATCACCTGCCAAAGAAAATGCATCCAAAAACAACAAAAGACATATATTCCTTTAGGAACCACGTTTCACAGTTAAAAAATAGAACTGAAAAAACATGTATAGACTCCATCTACTTCATATTTCTCAGTAAAGTACAAAGACCAATAAGATTTTCCAACATTTCCATTGGCATTTTGTGTTATGCTAATGGGAATATTGTGGGGTTCATCCTCCGTTCCAGGGACTGGAACGGTGGATACCGGCCCAGCAGCCCAGGTTATCAGCCCAAGCGAAGCAAGGGTGGATAATGAGGTCTCTGGACCGTTATCCCCCCATTCCAGCCCCTGAAATGGGGGATGAAGGCCATTAGCACCCTAGGTTCCCAAAGCGGGATCCCGAGGTGCTAAAAAAGATTTTTCTTCCTACACCGGGACGCAAGATGGCCACCATGGAAAGGGAAGGCGAGGGTTCCATAGAGGGCCCCTCTTTGCGAAAAAGAGAACCCTATGACCATATTACCACAATCGCATTTCTATTCCCTTTCAGATCTATCCTAATTTCGAATAACTTTACCACAAAGCCAGTCCCAGGTGGACATGGCCACTTTAATCCTATTTTTCTCCCTTGTGGTCATGGCTAGTAGCCAGATTGTCCGGATCATGACCTTATTTCATGACCCGCACAATCTGGCCTCTGCCCATGGCCACAGGCTACCGCTCATTTACTAAAGGTATACCGCTATTTTTTTGTAGCTACATTATGACACTTGTCAAATAATAAAACACTGGCACATTTGCAAAACCATGCTTGTAGGTCCTTGCCAATGCTCCTTACGCATGTTTGCTGGAAATCCACCCATGTTTTATTTTTTCAAAAGTGTCAAATGCATGCACATACAATCATCATATAACCTAGCCCCCACTTGACAAAATCCATTCAGACTTTACAAAAACATCTAAATCTAGATCTATAATCTTTTTGCAAACCTTTGTGTAGATTTGTCAAATGGCACCACATTTATAAGCCTTTACAATATTTTGGGACCTCCCTTCTAATTTTGCTCCTTCTTGACAGAATCCCACCAAACGTCGCAAAAACATGTATATCTTGAACTATTATCAGTTTGCCAAACAAAGTGTAGATAAGTCAAATGGCACCTCATTTATAAGCCTTTACATTATTTTGTTACTCCCCCTCTAATTTTGCCCCCTCTTCACAAAATCCCACCAAACTTCGGAAAAACATTCATATCTAAATGTATTATCAGTTTCCCAAATTATGTGTAGATTTGTGAAATGGCACCTCATTTAGAAGCCTTTACATCATTTTGGGGCCCCCCTCTAATTTTGCCCCCTCATGACATAATCCCACCAAACATTGCATACTCACTCAGAATCATGCAAAATTTCATGCAGTTCCATTAAGTGGTGCCAAAGTTATAAGCCATCCAAGAACTTCATTTCACCAACCCTGTAATCCTGAGGTGTTCGCGAACTTCTCAGGACTGTCCGCGAACATCCAAACTGTTCACGGACTTTCCCGGCAAAAAACACCTGTTTTTTGCTTCTTGCAGCCATATCCCATCCCATCCTCATCACCCCTCACCTCCCCAGAGATTATTTGATAAATTTGACAAGTGCAATGTTGTGTTTAACATGTTTTTACCGCGATGTTCGCCGACACCGGCAGATGTCCGGGAATCCAAGATGGCAGGCGTTTCCAAAAATCTGACGCACTTCACGCTTCACCATCCAATCAGTGAACACGTCGCATGTCCGCGGACATGACGCAAGCCGATAAGCCAATCGGGACACTGTCCGTGGAGCAAACAGGGAAGTGTGTCCGCGGAGCAGACATAGATATCACACATTTTTTGTGACCTACTTTTTGCTCCTTTTTAAAAAACTACTGGACGGATTTTCACCAAATTTACAAAAGCACGCTTTCGGGACCAATCCGCTGCTCCTGCCGCAAATTTGGTGAAAATCCATCCAGCGGTTTGGGCTGTAGGCGTGAGGACATTTTTTTTCCCCCATTCAGTCTATGGGAAAAAGACATTTTGGGACCCCCCCCTATACCTTTGCCCCCCCCTGGACCAAACTTCACCAAACAAATTCAGAGTGGGCCATATACTTTTCTTTCAAAGTTTGGTGAGGGATTCGTCCAGGGAGAGCGAAGTTATCAGCCGCCCAAAAAGTGCTCTTCCTATGGGATTAGCAACTTAACCATAACTACACAGCCACTACGGTGGCTGTTCAATATATATATATATATATATATATATTATTTCTGTGGCTTGTCAAATCTGCTTAGGTCACATGCTATGCATAGGCCAACATCTAGTGTAGAGTATTAGTAGTTTTCGAAACTCAAAAAGGGACGACGGCAGGGTGTTGCCAGTAATACTATCACTAGTGTGACGTCCACTGTACCCATGGTCCTTCATGCGTCGAGGTCCCTCAGATTGTTTTTTTCCACCATCGTGACGGACGCTCATTGCAGAGTTAATTTCGGCTAACACCATTTTCTTATGAAAAATTAAGATCAGATACTCTTTCTGTCCTTTTTCCAAACCGACTTCGACTACTTCATCGACACGGTGGAAAGGATGACCGTCTAACGAAATCCCAGACTCAATGGACCCTTTTGGCCTTCGAAGGCCGCGCTGGGCCTAGGCCCGAACAGTAGGGCGAGTGGGAGGGTGGTCATTGTAGAATGCATTTTCCCCTCCATTCCCTTTCTCACCTGACTGCCATTCCACATAAACCTGGAATTTTTTCAGGCCCCATTTAAGTTTGGCCCCACGTGCAATAAAAAATTCCAGTGGCTAGACCAGCACCGGCTGTGCAATTTGTGTCTAGTGCGTGATCATGACTAGGGGCATTGTCGAACCTGCAAGCTCTACAAGCCAAAAACACTTTGAGACCGAAGAACTAAACGCTGAGCCCATCACGCCATGCAGGCCGAGGCCGCCATCAATGTGGTGGGAGCCTCCAGTGATGGTAGCGTTGCAGTCTTTACCGACAGCGAAGGCGACGGGAAAGCGTTAGGTACCCAAGTGCAGACCCCCGACCCCAAGAGACAGGCTGGTGGCTCTGTTACGAGGACAACACCCGGCTGCGAAAACACTACCACGACCCCCAACACTAAGCACAGCCCGGGGCAAGGAATCGACATCGTCGACCAAACACCCATACACGGCGTCAAGGGGGAGGTCCACAGAATCCCTGTCCTCTGAGCACTTGAGGTCCTGATCGCCTCATGATAGGCCCCGTAACTCTGAAGACAAACCAGACGCCATGCCCAAAACATTGACCGAACGTCTGCAGATGAGGCAGCGGTCCACCCCACCGCCAAAAGTCAAGATCCCACGTTGAAAACGGCTGTAAGCACCAAAAACACTACTATGTGCCACCTAGTCAAAAGCCATGTCCCCGAGTGCCTGTTGAAGTCCAAACACTCTAAGAAACACTTGTCCAAGAGTCCCAATCATAAGGAGAAATTTAATCAGGACAAGTCTACCTCTACTCACAGGGAGAAACACTCTGTCCCCCATGAGGAAGGTTCCTTGACAGAAGCCTTAAATAACAAAGGCCAGCCTACACCCCAGGGCCATCCTACACCCCTAGGACAGGACAGTACTCCTCAGTACCCTGGTGTAATTCCAGGTTCATCCACTTGGACTGCTGAAGACATAGACAGGGTCATGACTAGGATGACCTTTATGGACAATATCTTTGAGGGGAAAAAAAACCACAGGCATACCAGAACTTCCAAACCACGCCTCCAACAGCTGAGGCTTCCACCTCCCACCTCCCAGCTAAGAAGGCTCAACCTAATAATCTTCCTATTTCGAGTCCAGTCGAACTAGTCCAGAGTGATCTGTATGATGTTCACACAGACACTGATGAAAATTAAACCTTATTGTGATGACTAGGCGTATAACCTAGTATCGCCAATTCAGCAGGACTTGCCAGTGGCCGATTCCCCAGTTGTCAATCAGCTTCTTCATAATGATATGCTTATTAAAGCAGCTGAACGCTTTGGAATCCAAACACAAGAGACTCAGCAAGACAAAGACTTTGTAGAAGATATATTGGGAGACAAAACTGCTGCCACCCAATTCATTCCTATTCTACAATTTGTCAAAAGAAGGATTCAACCTTCCCTGGAAACACAAAACCAGGCACGGGCAGTCAATCCGCAGGTTGAAAAACCCTTCTGTCCAGTGCCATCTGACCCACTTTACATCAGGGGACAGCTTAAGCCAGATTCGCTTGTGGTTACCACGAACCGTAAAAGGGCAGAAACACTGTTAGCCTTATCGGAGGTACCGCCAGATAAGGAGAGCAAACATTTCTACACTATGGGGAGAAAGGTAGCCACTTTGGCAGCTTTCCAAACAAGGATTGCCAATAATTCCACACTGTTGGCCATCTATTGCTGCCACAAATGGGATGAGATAACTACTCCCATAGCATCTGCCCCCGAGCCTCTGAAGTCACTACTGGCCCTGGTAGCAGCGGATGGCAAGGCAACATTCAGCTGCATCCTGAAGAACAACCTAGACGCCACAGACAGTGCGAGCAGGATTGTTGCCAAAGGGACCATCATCAAGCACCAGGCATGGCTACGCCAGTCTGGCTTCAAACTTGAGACCCAAGCTACACTCCTTAATAGCCGTAGAAGAGGCGTTAAAGTCCGCCAAGGAGGAATATGACACCCTAAAATCTCTAGGCCAGCTGACAAACCACCAGGCCAGAGAGGCGGAAGCAATTATCGTTGGTTTCGTGGCCAAACCTCTGAGAGGCTCTGGTTACGGACAAGATCAGGGCTCTTCGTGGGGTAACAACCAGGGCCAAGCCTCGCAGGGATTCCAGAGGGGCCAGCGCCGATCTCGTCTGGGCTGGGGGAGGTCCTCCACATCTAGTGGTGGAGGTACATCTAACCAATCACAGCCTGCTACAGATCCCCTCCCATGCCTCTCCAGTAGGAGGGTGCATTCCACACTTCACCCACGCATGGGAGGGAATCACCCCAGACAAGTGGGTGCAATCAACCGTAGCAGGAGCCTATTGTGTTGAGCTCATCCAAAAACCATTGAACCATCCCTCACGTGAAAGGCACTCAATGAAGGAAGAACTCATCCTTCTCGAGGAGGTTGCAGCGCTGCTACTCAAGGAAGCCCTAGAGATGTTACAAGTGAACGAGGAAAACAAGGGCATTTATTCAACCTACTTCCTTGTACCAAAGAAAGATCTATCTATGCGCCTAGTGTTAGACTTGCGCCCTGAAAACATTTATGTAAAGCCACAGAAATTCAGAATGACAACGCTACAAGAGGTAATCCCCCTGCTAAAGCAGTGAGACTACATGGCAACACTGGCTATGAAAGATGCCTATTTTCATATTTTAATGTTTCCAGCGCACTGAAAACTCTTGCGTTTCAAGATAGCGAACCAGCACTACCAGTTCAAGGTGCTACCCTTCGGAATAGTGTCTGCTCCAAGGGTATTCACCAAGGTACTGGTGGTGGTGGCAGCGCACCTGCGCAGGGAGGCAATCCCAGTGTACACCTACCTGGACGATTGGCTGATTACAGGGGAATCACCCCGTCTTTGCAAACAAAACAGGCAAAGAACAATAAACCTTCTCTTCGAATTGGGCTTCTCAATAAACGTGAAAAAGTCAAGCCTTGTGCCAAATACAACAAAACAGTTCCTAAGAGCTGTCTTAAACATGGAAGCAGGGTTAGTATTTCCATCCATGGAAAGAGTTCAAATCATGCTTTGACAAATACCTCTTTATGAAGCCAGTCGCCAGAGAAGCGTACGCAAAGCAATGCGTTTACTAGGCATGATGGCATTGTGCATATACCTGGTCACACACGCACATCTGCGCATGCACCCCATGCAGGAGGGGTTGGCGAAACAATGGTCTCAGGTAAACGGTCAGTGGGAGGATCTAGTGGTCATTTTGCCAACACAAGTAGAAAACTTATGTTGGTGGACAAAGGAAAACCTGTTAAAGGGAAAACCATTCCAGGACCCAGCAGTGCAAGCAATCGATACAACAGATGCATCACTCTCCGGGTGGGGAGCACATTACCTTAACCACACAGCACATGGTCTGTGGACTCTCATCACAGCACAGAACCACATCAACCTACTAGAACCCCTAGCAGTATTCAAAGCGATTCAAGCATTTCGAAGCACACCTGACGAACAAGTCAGTGCAAATCCTAACAGACAGCACCACTGCAATATTCTATATCAACAAACGGGGCGGCACACACACACTCTCCAAATCTGTCCAAACTGTTACAGAAAGTATAAAGATGGTCACTCTGATGAGGGATGTTCCTATCCTCCCAACATGTTCCAGGGGTAATCAACACTCTAGCAGACTCTCTGAGCAGAGATCCCCTACCAGATGAACAAGAGTGGCAACTAGACTCAAGTGTCGTAGACCACATCTTCTCACAGTGGGGTTACCCCATGCTAGACTTTTTCCGTACAGGAGAAAACAAGCAATGCCCGGACTTTGCGTCCAGGTTCCCCCACCCAGACTCGAAGATGATCGCTCTATGAACGAGCTGGTCAGGGAAATTTGCTTACTCTATAAAGGTCCACCTGGTGGCTTTATCAGCTTACACCATCTCCCCGAGTAAAGTATTGTGGTGGAAAGTGCCGGTCATCAAGGCATTCATGGAGGGAGTAAAAAGACTCCACCCTCCAATTTCTAACCCTCTGCCAGGCTGGGATCTCAATGTAGTACGTGCAAAGGTCATGATACCCCCTTTTGAGTTTATGCATAAGTCAAGTCTTAAACACCTGACATACAAGACTGCCTTCTTAGTGGCTATTAACTTCCATAAGAAGAGTTGGTGAATTAGCATTGTCAGTGCAGGACCCTTTCTTTGTCCATACACAAGTAACAATTGGTTTTACGTACACACCCTAGGAATTCCACATGAACTAATCCATTGAGCTGCCTGCTTTCTTTCAGAACCCAAATAGCTCAGCTGAGGTAAAACTCCATACACTAGATGTAAGGAGGGCGGTCCTTTACTATGTAAAGAAGACCAGACAGCTTAGGAAAACAGACCAACTGTTTGTCTCCGTAGCAACAGGCAGAGAAGGAGACTACATTTCCAAGAATGCCATCTCAAGATGGATAGTCGGATGCATTCAACTATGCTATCCATTTTCAAACAGAACACTGCCTTTCACACCAAGATCTCACTCCACAAGGAGTACAGGAGCTACTCTGGCATTTATCGCAAATTTCCTCTTGTACAGCATTTTCAAAGCAGCTGCATGGAGCTCAGTACACACTTTCACTCAGAACTACTGCGTTGACACTTATTCCAAAGCAGATAGAGGTGTGGCAAGCGGTTCTAAAACATCTATTTGCCGCTGAACCTTCTCACAACCCTCCACCTATTCCTAACACTGCTCGCTAATCTATGCATAGCATGTGATCGGACCAGATTCCACAAGCCTCAGAAGGGATACATTACTCACCTTAGTCGTATTTCTAAATCTTTTATCTGATTAGATTCATATGCGCCCACCCTTCCTCCCCTGGGAGAAGGTGCATAGATGTTATGAGCTTCTCTGATATTTATTACTTGGATACACCCATACTCAGGCTACACTTATGCTACCACATGTCAGAAACAAAACAACCCGAGGGACCTCGTCGCATGAAGGACCATGGGTACAGTGGACGTCGCACTGCTTGCTGAGACGACACTCTTGGCTTTTGTAATTCTGGCTACAAGCTGGAAACGCAGGCTACTCTTATTGACATGCCCCTATAGAACAATGTATTATTTGGGAAAGCAGTGGATAACGCTCTAGAAAATGCCAAAAAAGAGCATTAGGGCAGATTGCAAATAAGACATGTACTATGTGGGGGTTTTAACATTATTCCTTTGATGGACATGGCTACCTATGAACATCCCAGTCTGGTTATAGTCGGAGATCTACATCTTTCCCATGTTATTTCGCAAAATCACAATCCACCTTCTTTCAATCCACCTTTCAAAGAGGTTATAGGCGAGGAAGTGGTAGGTAGGAGTGCAGCTCCTCGGCGCCTAAAAACATTGATGCACCCTAAAGTTCCCTCCCATGTTTTCCCGGCAGGTTGTCTCATTTCACCCATGCATGGGAGGGAATCGCAAACGGACCAGTGCGTGCTGTCAACTGTGTCCCGGGCTACTCCATCGACTTTCTAGAAAAACCTTGCCATCATCTGCCAAAACACAGGAAAATGTTGCCAGAACATCAGCCAATTCTTCAGGCAGTAATACAGTCTCTGCTTCAAAAAGAAGCAATAGAGCTTGTCCCTCAGCACGATGTAAACAAGGGTATTTATTCAATATACTTCCTTATACCAAAAAAGGACCTAGCTATACGCACCATGCTAGACCTGTGCCCTGCAAACACATATGTCAAATCGCAACAATTTCGGATGGCAACCTTCAAGAGGTAATTGGCAACATTGCATATGGAAGGTTCGTACTTGCATATTTCAATGTTGCCGGCGCACCTGAAGTACTTGCGCTTCCAGATACGGGACATAAAGCGTCAGCGCCAATGGTGTTTACAAAGGTACTAGACGTAATGACAGCATATTTGCTCAGGCAATCCTTTCCCCTTATCTAGATGACTGGCTCATAACAGGAGACACACCACAAAATTGTCAGCTGCCCTTCAAGACCCAATCATTTATTTCAGTTGGGGTTCTCAATCAACAAGAAAAAATCAACTCTCGTACCCAGTCGGGTAAAACAATTCCTGGGTGCAGTAATTCAGACACAAGACGCCTTAGTCTTTCCCTCCAACAAGAGTTCACAACATGCTGATTCAAATTTATCATTATGTGGTCGGTCATCGGATAACCGTACGGAAGGCAATGCACCTTCTCGGGATGATGGGGAAACGGGGGGAACAGTTCTAGTCCTCATAGACAGCATAACCAAGGTGGGGGACACACAGTGACAAATCATTGCATGCTGTCCCTTCTCCACTACGGGGAGCCCTTTCCCATGAAGCCAGGGAGGTGGGGCCACTACATGATAATCCCCCTAGGGGTGGTGCTCAGTGGGTGGATCTCATGGGAGTTGAAACCCCCTTTGGGACCAGTAACTTTCACCTCTTTCAATACAACTTCATACCGTATGTACTTTTCTAAAGCAGTCCAAGTAGAGAGTACGGAGATGAGGAAGATCTTTGATGAGTTACCACATCAGCATTCACTTAGTACTGAGATGAGGACTAAGTGCGGAACAATACTGAATAACCATCAGAACCACTTTTAGTGGTTTGCGACTATTGATTGGAAGAAAAAAGATAGAAACTGAAGAGGGACTTGACACAGCATCATGCCCTCCCTGGAGGAACCTCGAGAGCCAGGGTGAGCCTGACATGCAGGCAGCTGTTGACCGGGATGCTGAGAACAGGGAGGGGGCGTCTGAGACCGGTCCAAGACGTGAGGACTGCACGGCCTGCGGGACGGTCTAAGACTTTAGGTGCCAAGGAAGCGCGAGGGTGCGAGACCACGCTGTCCCCGAAGGAAAGACTGCGGAGCCGCTACAAGCAAAGGAAGCTCCAGGAAGTTACTAGAGTCGAGCCAACACTTGCACAGACCACAACACAAAGTATGCTGGTAGCCAAGAAGGTGCTGAAGCCTCAAGTAGGTGGTGGCACGAATCGGAAAGACTGGGAAAGAACGGTCTGGGACCCTAATGCAGTGGGAAAAAAAAGCAAAGAAGTACATGGACGTGTGCTAAGGCTTGGCAGGAGATTGAACCAAGCCCACAGAATTGAGTGTGGGTCTCACGTCCAAACAAAAGAGAGCTGGAAGTTAATGGACAGTTCATACAGTACTTGCCAGGTTAGTGAAACAAGTCTGTATGGGCCATCACAGCCTGGGGAGTGCATCCAGGCTACTCTTCTTCATAGCAGTAACTGGTGAGTGAGAACCAGGTCTGCCCACCAGGATCAGGGACCCACTACAGCTTGGGGAATGTATCCAGGCTATTCTTCAGTGCAGCATATGGCGAGAGGAAGCCAGAGCTGCCAACCAGGGTCTGGGACCCCAAGGAACTATGTTGTAAGCCTGAAGAAGGCTGAGGGAAGACAGAAATTACCCCAACAGTTAAGGAGTGGCTGAAACCACATTGGGAAAATCTTACCAAGACAAGAACTGCACTTTGTCCAGGGTAAGGGAGTCCTTCCTTTGGACGAATAAGACCTCTCCTTTTGATTTAGTTAGTGTTGAGGAGTGTAAGGGACAGAGTTAGGATTTTGACACCAGTTATGTCAGTTGATGCAGGGAAACCCCTCTTAGAGATCGATTTCTTCTACTTTACCCTTTAATAAACGTTTATAGCAAACACTATGAACCCTGTGTGTCAGTCTTACTGCTGTGCCCTTAAAACACCACAAAGTCTGGCCGAACTAACCCAAAAGATTTAAAACTGGTCTTTCAACTAAAACACATTCCTCCTGTCACATGTTGCAAGGGAGCACAACTGTCTAGCAGACGGGTTGATCAGAAACACACAGCTTCCCTCAGAGCGCAAGTGACAGTTACACACAGACCTTTCATGCAAGGGATTTGATAAATGTGGGCAACGAAACCTAGATCTCTCTGCAACACAAAATGCACAATGCCATGATTACTCATTCAGATTTCCCCAGACAGGGTCCAAGGGCAACGCACTGTGGATCAGTTGGTCAGGGAGATTTGCGTATACAAAGTGATCCACAAAATGGCCCAGGAACATCTCACAATGATCCCAATGGCTCCAATGTAGGCCTGACAAACTTGGTTCTCACACCTGCTGAAAATGTAACTTTGCCTGCGTGTGAAACTTATCCCTTACAATATGTTGTCCCAACATGAGGGGTCAACACTTAATCTGTGTCCTCAAACCATGAACTTGGCAGCTTGGCTCCTGAAGTCATAGAGTTTGGTCACTTAAAACTTACTGCATGGACATCTTAAGAGGCACATAAGCTTAGCACAAGACATTGTTATTTCACCAAGTGGAACCGCTTTGTCTTATGGTACAAGAGGCAAAACGTCAACCCTGTTGACTGTTCAGCATCTAATATACACCATCTACTGTACTCTCAACATATTCCACCTCACAAAGTAACATTTCTTGATGGAAGGTTCCTGTGGTTAAGGCTTTCATGGTATGGGTCAAAAGGTGTATCCCCCAATTTCAACTCTATGCCCAGGGTGTGGCTTAAAATTCCATTCTTACCAAGCTTATGGGGCCCCCTTTTGTACTCGTGCATAAAGCTAGTCTTAAACATCTCACCTTCAAGACTAATTTTCTTATAGCCATTACCTCAATAAGAAGAGTCGGTGACCTGCAAGCACTTTCAGTTCAGGACCCATTTGTAACCATTCATAAAGACACCACAAAGTGTTTCTCCAACCTTTATTTCAAAATGTACTTTAAATTAATAGATCGAACTTCCAGCTTTCTTTCAGAACCCACAGAATACAGCAGAAAGAAGCCTCCATGCACTTGATATCAGGAGACCAGTGAAGTACTACCTAGACAAAACAAGCCCAGTAAGGAAAACAGATTAATTAATTCCAAGTTTCCTTGGCTGCTGGTAGAGAAGAGGATGCTGGTTCTACATCAGCAATGTCCAAATGGATTGTACCTTGCATTCAAGTCTATTATCTATCAAAGAAAATGTTACCATTCACGCCCAGAGCGCACAACTCGAGGCATGGGCTACTTTAGCATTCATTGCAAATGTACCCTTAAAAGCAATTTACAAAGAAGCTACATGGAGTTCCATTCACACTTTCATGCAGCGCTACTGTGTGAATACTCCTATAAGAGCAGATTCCCAAGTGGTTCAAGCAGTGTTATGGCATATTTTTGCCTCTGTACCTTCTGACAGTCCACCTCTTCCTCCTGGTACTGCTCGCTAGTCTATGCAAAGCATGCGTTTCTAAGCAGATCCACAAGCCTCAGAAAACAAATATTACATACCTGTTATCGTCTTTCTGATGCTTATATCTACTTAGATTCACATGCACCCACCCTTCCTCCCCTCTTGAGTTGAAGGTACATAGACAACATACACCTTTGTTCACATTTCTATACTTGCTCAATAAGTGAAGGACCATGGGTACAGTACACTTCACACTAGGAATAGTATTACAAATGCACCCTGTCAATACCCCTTTTCAAATTTCGAAAACAAGTCATACTGTACTCTGCACCAACCACTAGATGTCCGCCTATGCAGATACAAGCATCAGAAATAAAATTGCAGGTATGCAATATTTGCCATATATATCTAGATGTATATGTATATTCACTGAAAAAAACGTTGTGCCAACTGTATAATTTAAAACACTGCCATTTTTTCTTACTAAGCAGCCAGGGCATTCAGCTGTGGCCACTTTGCAGGTTACCCCAATAACTTTCTTCTGGTGCCACTAGCCATGGCTGCAGCAGTGTAACCCAAAAAGGGAATTGTCCATCCTCTGGGTGTTCCAGGGGCACTTCCGAAGGCTTCCAAGGCTTGGATCTACGAGCAGGGGTTGAGACAGATTGTTCCCAGTGTTCTGGAGAATTCTCAGAAATGTGCTATTACCCTCCACCTTAGAGACCCCCAGCAACTTTGCTGGATTCTGGGGACTTTTTTTAACATGGAGAGAGTGAGACATTTTTTTCCCCCACACACTCGTATTTTAATGTGATTTCGGGACTTTGTGTTTCTTTTGGTTGTGGAGTGTGACAAACTCCATAGGCATCATCTTTACATTGTGTCACACAGCACCTTCAGTGCAGTGGCACAGGGAAGTCTTTCATATTTCCCAAAAGGTTTAAATACCTTCTCTGGGATAAACTACTGTTTCCCAGAGCATTAAAGTGAAATTGACTTTACTTGCATTTGTAACTTTCTAGACCCAGCACACACTATCTTACAATAGGGTGCTGGAGGGGTTACCTAGTATCCCCTTTGTCTAGCTTCTCATGTAACATTTTTTATGTTACCCTTTTCTCACTGAATGGCTGGTGGCAGTGGTTTAGTTTTAACTATTGTGGTGTGCATTTACCACAGGCTGCGTTCGCAGCTGCACTAAAGCACCCAAGGGTGACATTTTTGTCAAAATGGCCCTGGTATTATTTTTTCACCATTTCTTTGTGGAAATGTCCTTCTTGAGATTTACTCTGCACGCCAAACCAGGTTTGGTCACATTGTTCGCTTTGCCTTTGGCGGGATTCACGAGTGAAGCCCGCCTCTGGCTCCAGGGTGTCTGGGGTAGGCAGGAAGTGAGGGAGGTGCCCGAAACTCCCTGTGCGTAGTCTCCTAGGAGACCCAAATGCACTCTGTAGTCATTGGCCGGCTGAATGTCCGGCAAGGACAGCCACCCTGCTGGGTGAATGACCGCTATGCTGGAATGAATGGGAGAGAACTGAATAAAAGGCGAGGCTTTTGGCTTGGAAGGCAGAGTCGACCACTGGACGAAGGAACAAAAGTAGAACTTGAAGAGGACACCTGCTGCAACTCCTGGACCGTTGGTTTGCCCGGTGAAGCCCTGCTGCTGTGCTGAAACTCCAAATTCGTATCGGCAGAGAAGCCCCTGCAAGGACGACTTCTCCCCTTGAGTTGATGGGACCAATCAACTTCAAAGTAAGCCACCTGGACATCTTTCTCGGAGCTGGTTTAATTTCCACAGAGTTGATGCTGGAAACCGTATAGCCAGGGAGAGGAACACCAGATTGTGTGTGTTGCTTTTAAGCTGCCCAAGAGCTCCAGGAAGATCCTCCGGACTCCCAGGAAGCAGGACTGCCTCAGCCCCCTCAACTGAGTGTGGGACCTCAGAAGCAAGGAAAGTCCATCTCGACAGCCAGGAACCACGGTGTTGCTATTTGCGTTAGTCGCAAGGAGCTGAAACACTGAAGTGCCAGTTGTTGGAAAGATTGCCGGTTGCGAGTGGTGACCGTCCCATTGCAGTGCAGGAGTCCCCAGAAGTCTTCCCTCTTGTCCCCACGACTGAGGCTCAATAGCAGTGAGATCTGCAGAGCTGTACAGTAACCGAATTCATCTGCTGCACGTTTTCTTCAATACAAAGGTACTGTAAAGGAGAGAACTTACCTCTCATTGTAGAGTTGTTTACATCTTCTACCACTCACAAGTCTAATCAGCTTGTGGCCCTACATTTTGATTCTTCTTTTCTTCAAAGACTTCTAAAACATTGTGCAAAGACTTTCCTGCTTGCCAGCAGTGCTTCATCCTATATAAGACTTTTGCCCATTGACTTTGGCCTACCCCATTATACTGAATGACTCTGCTTAGGGAATCCAAAAGTATTTGCCTGCTTAAGAATATTTGTGGTCTTGTTGTTCTAAAAACCTTCTCCTTTTATCAACTTTAGCAGTATTCTAAATGCAAACAGTAAGCTATTAATGTCCCCCATACCCTAGCTATTGAAGTCACCTGAGGGTGTAGGTTGTGTCTGTGGGCCCTCCCAAAAGAGGCTTTACCGATTTAGAAACTAAGAGTGTGTTTTGAGGTATATTTGAGTGTTAGTTATATTGCTCCCTTCTGAAGAAGGCTTACTCTAACTGACTGATAAATAAATTAATAATTGTTTATTCAAGAAACCTTGTGTGTAAGTGTTTATTTGAATACTTGTCACTGTGAATCTGTGTAACTCCCCTACAGCTCGCATCGACCCCTCTTGAGATAAGCCTGGCTGCTCAACACGCTGCCAAAACTGTGTAGTACAACCTTATACCAAAGTTTGGGTTTCCTATACCTGTGGTCAGAGTTGTGTGTAGTGCACCCAAAGGGTACTGTATACAAACTTTGCCTAACACCCAGCAGTCCAAGGGTCGAAGCACTGATGCGTCTTCCGAGATCAGGCTGAGAAGCAAGGCTTCACCAGGCCAATCATTCCAGTCGATGCTGGTCCGCTGCAGGGGTAGTCAGCAGGTAGCTCTTCTTCGTAGAAGTCTTGGTTCCAACGATGATCTCTCGAATAGATGCAGGAGCCTCCTTTTCATTCATGATTCAGGCTAGCAGGTAGCCCAAGCCCACCAATGGTAAGGATCTGCAACATTCAAACAGCCCAGGGTTGTCCAATCCTGGACAACCACTGGTCATCACTTCTGTCCAGCAAGAGACCTTCGGCCGTAAATGTATGTGGACTGGGACCAGACAGTCCCAGGCAGCAAACACAGCAGCTTTCACCAGGAAAGTGGTTACCATAGATGGCATTTCCTTACATGAGAAGGCCAAAGAACAAGCAATCTCACGTGGACTGACATTTTTGGGTGCTAGCTGTTGGGGACAGTTTTTCTAAAGTCCATCTAAGGGCTTCATAAAAACATATCTGACACAGTACAAAACTGCACTCTTAGTATGAAGCTGTACCACCTGAGAACATTTGGTAGCTTTGACAGATCAGCAGGGCTTATATTAGGAGGGAGAGAGGGCTGTAGGTCAGTACAAAGAAATTGTAGCATGCATATCGTTCAAAGAAACACTGATAGACTAAGTAGTGTAAAAATAATGGTTTATTTTAAATACAGTAGGCCAAGATGAATCTTGGAAGTACTATTCACATATCATATAAACGCAATTATAATAACCAACTCAATACTTATGGTTTACAAACCAAAGTATAACCTTTTTAAGATTACAATCGGCAGTCAAGATGAGTCAAACATATACTACATTCAGAATGGCATTAAGCTATTCTTGGGGAGTAAAGCCAGGTTAGATATACTTTCAGAATACAATAAGTAATTCAAGGATAGTAGACCCTTTTGGTCATAATCTACAGTGTTATTCAATTAAAGAAACTCTTGATTAGTCCAACACTTTTACAAGAATATCTTGAAACACAGGTAACCTTCTACTATCCAGAATGGATACATTTACCACATCAATGTTACTTTTTAGGACACAGTTCAGTGGGAGTAACTTAACTTGTATACTACCTAGAGGCCTGAAGCTTCTCAAGGATACGTCTGGTTACAGTATTTTTTTTTCGAAGTGCACAGAAGCAATTCAGGGAAAGCACCAACCTAACCAGTGAGTAATTTACCATGTACTTTTCTAACCACACACTGAGTGACTTCAGGCAAGTAAGAGTACGCATTTGAATTAACTCTGCAACATTACAGTTTAAGAAGAGCAGCAGCTATTCACGTTAAGTAATCTATTATACTTCAGATGGGCTACGAGCAACTCGAGGACAAGTAAGAACCTTTTGAAACTATTTTAGAAGAGCACTGAAGAGCACTAAAGTAATTCAGCGAAAGCACAACCCAGTGTTACATATTTAGAAGAGCAGCAGCTATTCAAGGCCAGTAAAGGCCCATATACATTTAAGAGGGGCTACAAGCAACTCAAAGATGAGCATTAACCGCAGGGCTGTTTTAGAATTGCCCTGAAGCTATTCAGGGAAAGCTAAACCCAATAACATACATTTAGAAAGACACATGGTATTTCAAGGTGGGTAAATCCTATTGGTCAGCTTTTACACTCATTAACTTTAGAAAGGATAAAACTCTACCAACAATTTTGCTTTTTAGACTGTGAACCACAATTCAAAGCTAGTAAAATAACCTATATACTTTTTTAAAGGAGCAACAAGAAACATAAAGGTAGGTATTAACGTTTAGACACTTTGTAACTTATTCTATTGCAGGGATACATTTACAACACCAACTCATTTACAAGTAAGTACTTTTACACTTGTTATAATTTTCAGACGGAAGCCCTATCATCAAAGCCCTTCCCTAGTCTATAGCATGAGTTTTCTCAGAGGCAGAAGAGGGACCCTAGTTGTCTAGGAGCCAGCTTTAGGCAGGTCAGGTTAGGGTTCAGGCACAGGAAAGTCAGAGTTCCAGAGGATATCTTCTTCAACACGTAAGTATTAGCTTTAAAGTTAGTTCAGTGTTCAGGGACCTGGGAGAAGGCTCCCTATATGTGTTCCATCTGTTAGGACAGTTTTTCTAAAATCCAACTAAGGGCTTCATAAAACCATACATCTCAGGCAGTACATAAATCCCCTCTTTAATAAGGCTGTACCACCTGAGGGTATTTGGTAGTGTAGTCAGAGCAGCCAAGCTTATCTTAGGAGGGAGAGAGGGCTGTAGCTTAGTACAAAGAAATTGCAGCATACATATGGTCCAAAGAAGCACTGAAACACTATGTAGGTTACAATAAAGGGTTTATTTAAATACAAGTAGGCCAAGATAAGTATTGGGCAAATAAAGGGTTTATATAAATTCAAGTAGGCCAAGATAAGTCTTGGGCAAGTAAGTACTATAACATATCATATAAACACAATTATAAAAACCAACTCAGTACTTATGGTCTACCCACCAAAGTACAACCCAAGAATAGCAATCAGCAGTTCAAGGTATGTCAAACCTAAAACACACTCAGAATGGCAGTCAGCTATTCTTGGTGAGTAAAACCAGGTTATATACACTTTCATATAACGATCAGTATTTCAAGGGTAGTTGAAACTTGTCAGTCATGCAGTGACGCTCAGTTTTTTTGGGAGAAAAACCCGGATTACCTTCAGAGCTTCAACTCCACTCCTCCCACCACAGCTACATCCGGCTCTCAGGCCTCTGTCATGCCTACTCAACCCCTTTCTCAGAGGTCTCGTTCGAATGCTCCTTTAATAGTACAATCGTAGATCTCTATGACCCTGAATCAGACCAAGAAGATCTGACCCTCAACTTATTGATGAGGATACAGAGGACCGCTTTTATGGGGATGACGAGGACCCAGAAGCAGATCAAGAGGCTAATATGTACTCTATAGATTCCCCTCTTAACAAAGACGCTTCAGTTGTCGATTCCCCTATTGATAATCAACCCCTCCTCAATTAAGTACTAGCAAAGGCGGCTGAACACTTTCAGATTGACACCCAGGAGGTACAGGAGGATAGAGACTTTGCAGAACAAATCCTTGGGGACAAAAAGGCAGTGGTCCAGTTTATCCCGCTACTGAAATCAATGCAACGCAGAATACAGCCATCTTTAGAAGCCCCCAATCTCACACGGGGCGTAAACCCACGTGTGTAAAAGTTATTCATGCATGCACCTGCAGACCCTTTATATATTAGACCAACTAAAACAAGACTCCTTAGTTGTCACCACAACTAGAAAGATAGCAGGCACACCCCTTGCTTCCTCTGAGGCTCCACCTGATAAGGAGAGCTAAAAGATCTATGCCATGTGTTGAAAGGTCGCCTCCTCTGCGACCTATCAAACCAGGATAGCGAATAATGCAACCCTCTTAGCTAGTTATAACTGCCACAAGTGGGAAGAGATGTCTGCTTTACTTTAGTCTGCCCCAGAGCCACTCAAATCCCAACTAGTACAGGTGGCTGCAGATGGGAGGGCTGTGTCTTGCTGTCTCCTTAAATCCAATTTTGATGCGGCGGACAATGCCGGAAGGGTCATTGCACAAGGGAACGTTATTAAGAGGCATGCATGGCTGCGCCAGTACAGGTTTTAAACTGGAAATGCAGGCCACTTTTATACACATGCCAGTGGAACCTAACGTGCTCTTCAGTCAGGCCATTGAAGAGGCACTTTAAACAGCAAAGGACGAGTATGACACTCTTAAATCTTTAGGTCAACTCACTAACAAGCCTTCTGGTCAAAGGGGTAACGGAAACTTTCGCCGTTTTCAAGTCCAAAACTCTCAATGTGGATCCAGCTACCATCAAGGCCAGGGTTCCTGCTGGGGAAATAATCCAGGCCAACCCTCCCAGGGATATAGGACAACGCAGAGGTCGTTGTCGGGGCAGAGGCACTGCTCGAGGTGGCGCACCACCTCAGAGCAAGTGACATTCCGCCGCTTCAGGTGCCCTACCATGCTTCTCCAGTAGGACGCCGCATTTCCAGCTTCACCCACGCATGGGAGGGAATCGCCTCAGACAGATGGGTGCTATCCACAGTAGCAGGCGGATACTGTATAGAACCACTCCAACGCCCCCACGACCACCCCCCACGACAGAAGATCCACTCAGAAGAACATCAGCGTATCCTTCTCGAAGAAACAGCCACACTTCTATTAAAGGAGGCCATAAAAGTCATCCCGGCCAACCAGGTAAACGGGGGTATTTATTCCACATACTACTTTGTGCCAAAGAAAGATCGAACAATGCGCCCAGTATTAGATTTGCGCCGTGCAAACAAGTATATCAAGCCACAAAAGTTCTGCATGACTACGCTAGAAGAGGTAATCCCTCTACTAAAAAGGGGGGGATTACATGGCAACAACTGGATATGAAAGATGCCTATTTTCATATTTCAATGTTCCCAGTACCTAGAAGATTCTTGTGTTTCAAGATAGCGAACCAGCAATACCAGTTCAAGGTGCTGCCCTTTGGAATAGCCTCAGCTCCAAGGGTATTCACAAAGGTACTTGCCGTGGTGGCCACGCACCTGCGCAGGGAGGCAATCCCAGTGTATCATTACCTGGACGACTGGCTCATTACAGGGGAATCTCCCCTTATTTGCAGATTTTGGGATTGGGATTGGGCTTCTCAATCAACGAGAAAAAGTCAAGCGTAGTGCCAAGCACTTCAAAACAGTTCCTAGGAGCTGTCTTAAACACAGAGGAGGCATTGGTCTTTCCATCAGAGGAAAGAATAAAAATCTGTTACTGCAAATACCACATTGTCAGGCCGGCCGTCAGATAAGGGTGCGCAAAGCTATGCGTTTAATAGGCATGATGGCATCTTGCATTTACCTGGTTCGTCACTTTCCTGCGACCCATGCAGGAGTGTTAGGCGAAACAGTGGTCTCAGGCAAGTGGTCAGTGGGACGATCTAGTGGTCGTTTCGCCAACACTTTGCTGGTGGACAAGAGAAAATCTAACGAAAGGGAAACCATTCTACGATCCATAGGTACAGGCGATTGTCACGACAGATGCCTCACTGGCAGGGTGGGGGGGCTCACTACCTTCACCACACAGCACAGGGTTGTTAGGCAGAAACCTGTGCAGTTCCCTTAGGGACCACTGCAAAAGATTTAAGACTACAGGTGTTTGGCAGTAAACCCACTTGGTAGCAGTCTGTACCACACAGATTCACTTGGTAGCTGTGGCTGAGCAGTCAGACTTCCCTCAAGAAGAGTTAGGCAGTATATAGAGTATACACAATAGGTACAGAGATACAGTAGCACAAGCAAACACTGACCAGAGCTTTGGTGTAACGGTATATAATTATTTAAGGACACACTTGTAAATTACACTAGCAACAAAGAGTTAAGTAAATTGAGCACACAGTCACTATTATATATATACAACCCTAATCACTTATTAGACAAGTCTTACTGAGAAACACCACTTATTTTCAGACAGAGGTGAGCGCTTAACATAGGATGGCACTCTAATAAGTGATTAAAAAGGGAGGGAAAAAGGCAGAGTTATGGAAGCACACAAATTTCAATACTTTTAAAAGAACCACAGTAAGGCAGGATAGGTAGAGTTCTACTGGAGAGCAAGGAAGTCAATTGCAAGGCCCACTCTTGGAGAGAGCAAGCAGAAGGGGTCCAGGTTCACACAGTGGGGTTATGTCCAAAGAGTCTTGTAGATAGTTCACACACAAAGGATGAAATTAAAGTCAGGAAAAGTTAGCTAGGTTGTCCCAGGCCAGCCCAGGTTAGAAAGTCGAGGCTTTACTGTCACCCCGAACGATCTGTCGCAAGGGAAGCCAGGCGGGACACAGTACCTTAAGTGTGACGGAAGCTCCAGCAGGGGCAGTTGTTCCTGGCAGCGGGTGCAAGTCGGTGTTTCGTCCAGAGGAAGAGGAGGTCTTGCCGTGGAGGAAAGATGAAGGTCGTTGCACTGCCAGGGAAGAAACCAGCCACAGAGTTCTTCGGTTAAAAGGTACTACTCTTCTCTTCGCGGTAGTGGTAAACCGTGGTATTCCGGTTGCCGGGGTGCTTGGCACGGGCAAGGCGGCCACGAGATGCTCCAGGAAGGTGAAAAAGAAGGCAAAACTGGTTATCCCCACCAGTCAAAGGAAGAAGACTCTCCGGACTGGAGATCTCCTCTGTCGTCGGGAAAAGTGGTGAGACGGTTCAGCAGGGCTCCACCGGTGGTGTTGTTGCAGGTCGGCTCGGATTCTTAGGTCCTGTGGCGACTGCTGAAGTTCCAGTCCCCAAAGCCCTGCTTTTATGCAGCAAACCCCCATTCATTCAGCCTAGCTGTCAATCAAACATGCTAAGTGATGAGCCGGCCGGCTCACCACTTGGGCCAATCACACAAGAGTGCGACTTGAGTTGCCAAGGCAACTCAGTCCAGGGTGCCTAAACACCCTCCCACACCCCCTGTGGTACCCAGACAGAGTGGCACCACTTTTGGAGGCTTCGGTGGAGAAGCCCGCCAAAAAGTGTAACAAAGGGCTTGACTTGGGTTGGAGTCACAGAAGAGAACACAAACGCCATTTTAGAATAGAGTTGTGGCAAAAAATACCAACCAGTGAATTAATATTAAATAAATAAACCGGCGGTGTGTTCGAGGCTATAGGAATTAAATAAAGTTGGTAGCCTCGAACAATGGGAAAATCCCATAGAGATATATTCGCGGCCGAATATAAAAAGTAGTATCCACTGCCACCAACCAAAACTCGATAAGGGGGGACGGAGACGTGCCCCCTCGAACAACAGACCCCGGGGCAATCGAATTGCCCCGACCAGTACGTCCACAATATGATGGTTTGTACTGGTTTCTGTTCATAATTTGGGACTAGTAAAGCCAATGGTGACTTTACATGCCCCGGGAGACAGTAATCAATCCTAGGCTATGGAGTCTATGTTTGGGTGTCGCTTCGACACCCCTGGGTTACGGCACGGAGGGTGCTGTGAAACCCACATCAAAAACACGAGACCCTATGGAGTAAAAGACCCCATAGCCCATAAAACACATGGAAAGACAAAGGAACACCTCAAATCATGTCTAAGAGTGGGAGTAAAAGAGTCTCACTCTTAGCAGGAGAAAAAAAATAAACCCCAAAAAATCCAGCAAAGCTGCTGGGGGACTCACAAGGTTTGGGAAATTAGCCTTTACAGAGAATTCTCCCTAACAAGGGTCTGTGGTCTCGCTCTGTAGCTCAGAACCACATCAATCTGTTGGAACTTCTGGCAGTATTCAAAGCCTTTCAGGCATTCAAACCCCATTTAACAAACCCATCGGTGCAGATCCTAACAGACAGCACCATAGCAATGTTTTATATCCACAACCAGGGGAGTACACGTTCTTCAAATCTGTCCAGACATGCACAGCTAATTTGGAAATGGGCACTCAAATGAAAGATGTCTCAACATGTTCCAGGGGAACTCCACTCTCTAGCAGACTCATTGAGCAGAGACCCCCTACCAGAAGAACACGAGTGGCGTCTGCACAAAGAGGTCGTAGAACACCGCTTCTCTCCATGTGGTTTCCCAACTATAGACTTATTCGCCACAAGTGAAAACAGTCAATGCCCAGACTTCGCATCCAGGTTCCCCCAGCCAGGCTCCAAGGGGAACGCCCTATGGATGAACTGGTCAGGGAAATGTGCTTATGCTACCCACCTCAGCCCAACACCTCTCATGAGGAAAGTGGTGAACAAGATACACAAGGAACCGATGACGTTAATCCTAGTTGCTCCTATGTGGGCAAGACAACCATGGTATCCACATCTGCGCAAACTGGCGATGTGCGAACCCATCAAACTCCTGTGCCAGTACAACCTACTCACCCAGCACGAGGTACTAACAGTGCACCCACAGCCACACTCAATGGACTTGGCAGCATGGCTCCTGAATTCATAGAGTTCGGACATCTCAACCTGCCACAGAGATGCATGGACTTCTTGAAAGAAGCAATACAACCAAACACTAGGAACTGTTACATTGACAAATGGAGAAGGTTTGTTTTTTGGTGCCAGGCTAAACACATCAACCCCATAGAATGTACTCCATCACACATTATAACTTATATGCTCTGTTTCTAGACGCATGGGTAGTATTTACCTCCCTAAAGATCCACCTGGCGGCTTTATCAGCCTACATGACCTCTCATAATAAGGTCTCATGGTGGAAAGTACTGGTCATCAAGGCATTTATGGAAGGAGTAAAGGGACTCCACCCTCCAATTTCTAACCCGCAGCCAGGTTGGGACCTCAGTGTGGTACTCGCTAAGCTCATGGGACCCCCTTTCGAGCCTATGCACAAGTCTAGTCTCAAACACCTGCGTTAGTGAAATCCAAGCATTGTCAGTGCAGGATCCTTTCTTTGTTGTACACAAAGACAAGCTGGTTTTACGTTCTCACCTAAATTTATCTCCAAATTTCATGTAAACCAGTCAATCGAGATACCGGCTTTCTTCCAGGAACCCAATAGCTCAGCTGAGGTAAAACTCCACACACTAGATGTGAGGAGAGAGGTCCTCTACTACGTAGATAAAACCAGACCGCTAAGAAAAACACAGATCAACTGTTTGTCTCCATAGCGCCAGGCAGAGAAGGTGACCGCATCTCTAAGAATGCCATCTCTAGGTGGATAGTCAGATGTATCCAACTGTGCTATTCCCTAACAGATAAAACACTGCCTTTTACACAAGGGCCCACTCCACAAGAGGTACTGGAGCCACTCTGGCTTTCATTGCAAATGTCCCCTTAGACAGTATTTGCAAAGCAGCTACATGGAGCTCAATACATACTTTCACTCAGCACTGCTGCATTGACACTCATTCCAAGACAGATACACAAGTGGGACAAGCGGTTCTAGGACATTTATTCGCTCATGAACCTTCTCACATCCCACCTCTTTCTTCCATTGCTCACTAATCTATGTACAGCATGTGATCTAAGCAGATTCCACAAGCCTCAGAAGGGTAGATTACTCACCGTAATCGTATTTCTGATGCTTGTATCCGCTTAGATTCACATGCAACCTACTCTTCCTCCCCTCAGACAGAAGGCGCATGGTTGCTTATGAGCTTGTCTGATACGTATCTGCTTGTATACAACTGTACTCACGCTACACCTCATGCTACTTCGTGTCAGAAAGATAACAATCTGAGGGATCCCGATGCGTGAGGGATCATGGGTACAGTGGACGTCACACTAGGGATAGTATTACTGGCACGCCCCATCGACGTCCCTTTTCGAGTTTCGAAAACAACAATTGTAATACTCTGCAGCTTCCACTAGATGTTGGCCTATGCACAGCATGTGAATCTAAGCAGATATAAGCATCAGAAATATGATTACGGTGAGTAATGTATCCCATATTATATTTACAGCAGAATCACATTAAAACTTCAGACGTTAACGGTAGAACACTTAGAAAAACTAGGTAATGCACTTCAAAGGGCACTTTCACGTTTGTGTTTGTTCGCGGTTACATTTGTAGCATTGTTAGAAAGGCAAAAGACAAGGTTATCGTATTATCGGAAATTGCGCACTCAACATTTTCTCTTTTTTTTTTATAACTCTGTTTATTAAGTTTTAACAACACAAGAAGAAAACAAACATAAATCATAGGCATACATCTGACCAAGGTAGTAAGGCAATTTCAAAATGCAGAAGGAGCTCTGTAGGGCTGAGAACCGTCAGACGTTTGTGGGATGAGGCAGGTAACCAATGTTAACAGCAGTACAGATCTACTTTCAACAACGAATCTCAGTTAGCATCAAGCCATTTCCCCCATATTTTTTCGAATTTGCGGGGGCAACCCCGTGCATTGTAAATCCGGCGTTCCGAGGCCGCGCATCTGTCCAGCTCATTGCTCCAGCGGTTCAAAGACAAAGGGTCGGCAGAGCCCCAGTTAGTCACGATTAATCTTTTACCTGCCCCAAATGCCAATGCCAAAAACATTTTTTCATATTTCGAGAGATCAACTTCACCCCCGATTCCCAAGAGTATCATTTTGGGGTCCCTGGGGATTGGTGTCGCCAGGGTGGCAGAGATCGTGTTAATACCGCCCTCCCAGAAGACCTGTAACACCCGGCAGTCCCATATCATATGGTAGAAGGTGGCAGGTTCTGTTTTGCATCTAAGGCATGTTCCGTCCTCCAGTCCCCCCCACCTGGCCATGGCAGTGCGTGAATAGTATGTGCGGTGAAGGATTCTCAGTTGTATTAGCCTGAGTTTCGAGTCTATACCAATTTCTCTAGGAGACATTAATGCATCTAACCAGTCTCCTGGTTCCATTTGACCTATATCCCTTTCCCACTTTTCTTTGAGCCGTCGAGCTGCGCAGCCCCAAAGGAGTTAAGGGCTTGATAGAGCGTGGAAGTGACCTTGGAGGCAATGCTTTGCGGGAGGATATTGGTCTCAATGGGAGTACAGGGGGGTATGGTTGTCGTATCAGGGAATTGGGTGCGGATGGCGTGAGCCAGCTGCGCATGTCGAAACCGGTCCATGGGTGCGAGGTCGAATTGCTCTTGCATGGCCTCGAAGTCAAGGAGGTGGCCCTCTTGTATCACGTGCGATAATGTGTGTATCCCTTTTGCGCACCAGTGACCGAAGGAGCCCATCTTTACTATTTCCGGGAGGCGCGCGTTGTGCCATAGGGGTTGAGATAGTGTTGGTTTACCTTTCCAGCCAATTAGTTTGTGCGCATCCCGCCAGGCCCGGCATATATGGTGTGTCATTTCGGGTAACATCGGGGGTTGGTCGTGGGTGGCGTACAGGATCTGTAGCGGGGTTAGCGGGGTCATGATCTCTATTTCAATGCGGATGTGGGGGAGTGTGGGGTCTGGGTGTATCCAGTCGTTTACCACCCCGATCTGAGCTGCAAGGTAATAGGTGCATAGGCAGGGTAGACCGATACCTCCCTCCCACACTGATCGCTGAAGCGTATCAAGGGCGATCCTGGGTTGTTTCCCTCCCCACAGCAGTGTGCGAAGGCGTCTGTCAATGAGTGCGAAGGTGTCTCGGGGAATGACAAGTGGGGCGTTTTGGAGTACATACAGCAGTCTGGGGAGGGTCATCATTTTGAATAGTGCCGCTCTGCCCATTAGTGATAGGGGGAGTGATTGCCAATGAGAGGTGTCTCTATTGAACCGGTCAATTACTGGTTGTAAGTTAAGTTGAAGGAACCCACCAAGTGTCGGATCGAGTCGTATACCCAGGTATTTAAGTTCTCTAATAGAGACATGATATGGGCATGTTTCAGGGATCGCGTACTCGCCACCCTGGATCGGGAAGTAAATAGTTTTGGTCTCATTTGCCTTAAGGCCCGCAAAGTTCTGATATTCCCTAAGGATGAGGGAGACAATCGGGCAGGAAGTGCGTGGGTTACTGAGGTATATGAGGAGGTCATCCGCGTAGAGCGATAGTCGGTCCTCTTCCCCCCCCCCCCGGCCAGGCGAACCCTGTCCAGTTAGTGTTAGCTCTAAGCTCAATTTGGAGACGTTCGATGGCCAAGAGAAAAAGAAGCTGGGAGAGCGGGCACCCCTGTCTCGTACCCCGTCCCAAAGGAAATGATTCAGAAGACCTGCCGTTCACCCTTACCATGGCCTCCGGGAATGCAAACAGGAGTTTAACCCACGATATAAACGTTTGCCCCAGGTTCATCCAAGCCATGATTGCCCACAATGGCTCCCATTCCACAGAGTCAAATGCTTTTTCAAAGTCCACCGCCAGGAGGGCCAGTGGGGCTGGTATTTCCTTGGCTCTACTCGGCGCTAGTTGAACTCTACGCAGGTTCATGCGGGTGGATTTGTTGGGCATGAATCCACATTGGTCGGGGTGGACAAGGGTCTCTATAACTTGCAGTAGTCTGTTGGACAATGTTCTGGCGAGGACCTTGGCTTTGCCGTTGATCAAGGATATGGGGTGATAGGAGGCACATTCCTCTGGGGGCTTCCCGGGCTTATGTATGACAATTATGCATGCCTTCCTGAGGTCCGGGGGGAGTGCCCCCAGATCTTTGCTGCGTAGAAACATATGGTGCATGTGGGTGGGTAGTGTACCGCCGAGGCATTTCCATGTTTCTGTAGGGAACCCATTGGGGCCCGGGGTTTTCCCGGGTTGGAGCTGTGCGAGCGCCTCTTGCACCTCGGTTACAGTGATTTCGGCGTTCAGGAGGTCTGTCTGGTGCTGTGAGAGTTTCGGGATCTCTATCTGGTCGAGGTAGCGTGAGGGTTCGGAAGGCGGTCTCTCGGCAGGTGGGGTATAGAGTTTCTTATAGTAGGTGGCAAATGCCGCAACAATGTCAGAGTCGTCTGTGAGGAGTGTACCATCTGGAGACTCAATTGCCCATACGTGTCCCCTGGTCTGTTCATGCCTCTCCAACCAGGCCAGGGTCTTATTCGCCTTGTCACCTCGTTCATAGATTTGGCTCCGGACCAACTGATGGGCTGTCCGTGCATTGTCTAGAGCTAGGTTGCTAAGGGCTTCTTGTGCTGTAAGCAGAGCCTCTTTCGCCTCTTGGGTGCAATGTTCTAGGGTTTGCCGTTCACACTCCAGGACACGTGCTTCTGCCTCTTTGATCTTTTGGACATGTCGTCGTTGGTAGGCTGAAACTTCCGAAATAACTTCCCCGCGGAGGACCGTCTTATACACCTCCCAGAGCGAGATCGGGCAATCTACTGATCCTTCGTTGTTTTTGAAGTATTCTGTCGTCTTCTTTTCCAGTTCCTCCGCAATTTCAGGGAGACGTAGGTGATATGTGTTCAGGCGCCAGTTACGATCCGGACCACGGCAGGAGTTCTTCATGGTCAGTAGGAGCGGAGAGTGATCCGAAATACCCCTTGCGAGGAATTCAGCGTTGAGGAGCCTGTGATTTAGTCTGCGGGGGAGGAAGGCATAATCGATCCTGGAGAATGACTTGTGAACGCCAGAAAAAAAGGAAAAACCAGCCTCATCGTTATGGAGTGAGCACCATGTGTCAGTCATTCCCAGAGCTTCGGCGAACATGGCGAGTGATGTGGGGGTCGGGCAGATACCTGATCTCCTGTGAGATCTATCGACTGCAGTGTTCATCACTTCATTAAAGTCCCCGCAAATCACCCAAACATCGGCCTCGTCTTCCAGTAGCAGGCTCCGTAGTTCGGAGAGCAGTTCTTTCGTCTGTGAGGGGGGGGGGTATAAATTGCAGCGAGGCCCCATTTCTCGCCCCAGATGTCAGCCAGTATCATAACGTAGCGGCCCGAGGGTCGGTTTTGACCTTCCTAACCTGCAGGGGGACTCGCTTGTGGACGAGTATCATCGTGCCCCTAGCTCCTGTCATGAATCCGGCCTGGTAGGTGTGTGAGTAGTTGGATCTTTTGAAGAAGTTAGTGCTCGTGCCCAGCAGATGTGTTTCGTTTAGAAGGGCAATGTCCGGCGAGTAACGGTTAAGGTACTGGAGCACCAGTCTTCTCTTTATGCTGGAGCCGAGGCCGTTAACGTTCCAGGAGAGCACGGTTACCTTGTTGGAGTTCATTCTTTCTGCGTGGGTCTCTTATCAGGGCATCTGGGGGGGGGGATCAGTGGCGGTCGTGTACTTTCGGGAGGTGTGCAGCGCTGTACTTTCGGGGGAGACGTCCGGGGGTCGTCTCGGGTTGATGTATCTGCTGCCTGGATGATGATTGTGTCCGCGGTCTTGCCCATAGACAGAGCTTGATTCCTTTGCCAGCGTTTTCTTGTATCGTGCCTTCTTGTCTCTTGATTCTGTTACTTTACAGTCCTTAAACTCCCCCCCAACTGGGAGCACCCGTTGCCCAAACATTGAACTTATAACTTTCTAAACTTCTACGGGATAACCCGACTGTGATAACGCGCGCGCCGCATTAGGGGCGGCAGCCGCTAAGTGAGCACTCCCATTCTATCAATCAGCAGTTTAGTCCCCTTAGTGCGGGGCCTTCATCCTTTTTCCGTGGGGGTCCTTGTCACATTGTCGTCCGCATTGGTCGGAGAGCGAGGGGGCGAGGGTCTCCCAGGCTGAGGCCGCTGTGCGGGCGGGCCCAAATGCACACGCCTCCCTCTGGAGTCCGTGAGGACTTGGGTTTCAAGCCAGTCCCATGCATCTCTGGGGTTGTAAAACAAGTGGGTAACGCCCTCATACTGGACTTTCAGCAGTGCCGGGAAGAAGAGGGCATATTTGATGGATAGCGACTGGAGCTTCTTCTTGACGGAGTCAAATGACTGGCGGGCTTTTTGGACTTCTTTAGTGTAATTGGGATAGAAACCGACCTTGTAGCCGTTATGTGATCGGGCCAGCGGCCCTTGCCATTTGTAGGATCGCGTCCCGGTCGCGGTAGTTCAGCAGACGTGCGGTCATTGTTCTGGGCGGGGCCCCCGGTGTAGGTCGGCCAGTCGGGACTCTATGTGCCCTTTCCACGGAAAACAATTTGGATAGCTTCTTAGGGGCAAAGACATGGGTGAGCCAGTCTTCTAAGAAGAGTTCTGTGCTGGGGCCTTCCTCTTTCTCTGGTATACCGAGGATCCTGAGATTGTTGCGCTGTGCCCTCCCCTCACTGTCCTCAGCGCGGTTTTCCAGTTGGGTCACTTTTTGGGCAATCGCGGTGAGTTGCTGTTCCATGCGGTGGACCGCGTCTTCCGTGTCAGACACCCTCTGTTCCGCTTCTCCCACCCTGGTCGATAGGTTGTGGAGGTCTTGGCGTATAAGGGACACCTCAGAGGATAGGCTGCCCATTTTAAGTTCCAAGGATGTCCTCGAGTCCCCAATCGCTTTCATAAGGTCTGACAAAGAGATAGGAGGGATGCAGGGTTCTCCAGGGTTGCCCACTTCTTCTGGGGGCAGAGGCTCGCGCTGGGATGGGGGGGCCCCCACGGTGTAGTGGTCCATCTTGCTCTGTAGCGTTTGCCTCTTGGTTTTCTCCTTTCCCTTGTTTTGGTCGAGCGGCTCTGTGTAGCAGGGATCCGGGTGCTTCACGTCCGTGCACCGGGGTTAAATGCGGGATCGGTCCTGTATGGGACAGATGATTGTGTGTATAGGCTGCGTAGGGTGCACACTGCAAGCCTCTGCAAAAGTCACGTTTAGGGTGGCAGCAGCGCCGTCGCTGTAGGCGTCAGTCTCGCTTGGTGGTGTGGCACTGGCTCGTGCCTATCCCCGACAAATAGTGGCCCTCGTAGTTCCTGTGATCTTAGCTGAATTGCGTAGGGTCTCGTGGGGAGGACCGTGCCCCTGTTCATCCGTTGGTGTGGGGCCGACCAGTGTCTATCTTCACCGCATAGGATGGCCCCCCGTGATTTCTGCGATTCCACTAGTGTTTTAGGTTGCACAGGGGGGCTGTAAGGGGGGGGGGGGGCAGGGCGGTTCCACAGTTCGCACCAAGTCCGTGGACAAGGGGGGGGGCTCACTTGGTTGTGAGGAGAGGAGCCACCCGTCCCCACACTCCCAGTGCCGTTTTGCTGCGTATGTGTCCTGTGGGGGGGGCCGTGACAGTGTTCTGTGCACTGGTATGGTGCTGGTCTTTGACGCAGCAGTGGCCCTCGCGGGCTCCGTGGACTCTGCAGCTGGCTAGTTGCCAGAAGGGGCCGCGGGGGGGGAGTAAGGAACATCACCCACCCCCCACACCCGTGTACCTCATTGCGGGTGTATCCGTTTGCAGCGTGTCCTCCCTCAGCGGGGGAGCACAGCTCGCGGGTCTCTCTGCCGCTCGACCCTGGGTGTTGCAGTCCCGCTGATGAGGGGGGGGGAAGGAGGAGACCACCAGGGGAAAGGCTGGCGGTGCAAGCCCAGGCCGCGGGCAGGCCCACAGAGCGGCACCCAGGTCTGGCCGCAGGATGTGGCGGAGCGTTTCTCTCGTGGATGGGGGGGGAGGTGCTGTGCAAATAACTCCAGGTGTTTCGGCCCCCGGACCGAGCCTCTGCGTTGTCCCGAGGGTCGGGCAGGTGGGGGGGACCTCAGCGGCTGCTTGTCGGTGCCAGGGGAGCGCTGCGGGGTCTCGTTTGCAAGCCTCCGGCTTGTCTCAGGCGCGTCTCCTCGCCTGGGAGCCACAGCGTTCACAGCGTCTCGGAGGGGGAGGGGCGATCAACCTCTCCCGCTCGCGCCTCTATGGCCGCGGGTCATCCGCCAGCGGTCTGCAGGCTGGTTCTGGCGTCCCCCGCACCGGTTTTTCTCCGGAGTGCAGCGACAGCAGCTGCAGTGGGTCCGCTTCTGCTGGGGGGCAGCTGAGGCGGGATTAATTCTCGTAGAGGGGATATAATTCAGGATGATTGTAGCGGCTGCCGGGAGCAGATGTATTTAGCTCCGCATACGTCGCGCGCGCATGCGCAGTCCTGCACTCAACATTTTCAACAGGTTATACAGTAATGCATTCACTCTGCAAACACATATAGAAAAGTCACTTAAATGGAGGAAAATGGGCAGTTAGTGCAACATGAGCTTAGTTCAAGGTTCTAGAGACGGTTTGTTCGCCTGGCACGTCATTTAAATCAAAAACCTAACACAACCCTAGCTATAAGCATTTCGGAGGGGGCTGTTGGGGAGAATTTTAATTTGGAATGGATTGTGTCCTCCAATGTATTCCTCATCTATGACATGTAATGTACACAGCTGTGCTGCTTCAGAAATTTTTTCGGCAGAGTGCGTCCTTGCGTCGGGTCGATGTCCCTCGAAGGCCTCGTCGTGACGTCATCGGATGTTGTAAGTAGCACTCACTGCTCCCGTAGCCTCAGTTCTGTTTTTTCCACAAACGTGTTTGCTTCAAGAACTCTGCGTGCCTTGTGTCTTCTACTTCGTATTGTGCGATTATGTCTTCTTCCACCCTGAAGACCCCACTGTCTGGCTTCAAGACGTGTCGGGACTGCGGGGCCAAGATGCCCATCATGGACCTGCACCGTATCTGCCTGTGGTGCCTGGGTGAGGGCCACGCCATGGACGACCGCTTGGAGGGCCAGTTGTTGACTGCCAAGGCCTTGCAGGAGCGTAAGGGGAAATTAAAGGTAGGCCGTGTTTGCAAACCCTGTAAATCCAAGTCGACTGGTATGTCGACCGACGAGTCGAGAGAGTCTCCTAGTCGGAATACTTCCAGATGGTCTAGGTCCCGCAGTGGTTCGCGCCACTCGTCCTCTTGATCGAGGCGGTCCCAGAAATGGCAAAACCGTTCGCCTTCCCCATCCTCGTCGGATGACGGCTCTTCGAAAAGGTGTCCTTCCCCTACAAATCCTCTGCCCCTGAGGAATGGGAGGCGTTTCAGGAGCAAATGTTACAGATTTTTCAGTCTCACCGCACAGTTCCGGCAGCGCCTTTGGTTGAAGCTGGCAAGGGAACGGTCTCGGTCTGATGCACGTGCGCCCTCGGGCCCGGGCAGTCGCCGCGATAAACATCGGGAGCCGTCGAGGTCCCGTTCGGACAAGGATTCAGGGAATTGCCAGAGACGTGCCAGGTCACGGTCTTCGTCTCCCACGAAACCATTGAAGCCTGAGAAGATGTCAAAGGAGGTATCGACGCAGTCGGGGCCATGTCCGTCGGAGAAGTCTGTCGGGTATTTACCTGAGGTCAGACCTTCTAAAACCTTTTGAAGTCTTCTATGCCTTTCACCTGCTGTGCAGAATTTGCTGTTGAACCTCCAAGACAGGCTCCTGCTAAATCTGTGAAGCCCTAGGAAGGGGTTTTTCCAGTCTCTCCAAAATATTTGAGAAAGATGTTGATGAGGAGAGGTCTGATGAGGAATTTGTTCCTTTTGGTCTGCCTTATGGGACGCCCTAATGCTCTGGAATGTCTCATTGATGAGGACAGTAGGATTGAGCATCTGAGACAGTCCTTGCATGATGCCAGTGGCCTCGATACATCTCCAGAAGAAGGAGTTTGGAAAACCCAAGCCTTGTGAGCATGCTGAATCCTCCTAGAAGAGACTGATTTTGCGAGTTGCTGAGTACCTGGGGTGGTCCAGGCCTCAGGTTGAGTTTGATCAGGATGATCTCACGGACATCTTGGATCAGGGTCCATCCACTGACCCGGTATTGCCTTTTTACTTGGCCTTACAAAAAAGGGTGGCTGCTACTTGGACTTGCCCAGAGTCTATTCCGGCAGTTAATAAGTCTTTGTCGAAGAAATACCGCCCATCCAGTAGCGACCCTGGCTACCTCTCCACTCGCCCCACTCCCGAGAGTTTGGTGGTTCAGGCGGCTATGGCCACCTCGAAGCAGTCAGCGTTCCCTACTATCCCTCCAGATAGGGCCGATAAACGCATGGATGGATGGGCTCGCAAGGTATTTGCTGCTGGGAGTATGGCCCTGAAATCAGCTAACTCCATCTGTGACTTGGCTAAGTTTTCGCACACTCTGTGGAATTGTATTTTGCTTGCGGCTGAGCATATTCCAGAAGGGGACGAAAGGGATGGCTTTCTAGCTATTAACAATGGCAAGGATGCTATGTGTGAATCCCTTCAATCTGGGTTGAACACTGCGGATTGTGTCGCAAGGTCCATGGCTATGAGCACAGTCATGCGCAGATTTGCGTGGTTGCAGAAGTCTGGTTTTGTCACCCTATGTGCAGGCCTGTCTTCTCAACATGCCCTTTGACGGGTCTCATCTTTTTGGCAGCAAGGCTGACGAGAGTCTTAAAAAGTTGCAGGCCTCTAAAGCGGCCGCCAAATCTTTGGGCGAGGCTGTCAGACATCCTCTGCCTTTTCGTCCTACGGGTCAACAATGATGGGTTGGTGGTTCCTTTAGCTATTGCTCCTCATTTGGAAATGCAAAGGGAATTCCCAGTCAAAGGGGCCTCCGTAGAGGCACTCGTGGACGAGGTAGGGGTGCCAAAGCCGCTCAGGCAGTTGCCTCTTTGCCTTTGCGCACTGCCACTGCTGCATCTAAACATCTGAGGCCATGGCTCATAGTTCTCCGGTAGGGGGCAGGCTGTCGCAGCATCTCGAAGAATGGCGAGCCATTACTTGAAATACGTGGGCTCTGGATACAATCGCCCACGTTTACTTGCCTCCCTTTTCTCCAATGGCCTCACGACAATCCACCGGGGAAACACTCTTTGAAGGTTCCGGATCTGCTCCTGTTGCAGGAGATTTTCGCCCGCTGGAGAAAGGCGTTCTAGAACCAGTGCCTGTGGCGGAGTGGAACAAGGGTTGGAATTCCCCTTTAATTTTTGATACCCAAGAAGGACAGAGGGCTGAGACCCATCTTGTACTTATGATACTTGAACAAGTTCTTCAAGAAGGACAAGTTGAAGATGGTCACTCTTTCTCAGATCCTTCAGGCCCTCCAACCTCCGGATTGGTTGGTGTCATTGGACCCGCAGGATGCTTATTTTTATGTGCTGATCCATCTCCAACACCGAAAATACCTCAGGTGCGCAGTTGGCAGATCCCACTATCAGTTTCGGGTCCTGCCTTTCGGGCTCACCTCCGCCCGAGGCTCTTCACCAAGCTCATGGTGGTGGTGGCAGCGCATCTCAGGAGTGGGGTGATTCACGTTTACCCCTACCTGGACGATTGGCTGATCAGGGCGTGTTCTCCCGAACAAGTCTTGGATCACCTCAGCGTCACTTGCCACGACCTTCACAAGCTGGGCTTCTCCCTCAACTTCAAGAAGTCGCATTTGACACCATCACAACGGCTCCAGTACATGGGGGACATTTTGGACACTTCCTTGGGATGTGCTTGCCACCCAAGGTGAGCGCTCATCACATTCTTCAGATGGTCACAAAATTTCGACAAGCCCAGACTCTTCCGGCTTTCGAATTCTTAAGGTTGCTCGGCCTCATGGCATCCTGCATTTTCCTGGTGCCACAGGCCCGCTTGAGAATGAGATCCCTTCAGTGGGCTCGACGGACTCAATTGTCCCAGTTCTCGGGCAGGATGTCGGATCTTCTTCTTGTTCCACGCTTGGTCTCGCAGGACCTCCTGTGGTGGGCCGACGAGACAAAACTCATGAAAGGGGAGCCTTTTTGGCAACCGTGGCCGGATGTCATGGTAGTGACGGACGCTTCCCTGACGGGGTGGGGCTCTCATGCCGACGATCTATCCATCAGCGGTCATTGGTCTCCATCTGAGTCCAGACTTCACATCAATCTTTTGGAGCTGAGAGCAGTCAGGCTAGCGCTGAAGGCTTTCCTGCCATCTGTTCGGGGGAAAAATGTCCTGATAATGACGGACATCACAGAGGCGATGCATTACCTCAACAAGAGAGGAGGCGTAGGGTCACTACCTCTGTGCAGGGAGGCAATGCAGCTCTGGCTCTGGGCAATAAGCGAGGGTATGTCCCTTTCAGCGATTCACCTGGCCGGCACAGAGAACTTGGCGGCGGATGCTCTGAGCAGACAGAGCACGGTCTCCCACGAGTCGGAGTGTTAGGCAAGATTGTATGCAGTACCCTTAGGGTGCACTACAACAGCCCTGACCTCCTGGCATTAGTAACCCAACTTTTGGTATAAGTCTTTAATACACAGGTTGGTAGTGTGGGCGAGTAGCCAGGCTTATCTCAAGATGGGGGACAGTAGGCCCACACAAAAGGTGCGCTGCTGACTAGGTAAGTTTGAAAGTTGCTAAGATTAAGCCAAGATAAGCAAAGACCAATTTTGGCGATAATAAGCTTTATACATAAAGATTTTAATAGAAGCTGTCAGATCTGCCTGCCGACACGTGTTTCGACCCTAGCCGGGTCTTTTTCATGGCAAAACTGAAAAATAAATATACATAGCATGCAAAAAGCACATAAGGATAAATGAGCCAATATCAAATTGCATGTAAATCACAATAAAGCAAACAAAGTTTTGTATTCCAAAACAACCAAGTCAAAAACAAGAGTGATCAGTGACGGAGGATTGCGGGGGAGAGAAAACAGACCGGAAAGCAAACGTATTTCATAAACAATGATAGGTTCATAATACATATGTTACCAGTTCAGATGCAAAATATTCGGTGTTATGAACCAGGATACAAGTTGTGGGGAAACAAAAAACCATGAGTATATATTAGAACCTGGGTATAAAATGTCAAAGAACACAACTTTAGTAATCATAGATACCCATAAACAGTACACTGGTTAAGATACATAGTATAGTGTTTCCAAAAGAGGATATCTACACAGTGATGAGTAGCCAAGTAGACCAGACCAGACCAAGAGAACCCCCACACAGTGGCCAAACGCATTCCTGCCGACAATGGTGAGATGATAGAATGCAGGTTAGAGAATAAGCTGGTAAGATGCAGAAGTTTATGAAATCCAAAGCCACCATACTGACAGTGGGAAAGAAATATATAAATAAAGTACCGCGTGTAACCAGGACTGATACAAAAAGCCTCAGTCGCTTGGGGAAGGCTGAAAACTTGTCCAATGACAGATCGAAGTATTCTGAAAATAAACGAAGATGAACACAAAACACCCCTTATGAGGAAGATGCATGTATGTGTATACCCGAATATGGTGCATGCATTAGGATGAGACGAGCACCCTATTGTAAGATAGTGTGTGCTGGGTCTACAAAGTTACAAATGTAAGTAAAGTCAATTTCACTTTACTGCTTTGGGAAACGGTAGTTTATCCCAGAGAAGGTATTTAAACCTTGGGGAAATCTAAGACTTCCCTGTGTCACTGCACTAAAGGTGCTGTGTGCCACAATGCAAAAGATGATGCCTATGGAGTTTGACAGACTCCACAACCAAAAGAACCACAAAGTACAAAAATCACATTAAAATACATGAGTGTGGGGAAAAAGGGTCTCACTCTCTCCAGGTTAAAAAAATCAAGTCTTCAAAATCCAGCAAAGTTGTTGGGGCTCTTTAAGGTAGAGGGAATTGGCACATTTCTGAGAATTCTCCCTAAGAGGGGGCTAGCTCAGGAAGTCCTTTAAGAGATCTTCTCCCTTTGGGGAACCCCGCAGGTGGACCTGTTCGCGACTGGTGCCAACCGGAAGTGCGAAAGGTACTGCTCAAGGGAATTGCCTCTGAGAGGAGCTCTAGGAGACGCGTTTGTCGTGGAGTGGCTCTTTCCGCTACTGTACGTGTTTCCTCCGATCCCCGTTATCCCTTAAGTTCTCAGGAGGTTGCGACGGTTCGGGTACCGCATGATCCTCATTGCTCCAGATTGGGCCAGGAGAGCATGGTACCCGGACCTTCTGGACATGTCCATCTGTCCTCTTGTGCATCTTCCTCAAAGGGAGTATCTTCTCTCGCGAGAGGGAGGTTGGGTTCTCCATCCAGAGGTGAAGACTCTCAACCTTCACGCTTGGTTTCAGAGAGGTTGAGATATAGGGTTTGGGACCTCCTGGATGACGGGATGGCGGTGTTGCTTTCGGCTAGTCGGCCCACAACAAAGTCCCTGTACCGTTGCCGTTGGCATAAGTTTTGCGACTGGTGTAGAGGAAAGAATGTAGATCCTTTTCAGGGTTTGATTCCGGAGGTTCTCTCCTTCTTGCTTTCTTTAGCCCACAGGGGTCTTCAGGTGGGCACCATCAAAGATTATGTGGCAGCGCTGTCTAGCTTTAAGCGCTCTTCAGAGGAATGTTCTCATTTTAAAATTCCACTGATCACTCAGTTTTTGAAAGGGCTAACAAATATGTTCCCGCCGTCCCTGTTTCAGGTGCCGGTCTGGGACCTTAATTTGGTTCTAAAATTTCTGATGGGTGCTCTTTTCGAACCCTTGCACTCTTGCCCTTTAAGGTTGTTGACACTTAAAACTGTTTTCCTAGTTGCAGTTACGTCTGATAGAAGAGTGAGCGAGTTGCAGGCACTTTCTTCTAAGCCACCCTTTACTTTGTTCCACAGGGACAGGGTTGTATTGAGAGTATGTCCGTCCTTTCTCCCTAAGGTTGTGTCAGAATTTCATTTGAGTCAGAAGGTGGTACTACCCACTTTCTATCCTCCTCCTCATCCTAGTAAGGAAGAGGAGCGGCTCCATAGGTTGGATCCTAGAAGAGCCTTGAGCTTTTCTCTCCAAAATGGCCAGATTCAGAGTGGACGACCAGCTCTTTGTGGGGTATACTGGACACCGTTTAGGACCGGCTGTTTCAAATCAGACTTTGTCTAGGTGGATTATCCTCACTATTTCAGAATGCTGCTGGTTGGCTGGTAAGGCTCCGCCTGAGGGTTTGCGGGCTCATTCCACCAGGGGCGTTGCTACTTCGACAGCCCTCTAGAGGGGTGTGCCGGTGACAAATATCTGTGACGCTGCAATGTGGTCTTCTATACACACGTTTGTTAAGCATTACTCCCTGGATACTTCCCATGCTCAGGATGTTGCCTTTGTTAAGGCAGTGCCATTTAATTGGGTCGGTTTACATTTTTTTCCCCTCCTCCAATCATTGTTACTGCTTTGGGAGTCTGTCATAGATGAGGAATACGTTGGAGGACACAATCCATTCGAAGAACAAGTTACTTAACAAACTGGTAATGTTCTTTCGACTTGATGTTCCTCCAACGTATTCCTCATCGCCCTCCTAGCCTTCCCCTCTTAAGACTTTCCCATGCTTACAGTTTATGTCCCGCAAGGCTAAATGCAGTCGATGCTGGATTCTGGGCATGTGGGCCACACGTTGAGAGGCGAGAAAAAACATGAACTGAGGCTATGGGTGCCTTGCATGCTACTTATAACATCCAATGACGTCAACCTCGACAGAGGCCTTTGAGGGACATCGACCCGATGCCATCGACGCAAGGACACACCCTCTGCCGAAAAGATTTCCGAAGCAGCACAGCTGTGGACATTACATGTCATAGATGAGAAATACGTTGGAGGAACATCCAATCGAACATTACTAGTTTGGTCAGTAACTTGTTCTTCTGTACCGATTCCCTTTAACCTTAGAGACCCCCAGCTGTTTTGCTGGTCTCTGGGCTTTTTAATGTTTACAACCTGAGTGAGTGGGGCATTTTTCTCGCTCTCATATGTGTTTTTTCTGACTAGGAATTTTGTGTTTCTTACTTTTTAATGGAGTCTAGTAAACTCCATAGGCTTCTGCTTTTTGCATTGTGACACACTGCACTTTTGTGCAGTGCCACTGAGAAGTACCTTGGACTTTCCTTAATGATTAACTAAATTTTCTTGGGTGAATTACTGTTCACAAGAATAGTAGGATGACCCTTGTCTTGTCTTTTTCTTTTGTGGGCCCAGTACACACCACCCTAGGTGGAGTGCTGGGGGGGAGAGGGGTTACATAGTAACTCCTTTAACCCACTCCTCATGTAACATTCTGTTATATTAACCTACTTGAATCGCTGGTGGCAGTGGTTTCTTTTTTACTACCTTTTGCCATGTATCTGCAGACTGAATCTTCAGCTGCAGATGGCACCCATCTTTTTTTCGCCATTTCTTGGCAGTTAGTGTCTTCTGGGCTTTTACTCTGTTGTTTGAATCGGGTTGGAATCCTTTGTGTATTTTGCCCTTGGCGGGCTTCAGCCCTGAAGCACGCCCAGGCTCCAGTGTGTCTGGAAAGGCAGGGAGCAAGGGAGGGTCCTGAAACCTCTGTCCTTTGTCTCTAGGTGTGCCTGAGTGAAACCAGTTCTGATTGGCTGGCTGTCCTGAAAGACAGCCACCCTGCTGTGAGATTGACAGCCTAGGGCTGTGAATGACTGGGTTCTTGCTTAAAAGGCAAGGTTTTTGGGACTAAAGGCAAAGTCGACCACTAGAGGACAACATCCGACAAAAACGTGAAGAGACGCCAGCAGCATCCTCCTGGACCGCTAAGTGCCCATTGAAGCCCTGCAGCTGTGCTGACCCTGTTTTGTTTAGACTGGGAAGACCTGCATGGGACAACTTCCTCCCTTGGGCTGATGGGACCAGCTAGCCTTAAAACAAGTTTCATTTTGGCACAACCCAGACTTGCTGTGACTTACCAAGGCTGCAGAATCCCAATAGCCGGGGGCGCTGACCATCGAGTGGATTGTCTTCCGAAGTGCGTATCAGGCCAAAACCTTGTGGGCATCCAGAGGACTCCACAGAAGCAGGGAATCTTCATCCAGAGTCCCCTCACCAGAGTCCAGAACCGAGGGATCAAGTAACCTCTAACCAGAGCTATTTGTTCTTCTTTGGTGCTGAGAAAAAGGTGCCAAAACCACAGACAATGAATCGAGGAGAATCCATTGCTGCCGAGTCCCGCTGCCACAGGAGCCCGCCAGACATCCTCCCTTTCGTCACCATGACCAAGGACCATGAACAAGGATCTGCTGCACTGAAACAAGAAGGCATCTAGCTGGAATACATTCTTGAGTACACAGATACTGTGGGGCTTGGGGTACATCTACCCATTGCCATTTGTGGTGCTTCCTACCTTGGGGAGTGCTATTTTACCCTCTTTAAAGTTGACCGCAGTTGGATGCAGCAAGTTAGCAACTAAAAAAGGTCGTCAGAAGTACTAGGGGGGTTGCCCTGGACACCTCTACGTCCAGTCCAATGCTCTGGAGTGACTTAGTGGAATCCAGTAAGCAATACCTTTTTCCCCACAGTACCTTTAGTTTGAAGAAAGTGTTTGTTTGTGTTGGCTTCTCCTCAACCTGGCAGCTCTGGACCCGACCTCAAGATTCCTTGGTCTGGTGACTAAAGGCAGGACAATGGACGGTGTCTCTCAGCAGCAGTCTCAAGGTAGGACCTGTAGCAGCACTTGGTTCACTCTCTGGTTTTGGCGCCTTTTCAGCAGCACCAACAAAGGACACAGATCACCCGGTTTATCTTCTTCGCTTCCTGCAGTCCCACACTCTGGTGAGGGGGGTCTGGGCCAGTTGGATCAGATCTATGCAGTGTCCTTACGGGTTCAGCAAAGATGTGGACGGATTCAGCCTTTCCACGACGATGTACTCGAAATGGGCAGCAGATCTCCTGGTATTTGGGTACCGCAGCTCTGGAAGCTCCTAGGACCTCGGGAGATGGCCTGTTTTCAAAGTTCGTCTTGGGACTGGTTGTTCACACCTGCCAAAGGGAAGGGGTCATCCTCTTCGGAGCGCCTCTGTCACATAGAAAGCTGGGTCAGGACAACAGTGGTCGCTTCACAGTATTGCACAGTGTCTACAGGCGTCTCTAGTAGTCTTCTGTTTACTGTGGTCGACTTGTTTTACACTCCAAAAGCCGCTCCTTTTATACAGTTCCAGCACACTCCTCTGCAATCTCTCTCAGCATTTTACAGAAAGGTGCATTTGGCTGTCCAAACAGGCCTCCCCCACTTACTGCCTGCCCAGACACTATGGAGCCTAGGCGGGGGATACCTACTGGTTCCTGCTAAAGGCAAAACACAGACCTCCGCTTCCCAGAATGGTAGAAGGGCTAAGAAAAAACAACCACACTGGTAATTGATGGGCGATTAAAAGAAGGGAGGCCCCAAGTTGGTACTATTATGCACTACCGAGGCTATGGACATAGCCTGCGGTATAGAAAATATACAATAGTTGGAAGAATAGTTGGAAGAACACGTCCACTGCCACCAGCCATAAATAGGTGATTGTCTATGTGACTAAAAGGTCACAGAAGCAGGGAGAAGGGGAATACGAAGTATCCCTTTGGCACTCTGACTATAGCGTTTTGGGAGAGATACTAAGTATCCCTCTATCCTTAAGAACTGTAGTTAATTGAGGCTATAGAAAAAGAATCTTAAAGTAGGACCACAAGGGTCTCCAGCAACACTTCCCATAAGGACCTGTACGCTACAGTAGTAAAACACAGATGCCTTTAAGAGCTATGGAGCAGACTCCATAGTACAGGTAGATTACAAAGAATAGAATAAAAAGGGCAGAGCCCACAAGAATGAAGGAGTGGAAAAAGGCTCCACTCATTCAGGATGAAAATAAAAAGGTCCAGATGTCCAGCAAAAAGTGCTGGGGTCTCACTAGGAAAGGGGATGAAACATAACAATGATACATCTCCCTAACATTTCTTTGACAGAGATTCAGTTGTCACACTAACAACTTTACCAAGTACGTTCGTTTACACTTGTTATACTTTCAAGACAGAATCCTAACCATATAAAGTCCTTTCCTAGGTTATAGCATGAGTTTTCTCAGAGGCAGAAGAGGGAACCTAGTGGTGTAGGAGCCAGCTGTAGGCAGGTCAGGATAGGGTTCAGTTACAGGAAAGTAAAAGTTCCAGAGGTAATTTTTTGTTTATTTTATTTATTTTTTACAACTCTTTATATTAGGTTTTCATGAAATGCACCATGCCACGACCTTAACTCCCTCCGTCCCCAATCCCTCCCCTCTCACACCCATAACCTATCCCCGCCTGACCATCCCTGTAGGCGAATACTGTCCCCACACGTTCCATCAGTTTCTCCAGTTTATCTCCAAATCATTCTCCCCCTCAGGGTCTGTTTGCTCAAATACTCTCCCTCTGCCATGCCCCACCTGTGCACATCTTGGAGCCACTGCTGCACCAATGACCCACTTGCTACCTTCCATGAAATGGCTACCCGCCTCGGCGAGGACCAACAATAATCCTGGCAATTTTATTTCTCACTTTGTGCCTCTTTGTCCGTGGTAGCAGGCCCCACAAGCATATCCCATGCATGCTTTCATATATGCTCCCCACTAGCACTTTGAGACGTTTCATCACCTCCCCCCAGTATTGTGTGATAATTGGACAGGTCCACACCATATGCCAGAACCCTGCATGGCTCTGCCCACATCGCGGACATCCATGTGAGAACGACGGATCTATTGCGTGCAATCTTTCCGTCGGGTACACCCTGTGTAGGTAGTAAAATTGAGTGCATCAAGCATTCTGGGATGTCTTTTGAACTTGCTCCCACATCTTATCCAGAATTGGCAACCCCACATCCCTCTCCCATTTTACATTAACCACCAGCTCCCTCTCCACTCTGGCAGCTTGCAGCGCCCTGTACACCCTGGATATCCTTCCACCACCACTCGAGGTCCAGCAATGTCGGCATGAGTGGGCTCTCTTTAGGCTCCTCCGGTATGTCTTCCCACAGTTCTCCCAAGCGCTGCACCACCATAGCATAGGTGAGCAAGTGCCCACTCGCCACACCGTATGCCTGCCTCCATTCATTGAACATCACCCTGCAGAGAGGTCCCACACTGTCATACACTGCTTTTCCTGCAAGTTTGCCAACCCAAAGCTCCTTAGTGCCATCCTAATGGTTGTGTCAAAACCTATGGGTACCCCCTCATCATACAGACCTTTACCGTTCAGCCTCCGTAACCACCTATGCCAGACCTCCCGTACCATGTAGAAGACATTTGTGCCCCAATGGGGTTCCACAGTAGCTCCATGTTCTGTCTATTTTCTGCAATCCCCCCAACAAGCCTGTGTTTCACAATAACTCCTCCAAAGTCCTATCCAGCATTCTGAAGAACACGGTGATAACGACATAAAGGATGTTTACAAAGAAGTATAGCAGCTTGGTAAGTACCACCATCTGACAGAAGGCCACCCTTGGCATTAGCTTGATGGGGAGCTAACTCCAGAACTAAACTGAATCCCCTATACCCGAGAGTGCCCGCCCGCTGTTAGACAAATGATTTCTCTATGTGCCGAAAGATCTGAATCCCCAGATATCGAAAGGACTCCCTTCCTCACCCAAGTCCCCAGTCCCGTAGGAGAGCGTTCTATTTGGCGCTAAAACCTGCCAGTGGAAATAGAAGGGATTTCAATGTATTGCTTTTCTCCTGCAGATTACTCATCTGATTCCTCATCTGATAGATATCCTCGTCCAGCTCTGCTGCTCGGAAACTTATTTGACAGGGGGCGTAGTGGACCTCTACTCGGCCCATACCTCTGTTCCTTTGTTCCCGGCGCTTGCACGCTGCTTCGGGAATATGCCATTGAGTTTTTGACAGCCACAATGTCCACTCAACAGATTTCAGGCTTTAAAAGGTGCATCCAAATGCCAGTCCAAAATGTTGGTGACCGCCCCGCACAACATTTGTCTGTGGTGTCTGGGTGCAGATCACGACATGAAGGGATGTGCATCGTGCTCCAAAATGCAGTTGAAATCCATTTGTGAGTGGGCTGCCACACTTGCTTTGGGCCAACTGTCACCGAAAATCCCCGGCTTGGTTGCTTGTCAGGTACTCAGAGGCCGAGACAGAATGGCCCGCCCCATAAAAGGAGAAACCTTGTCGAAAAAACAAAAAAAGGTCACACTCGAGGAGCCATTCTTCCTTGTCTTTATCACATACGAAGAAGCCACAACACTGTCACGAGTCCAACTCGTCGTCGGAAAAAAGTAAGCCCTCTGGTAAGCCGATCACTTGAGAAGAGTGGGAAAATGTCAAAAAAGAGATGCTTGAAATGTTTAAGACTCAGGCTGCAGGTGCGAGTACCCTCTCCCTCGGAAAGCATTCCTTGGCGGAGAAAGCAGCGCTCGGCACTCCCGACCCCACGCTTTCAATCCGTCGACCGCGTCAGAGAAGCCTACGGGCTTGATTCCAAAAAAGGCGTGTAAACCACCAACGGCTGGTCCTTCTCTAGAGCATCGAGAGGCTGACGTCCTCGATGTCCATGGATTGCCTCGACCGGCTCCTATGGCAGGGGGACATTGATCCCATGTATACAGGGTCGGCAGGTGTCGGTTTTTTTGATAACCAAGCTGTCCTGTTGGTATTAGCCCAAGGAATAAACAATGTCACCGGCCTGGACACGTCTCCAGATTTCGAATTTCAGCAGGGTCAGACTAATGCGCACACCCATGCTAAATTTAGGACCTTGGTGGAAAGGTTAGTAGACACCCTGGTTTGAAGTCCTCTTCAGCACCTGTTCAGGGCTACATCTGACAGACATCTTGGTTGAAGGTCCTGTAACTGAGCATAACATGCCACTTAATCCGGAAATTACAGACCTCATGTGGCAACATCCCTGCTCCATTCCCCCGGGCAACTCTAACTTTACGGAGAAGTACAGGCCGGCAAGAGGAGATCATCTTTCCTGGCTTCTCACTCTTCTCCAGAAGGGCTTGTTGTGCAGACAGCCACACTCGCAACCAGACCTGCGGAATCCACTTCAAATCTGCCTCCGGACAGAGGGTAAAAGGTTGGACGAAAATGGCGAAGGTGGTCTTAACTTCTGACAGCATGGCATTAAACGCCACCAATGGCCTGTGGATTTGCGAAATACCCCTTTTGTCTATGGAAGGCTGTGGAGCAGGCAACACAGTACATCCCTGAAGATGAAATGTGGGATAGGTTTTAAACAGCTGGTGGAAGATGCCAAGCAGTCGTTGCAGACAGGCCTGGATGTGACTGACTGCGTTGGCCATCAATGGGGTCGGCGGTAGTGTTGAGAAGGAAAGCCCATCTGAAAACCTCCTGGCTTCTCCTTGAATATCCAGAATAGTCTATGCCTTTCGAGGGAGAGTTTCTTTTGGCCAGAAGACTGATCACTCTCTGGAAAAGTTTAGAGTCTAAAATAGCTGCAAAATTGTATAGCCTAGCTGTGCATCCAGCCAAACCTTCCTTCAGCTTTGCCTCTAGGGGCAGAGGCTACAGACGCTATGCGCTTTACAGCAGGAAAGCACAGCTCCCATAGGCTAGGCAAGGGCAGAGGCATTGTTTGCATCCTGAAATGGGCAAACCGGCTCCTAGAGGGCAGCAAACAGCGGCGGGGGAGGCACTGCCCTCTGAGCCGCTTTGATTTCCCCTCCCACGACTTAAGGGTTGGTGGATGGTTGGCAGAGCATTGGCCCAGTGGCAGGAGATTACCTCTGATGCATGGGCCCTGCTGCTTGTTCGGTGGGATTATTGTCTGCACCGGACATGCCCCCACCGCCACCAATCCAACCAGGACAGGAGCTCCAGGAAGAAATGCGCGTACCCTGTTATCGCAGGGTGCCATGCAAGAGGTATCTCCCCCTAGCTCCCCCCCAGCCCCTGATCAGATGGGGTCGGGTTTGCGTTCCCGGTATTTCCTGCTGCCCAAGAAAGGAGGAGGTCTCCGTCCCATTCTGGACCTCAGGGCCTTGAATAAGTTTCTGAGGAAAGACAAATTCTGGATTGTGATGTTGAGAGAAATTCTCCATGCTCTCGAAATTCAGGACTGGCTGGTGTGAATGGTTCTGCACAGCGCTTATTTCCATGTGCCGATACATCGAAAGCACAGGAAGGTTCTGAGGCTCCTTATAGGGGACAAACACTATCAGTTCAAGGTGGGTTTACCTTTGCTCCAAGGGTCTTCACCAAGCACATAGCAGTAGTAGCGGGTCACCTCAGGAGATCCGCAGTCCATGTATTTCCGTACCTGTACAACTGGCTGATTGGAGAGATGTCGGCGGGGCAGGCCTGGTCTCATCTGCAGGACACCTGCCTGTTAGTGCATAGGCTGGGCTTCTCCCTGAACTTGAAGTCCTATGTGACGCCCAGTCCAAAGGCTCCAGGTCATCGGAGCAGTCCTAGACACTCAGGTGGGGAAGGATTTCCCTCCAGAAGAGTCGACCGCACAGCACAGATGGTACACTTGTTCCAGAATCATGCCACCTTAACAGCGGCTTCCTTCCTCCACCTCTTAGGTCTCATGGCCTCCTGTATTTTTGAAGTGCCAGAGGCCAGTCTGCGCATGAGATCCTTCAGTGGCTCCTAAGAGGTCAGTGGTCACAGTACCTCGGAGCGCTTATGGATCCTCTCAAGGTGTCCAGCCAAGTGGTCCACGACCTCAGCTTGTGGACTGACTGCAGCAGTCTTATGGTGGGGGGCCCCTTCTGGCCTCCTTGGCGCCGGGCCCGAATGGTCACGGATGCATCTTTGAAGTGTCGGGTGCGCTCACTTCGAGAATTTCCAGGGTATTGGCCATTGGTCAGCGACGGAAACCAGGTGGCACATCAACAGGCTGGAGTTACGAGTGATCAGGCGGGACCTTAGGGCGTTCACCCAGTCTCCCCAGGGGAAGCATGTCCTGATTCTGACGGATCACACATTAGCCATGCACTACCTGAACAAGCAAGGTGGTGTGCACTCCTTTGCCCTCTTCATAGAGGTGTTGCAGCTATGGTTCTGGTTGCTGGAGGACCGTGTCTAAGCAGTTCATCTGACGGGGACATAGAATGGCTTGGTGGATGCTCTGAGCAGGCAGAGCACGGTCTCACACGAGTAGGAAGTGTGCTAGGAAGTCCTGGAGGAGGTGTTCTCTTGTTTGGGTACCCCAGCAGTGGTTCTGTTGCCACAGAGACCAACAGGACATGCAGGCAGTTTTGCTCGAGGGAATTCCTAACGAGCACTGCACTGGGGACACGTTCCTGATGGATTGAACCTTGCCTCTCTGCCCCCCACCCCTCCTTTTCTATTCCAGTCATCCCTTGGGTTCTCAGGAGGTTGAAGAGGTTACAAGCGACCATGATCTTAATCTCCCTGGACTGGGCGACAAGGACGTGGTACTCCGATTTCTTGGATCTGCCCACCTCACTGGTTGCCTTGGCAGCTGGATCTCCTGACCCAGTCGGAAGGTTGGATACACCACCCGACCGCGGAATCCCTCAACCTACATGCGTGGCTCTTGAGAGGATGAGGTATGATGACTGGGACCTCTCAGAGGAGGTACTTGAGGTGTTGCTGGATGCACACAGGCTGTCTACAAGATCTGTGTTAGGCAAGATTGTGTGCAGTACGCTTTGGGTGCACAAAAGCAACCTTGCCCTCCTGGCAATAGGAACCCAACCTTTAGTATAAGTCTGTACTACACAGGTTGGTAATGTGGCTGAGCAGCCAGGCTTAGCTCAAGAGGAGTCAATGTGAGCAGTAGTGTTGTGACAGAGTTTCACAGTGACAGTTATTCAAATAAACACTTGCACTCAAGGTTTCTTGATTAAACAATTATTAATTTAACAGGAGCAAAACATGTAACCATTATAATACACTACAAAATACACTTAGTTTCTCTAAATCAGATTATACTTATTGGGGATGGCACACAGATACTTCCTACACCCTCAGGTGACGGTTATAGCTAGAACACTGGACATTGATTTATCACTAGTACATTTAGAGCAATACTGAATTTGGTGCAAAGGGTAGATATGGGAATAAAACAAAGGTTAACAAATTCATGAACAGGTAGTACTTTTTGAACCTTCCAATGTCAAGTAAATTTAACCCTTTCCTAGGGGAAAGGTAAAGGCACAGAGTCAAAGGTAATAAGAGTCTCTGAGGGAGACAAAGTCAATGTTAGTTGAACAAAGTCTAGGGGAGCTGAAGATCTTCTTTGCAGGTAAGTAAAAGTCTTGCACAATGTTTTTAGGAAAGTTTGTAGAAATAAGATTCACTTGTAGGGCCGCTGGCTGGGAGGCTGGGAGGCTTGTGGGGGGCAAAGCTGTAAGCAACTCTGCAAGGGTAACCAACACAGGGGTCTCAACTGAGAGCAAGTAATGCTACACCACAAGAGGTAAGTTCTCTTAGACTTTACAGTACCTTTGGTTCGAAGAAATGTTTCAGCTGGCTTCTGTTCCTGTACAGCTCTATAGATCCTGGTGTTCCTGGGCCTCAGTCGTGGGGACAAGAGGGAGGATGTCTGGGGACTCCTGCACTGCAATGGGAAGGTCAGCGGCTTTCAAAGGTCAAACTTCAATTCAACTGCACTTTGGCGTTTCAGCTTCTCGCATCCGACAGCATATAGCAACACTGCGGTTCTCGGATACCACTTCAGACTTTCCTCGCATCTGGGGTCCAGCACTCTGTTGAGGTGGCTCAGGCTTGGTCAGTCCTGCTTCAGGGAAGTCCGGAGGATCTTCCTGGCGCTCTGGTCTGACTTAAGTGATCCACTCTGCCTGGCACTTCGGTTCCAGCAGCAGTGGAAGTACAGCCAGCTCTGAGAGGATGCCCAAACAAGTTCACTTTGGGGTTGCATGGTCCCACCAACTCAAGGGGCGAAGTCGTCCTTGCAGGGCTTCTCTAGTCTAAACGAATTTGGAGCTTCAGCACAGCAGCATGGCTTCACCGGGCAAACCAACGGTCCAGGAGCTGCAGCAGGCATCTCTTCCAAGTTCTTCTTCAGATTCCTTCATCCAGTCGTCGACTCTGCCTTCCAAGCCAAAAGGCCTCGCCTTTTATGCAGGTTTCGCCCATTCATTCCAGCCTAGCTGTCAATCACACAGCATGGTGGCTGTCCTTGCCGGACAGCCAGCCGGCCAATCAACTTTGGGTGCATTAATGTAACCAAGGGGATTAAGCACAGGGAGTTCTGGGCACCTCCCTCACTTCCTTCCCCTGCCAGACATACTGGAGCCAGAGGCAGGCTTCACTCGTGAATGCCGCCAAAAGCAAAACTAACAAAGGGACCAAACCTGGTTTGGTGCGCAGAGTAAATCTCACGGAGGACCTTTCCAGCAAGAAATGGCGAAAAAAGAAAACCGGAGGCATTTTGACAAAATGGGCACCCGTGGGTGCCTTACTGCAGCTGCGAACGCAGCCCGTGGTAAGGCACCCGTGGGTGCCTTACTGCAGCTGCGAACGCAGCCCGTGGTAAAACACAAGGGTAGTAAAAAGTAAACCACTGCCACCAGCCATTAATTGTACAAAAGGGTAACCTAAAAATGCTACATGAGAAACTAGACAAAGGGGATACTAAATAACCCCTCCAACACACTATGGTAAGATAGTGTGTGCTGGGTATAGAAAGTTACAAAATGTAAGTAAAGCCAATTTCACTTCACTGCTCTTGGAAACAGTAGTTTCACCAAGAGAAGGTATTTAAACCTTTGGGAAATCTAAGACTCCCCTGTGTCACTGCACTGAAGGTGCCTTGTCACAATGTAAAGTTGATGCCTATGGAATTTGTCAGACTCCAAAGTTAAAAGAAACCCTGACTCCAAATCACAGAAAAATACAGGACAGAGTGGGGGGGGGAAAGGTTCTCACTCGCTCCATGTTAGAAATGAAAAGTCCTAAAGTCCAGCAAAAGAGCTGGGGGTCTCTACGGTAGAAGGGGAATTGGCACATTTCTGAGAATTGTCTCGAACAATCTATGTATGCGTGCAGGTGGAGAAGATTTGAGGCGTGGTGCCGGGAATGTGAGATAGACCTCATCTCTTGCCTCACCACTACAGTGATGGAGTTCTTTCCGTCACTGGCCTCGGCAGGCCTTCAGGTTACCACAGTCAAAGGATATTTGGCAGTTTTGTCTGTGTTCAAGAGGTCCCTGGATACAGGTTCTTTACAATCCCGATTAGGGCCCAATTCCTGATGGGCCATAGTTTCCACCAACGCCCTTTGTGGTCCCAGGTTGGGATCTTAATGTGTTTCTGACATTCTTGATGGCATCTCTGTTCGAGCCCATGCATTCTTGTTCTTCAAGACTCTTGTCTTTGAAAACAGCCTTTTTGGTAGCGATCACGTCAGCCCGGAGTGTTAGTGAGTTGCAGGCATTGTGCTGCAAGCCACGGATCCTGCTTTTTTTCTGGAAAAAGTTTCCCTTAAAGTCAAACCTGGGTTTCTGCCGAAAGTGGCTTAAGTTCCAGCTTTCTCAGTCCATTGATTTACCAGTTTTCTACCCTCCACCACACCCCAAGCGGTTCCACAGTTTGATCCAAAAAGAGCCCTGAGCTTTTACGTTGATAGGATGTCCGAGTTCAGAAAATCTGCCAAGCTGTTCGTGGCCCATTCATTTTCCCGCAAGGGTCTTGCTGTAACTAAGCAGATGCTGTCTTTTTGGATTATCGTTTGCATCTCAGAATGTTACCAGTCTGCAGGCAGGGAGCTTCCTCCCGGCATCAAGGTACACTCCACAAGAGGGGTCTCGGTTTCTACAGCCTTGCAGAGAGGAGTTCCCATTAGGGACATCTGTCGTGCGGCCACATGGTCGTCCTTGCACACGTTTACCAGGCACTATTGTCTGGATGTTGCCCGTGGGGCTGATGCATTTTTTGATAGGGCAGTTCTGCAAAATCTGCCACTCTAGCACTTTCTGGCCACCTTTGTCGTCCTAACTGCTTCATCAATGGGAGAAAAGCAATCCATTGAAGGAGAAATTACATATCATAATGTTCTTTCTATGGATTCTTCTCCCACTGATTCCTCATCGCTCCTCCCACCCATCCCCGCTCAGAAAGTTCTTAAGGCTTGGCGCATCTGTCTAAGCGAAGGGACACCTGGTGATGGCTCTGAGGTGTGACCGCTTCTATCTGGCTAGTTGCTTGTCCCGCTCTCCCCCCCCCCCAAAACAAATCAAAACAGAATCATTTCGATTTTCTAATTCTACAGGGTCTCCCCGTTGGGATGTTTCCCATTGTTACGTTTTTTACAGTATGGTTAGCCTTGCCTCCCATTATTTTCCTCTGCAGTGTTCAAGCACGGGTTTATAGGGAGGAACTGAGGTACAGGGCGTAGTGACGTGGTTTATATACGACGTCTGATATCCTGTCCGGAGCCGATGATCAAGCACCGAGCTGGACAGATCGATCGACGGCCAAGTCAAGGTCCACTACACCCCCTGTTGAAAAGGTTTCTGAGCAGCAGAGCTGGATGAGGATATCTATAAGATTGAGGAATCTGCGGGAGAAGAATCCATAAAAGAACATGACTAAGTCATTTCTCCTTTTCTTTGTTGATTTGGAATCCCTGTAGCTTTTCAAAAATGATCTAATATTTCCAGGAGGACTAGCATGTTTTCCAAAGGGTTGTCTACATATAACAAGATGGCGTCCACATAAAGCAAAATATTATGGACCACCCCACCTGCTAGGATTCCCGTTACCAGTATGTACATCCTAAAATACCGAGCCAATGGCTCCAGTGTCAGCGAAAACAGAATTGGGGAGACTGGACAAACTTGCCATGTCCCTTGTTCCAAAGTCTACCCCTGTGACGCGCATCTGCCTGTCTTGACTCTGGCCCTCTGGTTTTTATACAACAAACACAGCCACTTCAGTATCACGCTCCCAAACCCATAGTTCTCTAGCACCTTTAAGCAGCCATGGCCATTCAAGTGAATGGAAGGCCTTGATCGCGCCAAATGCCCCCAATGCCATCTCACTTGTGTGTCATTTACTAAGTCCATTATATGGTGCAGACGACAAAGATTCATACTAGTATCTTTCCCGCCCACAAACCCGCAATGGTTCTGGTACACTAACGCCACTTTCCCCAAGATTTTCATGTCTACATTTAATAGGGAAAACGGCTTGTATGAGGCACAGTGAGTCGGGTCCTTGTCCTCTTCAAGAGCCCTGTAACTTGCCTTTCTCATTGTCCCTGGTATTTCCCCCCACTCGAAATGCATTGTCGTATACCCGTTTTTAGTTGGGAGACAAGGATTTCTGCGAACTCCCGATAAAACTCTACTGGAAACCCATCGCTTCCCCAAGCTTTTTGTGTGCATGGACCATATTGCACTTAATATCTCCCCTCTCCTCCATGGGCGCCTCCAGTCCCTCCAGTTTGGGAAGCCACACCAGGTCAAACAAGTCTGTGGCATTTACAGCTGTCTAGAATAGCCCCGAAATACCTAATTTATCTCCTGTTGTGAGGCCACCAAGCCACCTAACTGATCTTAAATTTGGGTAATCGTCGTCCCTCGTCGCTGCTGCCTTATTAGCCACGCTATCAGCCGGCACGCTTTATCCCCCTCCCTGTGTAACCTTGTTGTGTGGCAGCTGCGATCAAACCGGGAAAAAGAGTCTGCCAATTCCTCGCACACTGGTTTCCAACCCCTCCAACCCTTTCAGTGTGTTTCTAGTGCCCTCCTCACCCTACCGCTTGGGACAGGCATACTCCCCATAACATCACCTTGAATGCCTCCCATTGTAACCCCACATCACTTACTGACGCCTCTTTTAATTCGAAGAAAGAAATGATTGCATCCCTTAGGGACTTCACATTCGCCCTGTCTTCCAGAAGACCCGACCACATTCTCGCTGCGGGCCTGCAACGCAGGTCTACCAGAGTAGCCACCAGTGGGGAGTTGTCCGAAATGGACCGGTCTAGATATACTGGATCAACAATCTGGTGATAATGCTCCCTCCCCACCAACAAGTGAGTATGTGTCGTGGACCCTTGAGTGGTATGAGTACCTCCTCTCTGTCACATGCATCTCCAACCATAGCTCAACCAGATCCATCTTTTTCATGACCTGCCACAGTGCCTCCCTTTCAAGGGATTTCATAGGGCCTGCCCTACCCGTCCTGTCCAAGGTCAGATTTTAGGCATAATTAAAGTCCCCTCCCCACATGTACAAACCAAATTTCCCCCCTGCCCCCGTCAGCTACAGCACAGAGGTGAAGTAGTCCCTGTCAACCACATATTTCCTGGCCGTCTACCACAGCTATTGTTTACCCCATGTATCCCCTAGTGTTCCCTCCACCTGTAGACCTCGATATCAATACCCCTCTTGCGAACGTGGAGTATGAGGAACCATACATCTTCCCTCCCCATTTAGATTCCAGTATCTTCAAGTCTACCCCCTTGCATGTGAGTTTCCTGTATCAATGCCAACTGTATGGCATGTCTCCAAGTATTGCTCCACCCTCAACTGTGTCCCGCTGCTGCCCAAGCATTGCACATTCCACGTGCCTATTTTAGGGTGACCTGAATTCTCTAAATTGCCGCCCTTCCCAATTCCCCTTTAATCCCTTGCCATGGATCCCATTACTTCTCCCATGCAGCCACCTTGGTCTGGCAACCAAGGAAGTCCCCTCGAAGGCTGTCCGTGAGTGACACACTTCACTCTCCTCAGTCACCCCCTGACTCTTTCTTGACTCAATCCAAGGCACAGCTTCTCTCTGCAGGCTGATGCCCCCCAGGCTCCTGCAGTGCTGCCTTCGGCACTCTCTGCTCCAGCCACCCCCATGCCTCCTGCAGTGAAGAGAAAAGAAAGGATCTGCCGCCATCTCTCACTCTGAGTTTTGCCGGGAAGACCGTCATGTAGCACAGATTCAAGTCCGGCAACTTATTTGTATTCATTTTATTTATATACCGCGCCAACCCCAGAGGCACCTGGGCGCATTTCTTAAGGTTACAGTTGCATATATTTACACAGTGCTAAAGGTTAATGGTCATGCGCTGCGAGCCAGGTTTTGGATTTGCTTCTAAAGGAATGGAAGGAAGGTTCAGTTCTGAGTGAACTTGGTAGAGAGTTCCACAGCCTCCCAGCAAGCACCGGGAAACTGCTGCCTCAAGCCTTCTGAAGCTTGAACCTCGGTATCAGGAGGCAGTGTGCTTGAGCCGTTCTACGGGGACGATCAGAGGTGTTGCGTGTGAATAGATTAGACGGCTAGTGTGGTGCCGGATTAGCGAGGCACTTATGCGTAAGAGACAGTGATTTTAAAGCAATTCTTTGGGTGGCAGATAGCTAGTGTAAACTGCGTCTGGTATCCGAAATGTGGTGAGTTCTAGGAATATTCAGTGCTGCCATTTTGTATTACTTGTAGTTTTATATTCCGTTGGCTGGTCCCTAGATAAAGCGTGTTGCAATAGTTGAGTTTCGACAGGACTAGGGTTCTAGCTAAAGTAGTGCAGTTGGTACGGAAGGGTCGACAGGCAGTGATGGGTTTGCCAGTCTAAGCCGTTGAGGAGATTATAGCGCTTGTTTGTCTCGTTAAGGATGGAGTCTAGGTAAAGCAAGGGTTTTAGTGTCATTGGATACCACAATGGTATTACCATCGATGACAAATGAGTCAAAGTTGGAATCTAATTTATTGAGTCTGGGTTGTGAGTCAAGGACGAGTAGCTCTGTCTTATCGTCGTTCAGACAGAGCCCGTGTTGAGCTATCCAGGCCTGAATGACGAGATATGTCATTCAGTGCTTTGGAGTCCGCTTTGTGGTCTCCAGTGATGGGGATGAGTATTTGGGTATCATCTGTGTAATTTGTGCAGGTGACACCCAAATAGTCAAGGATATCGAAGAGGGGCTTCATAAACACACTGTAGAGTGTTGATGATACACATGATCCTTGGAGGACTCCGTACAGAACTGGTGATGGTTCCGCAGGGGCCGATGGTGTCATGAACTACAGAACACGTCCCTTTTGGACTTCCTGGTCCTTGTCACAACCGGGCTTGCACTCCATAATACTCCCAACATGGTCGTCCAGCGTGAAACCCCTTTCTCGCTCCACGCGCTGGACGTAACGTATTCTATTAATAGACCACGCCTTCCGCGGCTCCACGCATCTCAATGCTATTGCAAAGTAGCGATCCGACGTGTGCCCCGTAGCTCGCGGTATTGTTTCCTTGTACATGTTTATCTACCCGTTCCTTGCCCCTTCCTTTCCTCCTATTTCCTGGACTCGTGTGCTAGTTGCACCTTTCCTAGTATCCCGGATTCCTGGGCCCGCATCCCGGAAACTGAACGCACTCTGGAGTCGGAAGAGACTCGGGCAGCCTTGTTCAAAACCAGGTCCGTCCGCAAGAAGCCAGCGACCAAGGACTCCAGCAAAGAACGGACCCAGGTGAGAAGGGGGGAACTCCTTGACAGATGGGGAGAAGACCCTCATTGATCTGTTCTCAAGGAAGGATCTAATCCAGGTTGTGGCTTTGTCTGAGAAGTGTGCTGCAGATTTAAGATGGTTGCATAGTATTTCGTGATTTACCAAATCAAATGCAGCCGATAAGTCAAGCAGTAGGAGGAGGGCCAACTTGCCATTATCTTTTAAGTCTTCAATTTGGGTTTCAAATCGATAAAGGCCTTGTCGGTTCCATGCCTCGGTCTGAAGCCTGATTGTCTGAGGCCAAGGAGGTTATTAGATTCTAGATGATCCTGTATCTGCAGATAAGCTGCTCTGTCCAGGATTTTGAGCAGAAAGGGGACGGTGGTGATAGTCCTGTAGTTGGTGGGGGTGCTTGGGTCTAATGATGGCTTTTTGAGTAGTGGAAGAACCCAGGCATCCTTGAGGTTGTTAGGCACAATGCCAGTGTTGAATGAGGAGGAATTTATTAGGGTGGTGATGAAAGGAGCTAGTTCCTTAATAGCCTCCGTAATGATGGGGGCTGGACATGAGTCTCCCTGACAATTAGATGGTTTAAGTTTGAGGATTGTTTTCTACATCTTTGGTGGAGAGTGGAGAGAAATTAAATGGCTTACGGCCATGTTAAAGGGGGCGGGGGGATTCTGGAGGGCTGATTGATGTGCTATGATGTGAGTCAAGTGACAGGCTGCTTTTTTATCGTTGATTTGATTTTGTAGCATGGTGATTTTATCTATTAGTGCTTTTTGAATGTTAGAGCACCATATGCTATCTTTAACGCAGGGGTCGGTGGGTGGGTGACAGGGGGGGGAGTTGCTGGAGATTCTAATTCTTTGAGTATCTCAAAGAGTTCTTTAGTACTCAATTTTGCTTGCGAGATCTGGTTCTTGTAGGTGTCTTTTTTGGCTTGGAAGATTGCCTCTTTGTAGTTGAGGGATGCTAGCATGAGGCTATTCTTATTGGGAGCTGTAGGTAGGCTTTTCCAGAGGGCCTCTGCATTTCTTTTTCCCTTGCGTAGTGATCTGAGGTGCGGGGTGAACTAAGAGTTAAGGTGTGCACGTGGTTTGGATTTCCATGATTTAAGTGGGGCAATAGTATCAATGGCCTTGAGGATAGTTTGGTTGTAGATATCAACTAGCACTGTGGGGTCAGAATGTGACTTAGTGGCATTGTTTAAGGTGGGTAAAATCAGTGGAAGCAGTTTCGCACTGGTTATGTCCCTTTTATTTCTGGTGCGGATAGGCGGGGCGATGTTCTGCTTGGGACATTGATAGTCAGATTTAATGATGAACGAGATCGGGTGGTGATCTGACCAGGCATAGGGAGTATTGGACAGGATGTTGATGCTGCAGTTGAGGTCCACAAGCCAATCAAGGGTTCTGACTTTGATGTGGGTAGGATCCTGTATGCGGTGGGTGAAACCAAGTTCTATTATGGTATTGGCAATGTCTAAGGCTTTGGGATCCTTAGCATCTTGGAAGCCAAGATTGAAGTTGCCCAGTAGAATGATTTGTGAGCTGGGTTTGGGTTTGGTTTTGGCGGAGAGAAGGTTAGTAATGTCTTCTGCAAATGTGGATACTAGTCTAGGTGGCCTATAGAAAATGTGCATGGTAATAGTTTGGGTAGCTGAGATAGGGAGCTTGACCGACAGTAGTTCAGCTGATGGAAGATACTGGGCCTTATTATGAGTCAGCCGGTCCGGAAACAACAGTGGCGGTAAATCCACTGCCACCGTTGTTTCCGGACCGGCTGATTCCGAGTCCTGCAGGCGGGAGGTCTGACCAGAAACATTGGCTCTGTCATAGACGGAACCAGTGTTTCCATGGTCTCCAACCCCATGGAGTCCTATGGGACTCCATGGGAATGGGGATTTACAGAATTCCACCTCCAGAATTACCGGGTCACCGGGGTTGTAATCACGGAGGCAGAATGGTATTACTGGTCCTGCGGCAGCCTGCCGTTTTTTCCGGCATGGCTACCGCTGGACTCGTAATGAGGCCCACTGACTTGGTATTGGTCTGAGGCCTAAGGAACCTCTGTAGATGAAGGCGACACCCCCGCCTTTGGATTGGTTGGAGTTTCTATCACATCTGGTGATGGTATAGTCATTGGGGATGGCAAGCGAGAGGTAAGGTCCTGCTGCTGCATGTAGCCAGGTCTCAGTAATGGCTGAGAAATCTCATTCTTGAGCTGTGATGTAGTCTGAAATATCTAAAGCATGTGCTGGGAGTAACCAAGCATTAATTGGAGTGCCCTTAATGGTGGTGGTTTTGTCAGAGGTGTCTGGTGTTGGTAATAGTTGAGGGATCCTTGGGCAGGGTACAATTAGTGGATATAATCTTGGGACTGTCTGTTGGTTTGAGAGGAGTGTTGTGAAGTTTGGCGGTGGGAGTGGTTACTAGTGGGGCTGTAGCAATGAATCTAGTGCCTAATCTAAGTGCACGGTTGATTAGGTGTGGGTTTGGTGGCAAAGTGTTCAAGCCATAGGGCTGGTGACTTCAGATAGGGGTTGTGTGGTGGTGGTAGGGGTGGTACTAGTGATGGGTTGTAGACATGATGGCAGGAAGGCGGAATGCTCCCTGCTCGGGGGAGCCTGTTACGCATGGTTAGTGTTGTACAGGTCATTTTGAGGATGCTATTCAATGTCAAGTTGGGCTGTGTTGGTATGTAGCTGGTGGTGGGAGAGATTGTGGTTGGCGTTCGCAAGTTGCCCAATAGAGGTAGTATGTAGCGCATTATGTGGAGCATGTGCATAGTGAGGTTAGGGTATGAATGATCTATCAATGGGGCAGCAAACTTGGCCTGATAAGTGGCGAGAGGATGTGCACTGGGCATATACGGCACGCGAGTCAACTAGTGCATTCAGAGTCTGTTTATATAATGCATGTTATACTGAAATGCAGTGGGGGGCAATTTAACTCAAAACAATTGATGACGTAGTAAGGCACATTTAAGAGTTTACAGAAGCAGTCCGCTAGATAGGACTGCGTGAGACTGCGCAGTTGTCGAATATAGATAAGGCTACCTAGGGCTGCGCTACAATTGCGTATGGCACGCCTAGGTTGGAATGCAAGCAGCGACAAATCAGCAACTTGCGGCAGGTCGAGTCAAACAATCTCTGCTGCTTCTGCACCTCCTGTGTAAAGTCTGGAAATACCTCCATCTTCACCCCATTCACCTCGAAGTGGCCAGCATGCCGGGCTGCTTTTACTATTGCATCTCTGTCCCTGAAATTAAGGAGTTAGGCCACCATCACACTGGGCTGCCCTCCTGGTGGTGGGGGTCTGCCCGGTAGTCTATGCGCCGCTCCACTGTAAACAGTTTAGACAAGCTCCTTATGCGCCGCGTGTCCAGGACCAGCTTCTCCACGCATAGCTCGGCATTGAGGCCCTCTTCACGAATATTGTTTTGGCGGGGCCTACCCTCTGAGTCCTCCACTTTGATTTCCAGCACTCTTGTCACTCCGATTGGTTCTTGAATGTGATCAGATCATCTTTGACCGTGCTCACACGCTGCTCCACTTCGGTCATTTATTCGCTCACATTCCGTAAATCAGCGCACACCAATGAATGCATCTCCTATTTATTTTTTCTTCCAAGGATATCCTGGAATCCTGAATTGCTGCCATCATGCCCTCCAGCGTAACTCTGTACCTGCCCCCGCCCGCAGCTTTGGCCTTTTTCTGTTTAGTGGTGGTATAATGTTCAATGTTCAATGTTCTGCTGGCCCTTAACCATGATTTCACTCTCCAGTCTCTGCTGCGAGATTTCTGCAACAGCTGTGGGGACAGGATTCCCTGCAGTGTCTGTCCTGCCCAGGGGCCGCTGCGGGTCCTGCCCCACAACGGCTGTGTTTCTGCCCACCAGGAGGGCCAGTCCTCCACTTTCGGTCTTCCCCTTCATGGGTTGCGTCCAGTTGGAGCAGACCTACCTCTTATGCTAAGTGTCCCTTCCAGAGGCAAGTGTGCTGCCAATGCTGGTTCCTGAGCAGTTCTGCATTCAGCCCCCTCTCACTCTGCCCCTAACCGTCAGCAGTACTACTGTGTCTCCTCGCTAGCCACTGAGGCTTTCTACACTGGGGCTCCTTTAACTTCTCCCTTCTGATACATGATTATTTGCCTCTTCCTCTGCTTTGTGCCCCTCTGGCTATCAGATTAGGTATGCCCCGCTGCAAGGCCCCCTCTTAGCCTCAGTCTTCTCCGAGCAGGCCTCCTGGGAAAGCCCCCACCTCTGTTATATGGTGGCCTCTAGCCTTCCGGGGACCTGTCCCTGCTGCTGTACGCCAGATGCTTATAGTGCCCTAGTGTCTGGTGCCCCTGCTGTTGTCCCAGGCCCCCTGCTCCTCCAGCTTGGCTCAATGGGGCACTGGTGCACCCACCCTCAGTCCATGCGTCTTGCATTTGTCCAGGGCCGCTGCACCCTCTCTGCTGCCCTCAGCGCCTCTGTCTGTGTCCCTCAACTAGCTGGTCCACTGGCTTCCAGATGGGGCCATCGGGCAATGGCTCTGTGTCCCCGCTGCTTTCAGAGCTGCTCCTGCACTGGGGTTCCAATCTCTGTAGAGCCCTAAGAGCGGCACTGCTCTCCCTACCTCTCTCTTGTGTCAGCTCACCTCTACTCCTAAACCACTGGTGTTTCCCCCTCACACCTCCTTGAAGGGGGGATGAGGATGTCTGGTCGGGCCTCCCGCTCCTGTCGTGACTGGCGCCTGCGGCTTCACTACTTTGCCTCCAGTGTTGCACCTTCCCGTCAGCGCTGAATATTTTCTGTAGCCCATAGTCTCCTTGGCAAGCCTGATCACTGCGGGACCCTGCCAATAGTGCCACACCTCCGTGCCACCCCGAGACTCCTGCGGGCTCAGTAGGTCCCACTTCTCCCGCCGGCAGCCATCTGCTTGCCTGTGCCCCGACAGTTTACCGCACCAGAAAATCACAATCTGGCGGGGTTCCCTGGCTCACTTGGCACCCGCTGTCAGTGAATTCCAACACCCGGGGTGTTGTGACACTGAATGCGCCGCTTATCCGTCCAAGAAGTGCACTTCATCAGGATTTGAGCATGGCCCGGACCGGGAGCAACAAAGCTTCAGGGCCTCATCCGCTGCTTGCTGGCCACCCCCCATTGCTTAAGAGTTAGTGTTCAGGGGCTTCTCAGAAGGCTGTCAATATGCGTTCCTGCATTAGGCCTTGGCAAGTGGTATGGGCAAACTCCCACCCACACGAATCAACCACGCAGCCTCCCAGGATGCACACCAGACTTAGTGTTACCCAAGCCCACACAGTACCTTAGGAGAAAAGAGCTTCTGGATGGATGCCTTTAGGATGCAGAAGTACAGGACCCGGTCCCTGGATTCTTAGTCTGGAGACAAAAGAACTGGACACTGGATGGGAACTTGCAGCAGTCGTCGGAGGAGGATTCTACCAAAGGTTTCTTCACAGATTCTCACAGCTCTATGGATTCCGTGCCTTTTTTTTTTTTTTTTTTTTTTTTTACAGCAGCCAGATGAAGAACCAATATCTCTGGTTGGATTCCCCTCACTCTCTGTACTGCATTTTGGTGAGGGAATTTTAGGGATTCAAATAGTCAGCTAAAGTTTCGGATGGATTCGGACTTCGGAAGACCATGCACTGCACACTGACTCGAGGCTCCTGGTTATTGGCGGTTTGCAGCACGTCGTCGGATGGCTCAAAATGCAGGTCTAGTGGATCTCACCAGCCTCTGGGTAGGAGTCCTCACATTCAAGACCCCCAGATTGATTGGAAGGGTTGCATCAGGGTCAGGTTACACAGCAGGCACTCTGGTTGCTGTAAATTGCTACAGACCTCTATTCTTCCTCTTCGGATTCAGATCCAGTTGTCGACTTGTCAGCAGCTTCCATGATCAGAGTATTTAACAGGAACTACAGCACAACTTCTGAAGTTTAAAGAAAGGGGCGGTCTGGCCAATCCGGACAGCCAGTCCCCCCAGTTGAAACTGGCTTCTTTCAGGCAAAGTGAAAGACAAAGGGCTGCAGAGTTTTGGATGCCTCCCTTGCTTCCTGCCTTCTCAGACACTCTGGAGCCTCGTCGGGGAAGACAAAACTAGGGTCTTTCCCCACCTAGAAAGACGGAAAACCAAAGTAGGTTCACTTCCACCAGCCATTCATGCTAACTTGCAATTAAAAAATAAATGTTACACTGTATCCCCTTTCTTAGTTACCTGGTATCTCCCCAGCACCCTGTATAAGGTGGGGATGGGCTGGCTCGCTATATAAAAGGGAATCCCACTTTACTTGGGAACAGTAGTTCACCCAAGAGGTAATAAGATAAATTAAAAAGAGAAGCCCTAAGGGGCAACCCAGCCTAAGCCCAAAAGTTATTGGGAACTATAAATCCAAGCACACATTATGGAGAAACATAAAAAGGTCACCCATAAAAAGAGTAAAGGACTAGGTGAGAGGGGAAACAGATTCCCACTCAATTAGGGATCAGGACACATAATTACCAACTCCAAAAAAAAAGTTCTGGGATTGACACAGGTTAGGAAGATTATTCACATTCATGAAAATCTTAACCTAACGCTAGCCGCCTTTAGTAGCCATTTGGGCTAACTGCAAATTTGCAAAAGATAAATATTACAAAAATAGTAAAAATCATGCAGCTGCCACAAACGTGTCTCGGGCACATCGTCGAAGTAACCTAAAGGCTGTCAGGTAAAATGTTATAAGGATAAAAAGTATCCCAACTGCACTAAGACTGCAAGGTGAGGTGTGCAATTGTAAAAATACATGAATTCTAAAAGAGAGAGAGTCTCTCGGTACTGACGGTTTTAGGGACTAGTCATTTTCCACATAAGAATGAGCAAAACCGATCAGGGGTCAAAAATAAGCAAAAAGGCTGTGAGGACCCAAGGAACCTATAGAGGGAGAGGTGGGAAAAGAAACTCTTTTCTTACAGTAGCCTTTATGGTCAAGTGGGAACGTTGATGGGCCTGCAACAATGGTATCTTACATGTTCTTTCTAAGTAGTTCAAAAAAGGTATCAGTCTTTGTCCCGTCAACATGGGCAGTCCAGCACTGAAATGCTATGGCAATTCCTCTCTGAACAAGAGTACCAACTGCAACCCAATACACGTGTTTGAGCCTTGTTGGGCCTCATCAGTGAGGTGAAGCTTTGCCTCTCTGAGCACAGTGAGCAGGGAGTCCATGTCTGGTTGCCCCCAGGTAACTCAGGGTGACCAACCCCAAGTTCCTTACAAATATTTCAAAAAAGGTAGCTGGCGCTCCTCTCCAGAAAGAATATGGCATGATAACCTGTTCTGAGGTGAGAGTTTGCAGCATTTGGTTGCTTTTGGTACTCTTGTTCAGAGAGGAATTGCCATAGTATTTCGGTTCTGGACTGCCCATGTGGGCGGGACAAAGACTGATATGTAAATGGATATTTCCCATCTGTGAAAGGCACAGTGAGCAAAAAGTGTGTGCTGCAAACTCTCTCCTCAGAACAGGTTATCATGCCATGTTCATTCTGGAGAGGAGCGCCAGCTACCTTTTTTGAAACCCTTTCTAAGTAGGGCTGAAGGCTGCAGTTTATCCAGATATGCCAGGCAGAAATCATCTAACCCATTCAGGACATGGTTAACTAACATATGAAAAATTGTGCATTTTTCTACCCAAAGGGTACTACCCTGAACCATCAGGTGTGGAAAATGCAGTTTTCATCTTGCCATTTGTGTTAAGAGATATTTGCCAATACTCAGTGAAATATAAACATTCTGAGATACTTTGCAGCACCCAGTTTGTCCACTTACTCATCAGTTTGTGGAAGGTGAAGAGCATTTGCCTTGGTGACAGAATTAAGAGCTCTGTAGTCCACACACAACCTCAAATCTGTGGTGCCTGCTATGGACTATTAGAGGGCACCATCACCTCTAGATCCAAAATATCAGTGAGCTCAGACTGTGATCTTATTTTGTCTGGCATTCTCTAACTCCTACTTTTGGTAGGCACACTATCCCTAGTGTCTGTGATTCTGACACAAGGTGTTGGGCATGGAGTAAGTGAAAATAAGGGGCAAATAGTTTAAGCAAGGTTTGCATCTCAGTCAGAGGGTGTCAGTTGAGGGGGACAACATGACACCCTCAATGGAGCCTTGGAACTGTTTAGGGACAGCTTCAGATTCCTTTTCTGAAGCCTGTACGTGGGCTCCCATTTCAACTCTTGGAGGTGCTATCTGGGACTGGAGACCCTGGGTGCGGTGAACTCTTGGAACATTTGGAAGAGGACCTATTATCCTCAGGGGGAGAAAGGACACCAGCTGGTGCTGAAGGTGATGGAGAAAATGGATTGGACAAGGATTTGCTGGAGAGGAGCAGCAGAGCTCCAGCGTTTAGATCGAAAACACAAATAATTAGCCAGCCGGAAAATGACTCTGCATATATTATGACTCAACCCGCTGTGCAAAAGATAGTCTTTGCCCAGGTCCATAGATCCTTGCCCATTGTGCCTATTATTCTACCGCCTCTAGAAATCTCCAGAAATTACACTGTTCGGCTTCAAAAAAGTCGTCTTGTTCCCACCGGCCTGTACCCGAGCACGGAAATAGCGGTACAAATAGACTGTGACCAGAGTAAAGAGAACACCATGGGCGCATGTGAAGAAAATCCCCCTATGAAAACATGAAACTGGTTACAAACGAGGGTTCATTTGGAAATCAATCGCTAGTATGTAAAACCTTGAGGGTGGCCGAAAAGGCCTGGGAAGGATCTGAAGCTACGCTAGAAAACCTCGAATTGGCAACTGACGCCCTGTCTGGCACTGTAGCAGCCCCTAGGACATCTTATACCATACCATCAAGTCTAAATAAAGCAAATGAGGAGGGGAGACAATTTTTGCACGCAAACTTACGAGCTGCCTATTATTCAAAACTAAAGCCAGTAAAAATGAAGTTCACTGACGTTACTGGTGAATTATCGGATGCCGAGATCCTGGAAGGAGCAGGTGAGAGTCTAGGTGTCCGGTCAATTGGTCGACAACAAACTGGTCGACTGCAATTTGGTCGAATGCCAAATGGTCGATTTCTTTTTTTTTTTTTGTGTTTTGTGAGTTTTCGTGTGGGGGAAAAAAAAAAAAAAAAAAAAAAGGGGGTTGGGGGGGGACCCCCCAAAAAAAACCAAAAAAGGGGTAAAAAAACAAAAAAATTCGACCATTTGGCATTCGACCAAATGGTGTCGACCAATTGTCCTGTCGACCAAATGTTTTCGACCAATTGACTGGTAACCGAGAGTCTACCTGCCCATACCACCCCCAGAAATCTCGCACCTTCTACTGATAATGGAGCATAGATGAGGGGACTTCCATAAATTGACAGAAATCTCTATCTGTGTACAGTACAGCAGTCGGTGAATCAAGACACAGTCCAACCAAGCCAAAAACAGGATGGGGAAATCAAGATAGTGGACAAAGCCGAAAGGAAATGGGCTACAAGCATAATTAGTGAAGAGACCACTATCCTTGCGCCATCCACCACATCTAAACTAGTTACTACAGGTTGTCCAGATGGCCAAAAGGACAATGGATATGTTTGCACGAACATGGCAAACTTCAGTGCTGCAAATCAAACGCAGAGCTCAAAAGAGGTTAAAAAAAAAAAATTCGGAGGGAAGTAATGACTTGACATTTGGTGAATTTACCAGGGGTCTCGACTCTTCCACTATATCCTCTCCTGCTCTGTTTGAAGCGCCTTGATCTCGTCCTCATCATCTGACTCATTTACAGAATGCTTAACTGACAGAAGACCGGATGAGGGAAGTAGAATGTCGACAACCACGTGCTTGCAACAGCCCAAACTGGACCTCCTTACTAGCATGTCCTCTATAACCATTGCTATGACACCTTTTGCAAAGCTATATGAGGCTTTGAATGAGGCTCTGAAGGTCCATACTAGGCTTTTGACAGTGGCTCACACAAAGCTTTATTAGTGGGCTGGATTTGGGGAACTTGACCCATATAGTTACAAATGCCACTACCCCTGCCCCAAGCAGATCTAGAGAGAAAAGGGGAGAAAGCTTGCTTCCAGAGACCAACAAGTACAAACAATAGTAACCAGTCAAAACTACGAGGATACCCCGGATGAAGGAGTTGATGCTAGGGGAAGTGACCTCAGAATTGTGGCTAGCGAACCCCTAACAAATGTGGGGCTGAAAAAGTAAACCTGTACACAAGATACTGAGCCTCCAATGCTCATCTCAGAAAAGAAATCTGCTCAATAAAGTACTGAAAGCTACCCTCTGTTTTGTCAAACAAAAGAATAAAGGGAAATTGCAATCTCAGCTTCTGATAAATCAAATAGCACACTGCTTGTATTGTCCCCCGAAGGCTACGAGTATCGGGCACCCCGAGCAAAACCCACTGATCAGAGGTTATCTGTCTGGAGGAGGAGGAGACTCTGGGTGAGCCAGAAATAAGGTCTAACATCCAGACCCACTTAAGAGAAGCTGATGGGAGTACTCCCAGGAGTCCGTTGGAACTGGACGAAAAGACTCTGGCTGCAGTAGCCCTTGATTTAATGAACATTTCGATATACTCGATGTCTGAGGCAGAACTGGAACAACATGCATTGTAGTTTCCTCAAAGATCAACATTGAAAATGAAATCCAGCATTACAGGATGCAGCAACCAGATGAGGGTGTAGGGTGTTCACTTGGTTGCAGAATTTCGCACACTAGAAGATACAAGGAATACAATCTTGGAGAAATACAACCACGCGGATCAGCCTTCTGGCTGGGACCACACTGGTGGTGCAAACCACACTTCGGGGGGTTGAATGGGGAGAGGTGGGAAGGGGGGGAATTGGGTAGGGAAGGGGTGGAACAAGGGAGGGAGTGTTGACGTGGACACCAAAGACTGGCAATGCCATTACCTAAACGAGCAAATGTACCTTCCGTGCAGGGCAATGTGTGGATTGTGATAGGATAGGGTGGTTGACTGACTTTTACAAAGTTAGGGATCATACATTAAAAGCATTAGTTTGCTCAGAAACTGCCTCTAGAACATTAAGCGCTGCTACTGTATGACTAACCAACCCTTTTCCTTCCTAAAAAAAACCTTACCTTATGTGATTTTGCTAACTAAATACTATTACTGCGCATCTTTGTCTTTGCGCGAGTGTGAAGTCGTACCGATAATGCAGTAGAACTGCCATTGGTGTCACTCTGTAGCAATTGTACTGCGAGCAACTACCAACTAAGCAGTGGCCTTTGAAAAGTGTTCATAAATATTCCTATGTAAATTGATTGTGATCTAAGTACATTAAGACATTCCTTGTGTAAATATAATATATAATAAATATATATTTTAATTTCTGATGCTTGTTAATCTGCTTGGAATCGCATGCTGTGCATATAGTCCGGCATCTAGTGGTAACCGCAGACTATTGTATCTTGTCTTTCAAGGATCGAAAGGGGACGTCGACATGGGCATGCCTGCAACACTATCCCTAACGTGACGTGTAGTGTACCCAAAATCCCTAATGTGTCGAGGTCCCTCAGATTGTTTTCTTCCGCCCAGCTAGTTTGTCGCCTTATGCAGAGCTCCTACTTATTGCTAAAGTGTTATATTTCCCGACCTTTGGTCGTTTGTTCATTATTCATTCCCCCTTCGATGACTATTTCCTTACCGCCAACGAAGACAGCAAAGAATAACCTTCGGAACCTTAGGCGCTGCTCCGCCGCTGCCGTCCCTGTGGCCGGGCCTTGTGGCTGGCCTATAGAGTAGGGAGAGTGGAGTCTGGGGGTCTCTATTCTTTTCAAGAATGTCTTTCCTTCTCCCCTCTTTTTGCCCTTTCGGTCTTGCCGTAGCTTTCACACACCCGAGCTATGGACAGGACACCAACTAATTTTTGCCCTTCCTGTAAGGGAAAATACCCCTGGAAAGACTAGCACCGGCGGTGCGACAAGTGTCTTCCCCCTCAATCACGATGAGGCGTCCTGTAAATACTGTCAACTCCTGTGTCCTAAGATGATCAAGGAGCGTCGAGTGAAGCGATGGGCAGCCTATGCCATGTCGCAGGCTGATGGTAGTTTCTCTGCCGCAACAGCCGTCGAGAGTGATGAGGCACTAAGCGACGTCCATGGCTCTGATCCGGCTGCCGTGGACTTCACGACGTCCGTCCCTGGCCCCTCCAGGCACGGCGAGAGTCCTGCTATGGGGAGAGTACACCCTGGTGACAACGACCCATAAGACTAAACACATAACCCCCAGTACCACCTCAGCAGATCGGTCGAAGTGGACCAAAGCGCCAATGGGTACGTTGAGTTTCTAGACTGTGCCCGCTGATTTGTCCGGGCAATCTACTAGTACGGGCGCCAGCACCAAAACCCACAAGGCCGTCGAAATGCCTAAGAGCGCGCCAACGCTTAAAGCTCTGGTTGCATCTGAATCCTTACCGCAAACGTCCAAACAGCCTAAACCTCTCCCGGGAATGCCGAACATCAGCGAGAGTCTCGCTAAGATCGTTTTGGCGGCTAATAAACAGAAAGACGAGTCTAAAGACCCATCAAAAGACACGTCTGAATGCCCCTAAGGGCGGGAGGATTACTCAGAAAGCCCCCAGTCCTTATCTAAGACCCTCCCTGATAAATCCTGGCATTCTAGACTAGAGGTTGCCCAGGAGGAGTCCTTTCCCCCCCTCTAGACCCATCTGGCTCTTCTCCATGGACCAGAGAAAGATTTGAAGGGTGTATGGACAGGTTGGTTAGATTTGTGGACTTCTCTGAGAAGTTCACCCCTAAGAGACCTAGGGAGGGCAACCTTTATCCGGTAGTGGCCAAATTTCAAAGGACATCCTGCCTTCTTCATGAGGAGGTTTTTGATCTCATAGATCAAGAAGAGCCCCTTAATCCTTACTTGCAGGGGTATGAGCCCTTTATGGATGCAACTGATCAGACCCCAGATTGGCGGGACGACTAGCAGGGGGATGACCCACCATGGCTGTCACCCACCCATACCCCGGACTCTGATACCAGATGTATAGACCCTCCCTCCTCCCCTCCTGTGCGTCGGGCTTCACCTGCCGATGACCAGATGGCGTTTAACGTCATTCTGAAGAAGGCAGCAGAAGACTTCTAAATAGCCACACAAGAGACGGCGTTCGATTCAGACATACTAAAGGAGAAGCCTCCTGCTAGCCAGGCTATCCCTTTACTCAATTTCATCAAAAGGCGCATCGCCCCTTCTTTAGTAATGCCCTCTCAGACTAGGGCTGTGAACCCCAGAGTGGAAAAATTGTTTCGCCCCTCACCCTCTGACCCGCTATATATTAGCGGTCATGCCATCCCAGATTCTCTTGTCGTTACAAAAAAGGGCAGGGGTCCACTTGTCCACGGGCAAAGCACCGCCAGACAAAGAATCTAAAAAGTGGTATGCTCTTGGGAAAAGTTACTACTGTGGCAGCATATTCTACCTGCATAGCAAATAACACCACGCTGTTAGATAGCTATTTGGACGTCCAATGGAACCTGCTGCAGGAAGGCGCACAAGAGGTCCGTGAACCAGTGTGTTCTCGTCTGCTATCAATTGTGTCAGAGGGTAAGCAGGTAAACCACAACATCCCGAAGAACACTTTGGATGCTTCTGAGATGGCAGGAAGAACCTTGGCCCAGGGTAACCTCTTGAAACACCATGCCTGGTTTAAGAACTCGGGTTTCAAACCAGACACACAGGCGTTGTTGATCAACACCCCTGTGGAAGACTCAAACTTTTTTGGCAAGGCCTTTGATGAAGCACTGGAAACGGCCAAAAAGGAACACGAGACCTTAAAGACTTTGAATCAGATCACTCAGACCCTTTCAACAGAGAAGGGGGGCGGGGAGGGAGTTCTTGCCACTCCTTTCGTGGGCAGTCCTACTCCTGTTCCCCACACAACCAGTATGGCTCAGGCAACAATTGGTCCTCAGGACAGGGGCCTGCCTCCACAATCCCTTATCCACCCGGAGGGCAACACTGTGGGAAGGGAAGGAGTTGCAACGCCACCCCCGGAGGCTCCCCAGCCTCTGGTCAGAAATGACACTCAAGTCTGGGTCCCCTCCGATTCCTCCCCAGTCGGGCCGTATAAGATCATTCCTGCACTCATGGGAGAGGATTACCACAGACCAGTGGGTGCTAAAGACCGTCTAAAGACCGTCACCCATTGTTATTGCATCGAGTTCAGCCAACCACCTTGATAAAGACCTCCAAGATCCAGGCACCTAACACCGGAACACCTGAAGATCCTGCTGCAAGAGGTCAAGATCCTGCAGGAAAAGGGCGCATTCGAAGTTGTCCCCGTATTATAGGTAAGCAAGGGTATTTATTCAGTGTGCTTCCTTGTAACCAAAATAATTTGAATGGTAACATTGCAAGAAGTAATTGCTCTACATACGCAGAGGGATTTCATGGCAACATTGGACATGAAAATGCATACTTTCATATTTCAATGTTGACGGCACACAGGAAATACCTAAGCTCATGATAAAGGACAAAAACTATCAGTTCAACGTGCTTCCCTTTGGCATTGCCTCAGCCCCAAGGGTATTTTCAAAGGTACTGGCAGTTGCAGCAGCACACCAGCACAGGCAATCCATCCCAGTTTATCCTTACCTCGACGACTGGCTCATAACAGGGGACTCCTACGGAACATGCCTGTCAAACACTCAAAAGACGATAGACCTTTTATTCAGTCTGGGATTCTCCATAAACAAGAAGAAATCCAGCCTAGACCCCGGGCCAAGTCAAGCAGTTTCTGGGGGCTCTAATTCGGACAGAAGACGGCCTCGTCTTCCCCTCCAACGAGAGGGTTCATTCAGATCCCTCAGTATGTAACCAGTCGGGTGGGGACGGTACACAAGGCCATGCAACTGTTAGGGATGATTTGCACTTTTCCTTCCCCTCTACCCTTGCACTTGCGCAATCTGAATGACACCTGACCTAGTAGCATCGTTATCTGTCTCTCCGTGTCCCCCCCCTGCCTCGTCGCGCCTCAAAACACTTGTGTATAGGCGCGTTACAAATGCCATATCATATCATATCATATATTATGGCATCCTGCATTTACTTGGTTCCTCATGCACGTTTGTGCATGTGCCCCATGCAAGAGTGGCTCAACAGCCAGTGGTGTTAGGCCTGCGGACAATGGGATGATCTAGTGTTTGTCTCGGCAGCCCTCGTTCTCTCTCTGCAGTGGTGGTTGAGAGAAAACCCTCTTGAAAGGGAAAACCTTCACCACTCCCGCAGTAGAAGCCACTTTCACACAGACGCATCTCTGACGTGGTGAGGGGCTCACCTCCTTCAACAGACGGCGCGCGGCGTGTGGTCCCCAGCAGTAGCATCCAACCACTTAAACCTGTTGGACCTGTTAGCGGTGTTGAAAGCACTGAAAGCCTTCCAGGCACAGTTGCAGGGAAAGACAGTACTGATCCTCACGGAGGGCACCACTGCCATGTACTACCTGAACAAGCAAGGGTGCACTCACTCTTCAGGGCTGTCCAAACTGTCACAGAACATTTGAAAATGGGCCATCAAACACAAGACGTTTTATATTGTCTCAACACGTTCCAAGGGAACTCAATCTTCTGGCAGACTACTCAGCAGAGACCAGAGACCTCGCGTTGCCCTTACGAATGGCGAAATGACACAAAGCCATTGTCTCCAATGTTTTCGCAGAATGGGGCTTCCCGGAGATATACTTGTTCGCAAATCTGGAGAACTCACAATGCCCAGAATACGCCTCCAGGTACCCTCAGAACACGTCCAAGGGGAACAGTGTCTGGATAACTTGCTCAGGGAAATTTGTTTACGCTTCCCCTCGCTTTAACCTCCCCCGCCGTAACCGCTGCTCAACAAGATTGTGCACGAGATGCACCAGTAACCAGTCACCATGATTTTGGTGGCCCTGATGTGGGCACGCCAACCCTGGTTCTCCCATCTAATGAAGATGTCTCTCTCTCTCCTCCAAGGAAATTGCCTTGCCCATACAACATGCTATCTCAGGACAAGTGGGAAACTCTTCATCCATGCCAGCAGACTCTCAACTTAGCGACCTGGCTCCTGAGGTCATTGAGTTCGGGCATCTCCAACTTCCTCAGAGATGCATGGATATACTTAGGGAAGCAAGAAAGCCTAACACCAGAAATTGCTACTCCAATAAGTCATCTGGTGCAATTCCAAGAGCATCAATCCTATTGACTGCTCTCCTACTCAAATTGTGTTCTACCTGACTCACTAGTAAGACTCGGGTCTTGTTTTTAATTCCCTGAAGGTTCACTTTGCTGCACTCTCAGCCTACACCAAGTCTCAACAGAAGGTGTAGTTGTGGAAGATCCCAGCTATCAAAGCTATCATGGAAGGAGTTAAAAGAATTCATCCCCCCATTTCTAACCCGGCACCCGGTCGGGACCAAAATGTGCTATTAACTAGACTTATGGTGTCTCCTTTCGAGCCTATGTGTAAGGCAAGTCTCAGAGGCCTTACTTAAGACTGCCCTCCTAGTGGCAGTCACTTCAATAAGGATAATCAGTGAACTACAGGCCCTTTCAATTCTAGACCCTTTTGTTACGATTCACAGAGATAAGTTGGTTCTGCGCACTCATCCTCGGTTTGCGCCAAAATTTATTTCTAAGTTCCATGTGAACCAGTCAATAGAACTGTCTACTTTCTTCCAGAACCCCACTAACATGGCCTACAAACACTAAACCACTAAGGAAGACGACTAGTTTTTCATTTCAGTTGCAGCTGGTAGAATAGGGGATCCTGGGATCCTGTCTCTACATCAGCCATCTCAAGGTGGATTGTCAATTGCATTAGACTCTGCTACACTCTTGCCAAGAGAGATCTGCTCTTCAAGCTTAGAGCACACACTATTCGGGGCTCTGGAGCTTCCATAGCATTCATTGCGAATGTTCCTCTCGAGTCCATTTACAAAGCAGCAACCTGGCGTTCTGTACACACCTTTACAAAACACTATTGCCTAGATACTCGCTCTAGATCGGATTCTCGGGTGGAACAAGCAGTACTAAGACATCTTTTCACTACTGTTCCTTCTCACATTCCACCTCCGGGCACTGCTCGCTAGTCTATGCACAGCATGTGATTCTAAGCAGATTAACAAGCATCAGAAGACATGCATTACTCACCGTAATAGCATTTCTGATGATTGTATCTGCTTAGATTCACATGAACCTACCGTTCCTCCCCGCTCGGATGGAAGGAACATAGACATCTTACTTCTTCTCTCTTTTCTGTACTCACTCACGATAGTCGTAAGGCTCCCTCACGGCAGAACAAATACAGTTGGAGGGACCACGACGGGTGAGGGATTTTGGGTACAGTACAAGTCACGTTAGGGATAGCGTTACAGGCACGCCCATGTTGACGTCCCCTTTCGATCCTTGAAAGACCAGATGCAATACTCTGCGGTTACCACAAGATGTCGGATTATATGCACAGCATGTGAATCTAAGCAGATACAATCATCAGAAATGCTATTACGGTAAGTAATGCATGTCATAACTTTATTGGTGTAAGTGTCTCTTTGGACTACTGTACTAACTGGGCTCAGTGTACTTACCTACAGCTCAAATCTTCCTCTTATGATGAGCCCGACTGCTCGGCCACTCTACCAAGGGTCCATGTGCAGTACAGAGTGATACTAAGAGTTGAGGACCTGTATTCCATTGGGATCGTTTTTTTAAGTCTTACTTAAGGTGGACTTTAGGAAAACTGCCCCAACAGTTGCAGCACCCTCAACGTAGTGTGGTACAAAAACTGCTTTAATAGGGAATACCCTCAGTAACCCTCTGAACATCCTGACAAAGAATACAAGAGCTGAAAGGCATCCATTGACAGATCACATGTCATGTTCTTAACAATACCAAAAACTCTTGCTCCAGTATGGCGTACAAAATGTTCCTTACTGGATTTGTACTAGTTTATATTCACCATTTCGTTGTATGTAGTTTGCCAGTAACTCTTTTCTTCCACATTCTAGCTTCCAATGGTGTTGAAAGTACCAAGACTAAACTTCTCGCCCTTGGCTTTGTGCGGCAGACAATTCTCTCTCCTTGGATTTGGAGACATATTAGTTCCAGGTAACGTGACCAATGATCCCTATGAGGTGGAAGGACAAGTATCGACAGCCTTGTTCTTACTTTTGGGTAAATTATGGTATTAACATCTGTTTTCTGTTTACCATGGGAAATTGTTAAGATCGATTTTCAAAATTAGCCCAGACGGTAGGATTTTGGGAGGCCACCCTTTTACAGTGAAAAGGTAAGAAATTGAGAGGTTAGCCAGAACTCAATCAGGGTAAGGTAGCAGAGCAAGACTAGGTCTCATGAAGGTGTGAGTGTGGTCTAGAGCTACAAGTCCACACAGAGCAACACCAGTAATTCCAGTTAGACATTAAGTATAAAAATACAATTATTGTTTATACCCCCAGTTTACAAACTAAGCATTTAAAATCACAGGCAAGTATTGTCACACAAAAGCATTATAAAACAGATTTCTAAGGCTTGTGGATCTGCTTAGAATCACATGCTTGGCATAGGCTGGCATTTATTCGCAGTCGCAGAGTATTGCATGACTTGTTTTCGAAATTCTAAAAAAGGGACGTTGACTGGGCGTGTTTGTGATAATATCCCTTATGTGATGTGTTCTGTACTCATGGTCCATCATGCGTCAAGGTCCCTTAGATCATTTCTTTCACCATCGTAGTCTGTTGCTATTTGTGGAGGTACTTGGCTAACGCCATTATTATGGAAGTTATTAACTTTAAAATGAGTTGTTTGCATCCCCTTCTTATTCATTGCTTCCACGATCGTCCTTCAGCGACTTTTGGCAAACCTCTCCAGTTCCAAAGCTTTCCAATGACAGCTCCTTGCTACTCAATGATCCGTGGCTTTAGCCTACACCAGGCCTCGGCTTGTTACAATAGGGAGAGTGGGGTTTTCATACAGTTCCTGTCAAAACAAAACAAAAACAAGACAAGAACAATGTGCCTGAAAGACTCTTACAGAAAGACAAAAAAAAAATCATGGTACTTGGAAAGCATAAAACTGGAAAGGGCGACGGAAGCGCTATACTTGGGCTTCCCCATATGGGCGACTCCATCGGCCTTACAATACAAAGAACATACTGTAACTAAGATATGGAGAAGGTGGTTGGCAATAATATCCTTCGGAAATGTCCTGGGACTGCCTTGTGGCTGACCAGCTCGGAGTTTGGGCTACCGTGCTGCTGATTCCAACATTCCGTGTTGAGGCCTGGAACTTGGGGGGGATCTTCAGCTTGTCCTACAAGACTTACCTCTGCGTAATTTCAGAGTCCTCGCTTCGAGGGGACCCAAGATAGGAGGTAAAAGTCTGACTGCTCCAAGTGAGTTCCTTTGTGTCGCCGTGCTGTGGTGACGGCCGTCAGAAACAGCTTACCTGAGTCGAGTCCAGTCCTTAGAGGGTCCCTGCATCGTGTTTTGCTGCATTTTTCATCTGAGAGTCCTTGCACCAGCTAAAGACACCGACTGGTGATCTGCTCGAACCTGCAAATCAAGTGACCTCGGACATTCTTCCATCGACCTGTCAAGTCCTGTGAAGAATTGGAATACGGGGAGGTGAGTGACAGTGGTTCCTACCTGCCCCTAAACTCCCTTTAAAAGTTTTGCTAACTTTTCTAAAACTTTTACAATACTTAAGCTTTGCCATTGCTTGCTCGTGCAAGCCTTCTGAAAGTTGGGGACAATCTTGTTAGTTATAATAACTTGCCCTCTAAGCCTTGGAATCGTTCACTGGACACCAGAGACCCTGCCTTCATTTTTTCCAGCGTTACAAACTGTGTCAGAATTTTTCCTTAACTTTTGGGTGTAAGGCCCCAGACAATTTAGGGAAGGACTTTTGAAGCTAGGGCTAATTCTCTGTGGACCTGTAGTGCATAACATAATCTACACTTTCGTTTGCAGGGGTTTGGTCTATAATATGCCCTACTCTAGTGACTGTATAGAAGTATTCTATTTTTAGTGTTGTGTGATACTTCTACCTGTTAGTAGTTATTTTTCATAGTGTTGCTTGGCCATAAATAAATAACTATTTTTATACATACTGTGGAAGTGTAATTTGTGACTTCCATTGTGTGTGCTCATTGTGGACCCTTTACAAGCTCACCACCTCTGGAGACTTAGCCAAGACCTCTCGTCACTGCTACCTTGAACTGGTGTGGCTCCCTGAGTCATCCCTGTCACAATATAGGTTGGCCTTGTATACATCAGTCCCCTATAGAAAATCAGTCCTATCAATTGCAGCATTTGACAAACAATGAAACGAGCGCTGAGTGAGAGAATTACTCATGCCACGCCTAAAGTCTTTAATTGCGCGTGCCCAAAAGCGATCACCGAAACATAAATCTTTGCTGCATGGGCACGGTACGGCGAAACTCAAACATAAACCCGTTTCAGTGGTTTCCAAGTCGTCGGGAAGCCCGTTGAAAATATCTACATTTTCCACGCCCGTCAAAACAGACACAATATATAGCTTCCATGTCTCCATTGTCAGAAGCTTTGCATTCTCAAGGGAAAGATCCTTCTGATCCCTTTCAATTTTAGAATGCCCACAGTTCAAGCCTTTGGACTAGAGAGAAGTGTCAAAGAACCATGAACAACATCTTATGTTTTGTGGAATTTATGGATAAACATCTGAACAATTTACAAGCTCACAAGAGGGGGAACGTCCTGCTAAAACCCAAACGTTGCACTCACCCCTAACCCCCATCACTTCTTCGGCACATACTGCCCGCACCCACCTGATAGCCAAGACTTATCAGAGGATATTTACGTTGTTCATGACCAATAACAGGATGGCGATTGGTATTCTCAAGATGACCTGGCTTGGCTGACCTCCTTCCTCTCCGATCGACCCTCCCAGGTCCAACTTGGATCCTTCCTTTCTTCTATCTCTATCTCTACCAGCGGTGTTCCCCAGGGGTCTAAACCTCTCTCCATGGCTATTCAACCAATGCCTGGCACTTCTCGCCCACCACATTGCCGCTCTCTGCCCCAACTTTCAGTGCTATGCGGATGACACTAAGCTAATTTTCAGGCTCCCTTCAGCCACCTCTTCTCCTTCTCTCATCTCTGACTGTCCGCCATCCAGGAGTGGTGTGCCGCAAATGATCTCTGTCTTAATGCCAGTAAGACCGAGATTCTCCTTATTGGCACACCTGCTCCCTCCTTTCCTGTCACTCTGGCCGGCCTCTCTTGGCCCTTTTCCTGCTCCCGCCTGTGAGGCCAAAAACCTCGGGGTCATCTTCGACTCCACACTTTCCTTCTCTCTTCATATCTCTGACATCTCTAAAAAGTCACACTACTACCAGCTGCACCTCGTCAGAGGTATTCTTCCTTTCCTCTCCTTCCCTCAGAAGCTCACTGTCTCCAGAGTCTGGTTCTCTCCAGGTTGGACTACTGCAACAGCCTCTTTCTAAATCTGCTTGCCTCTACTATCCGCCCTCTGCAACTCATCCAAAACAGGACTGCGAGACTTGTCCCTGGCCTCAAGCCTAGGGATCGTATCTCTCCAGGACTGAAATCTCTGCACTGGCTCCCAGTGGCAGCGAGGATTAAGTTCAAAACCCTCTGCATTGTCCACAAGGCCTTCTGGGGCCTGGGACCTCAATACCTTCAACTCTCTCTCTCTAAATGTCTTTCTTCTCAAGCTCTTTGCTCATCCACCTCCCTCAGGGTTAGTCGCTTCTCCAAGCAGCGAGTTGGTGGTAGATCTTTCTTCTGCTGGGGCCTCCCTCTGGAACAGCCTCCGTGCCTCTCTAAAACTTGAGGAGAACCATCCCCGGTTCCGGAAGCACCTCAAGACCTTCCTCTTTGCTTCTGCTTTCTCTCCCTTGCTGATCTACTAGCTGAATCTGAAACTGCACTGGTTACCTGGCTACCCTGTGATCTCGGGCCCAGGTCCCCCCCCTGCCATTTGCACACTTGCACTGCCCCCCCTGGTAACCCTTGCACTCAGGGACTGTTTCTATATCCCTACAGCCCCTACGAGCACTTGACACCTGCACTACCCTTGCACTTGCCAGACAGCGGCACTTTTATTTATGGTCTTTATTTTACTGTTATCCTATGTACTGCACTTTTTTCCTCCCCTCCGGCCCCCCTCTGCACTTGCGCGATCTCAATGTCACCTGGCCTAGTCCGCTGGCTCTGTCTTCCCTCTGTTCCCACCCCTCACTTACCTCGTCGCGCCTTAAAACACCTGTGTATAGGCACGTTATAAATTCCATATATTATATCATATACACAAGATGAATACTAGGACGACGATCCAGATATAGGACCAGAATCAGCCCATTGCTGAGTCTTCAAAACATGGTCACCTGCAATATAATTATTTACTCATTAAAGTGGCAGAACAATTACTTTGTGGACGATATTTTGGATGACAAAAAAATCAGTAACCCACTTTACTCCATTACTACAATCTGTTCCAGGACGCATTCTGCCCTCTTTACCGACACCTTCCTTAACCAGAGCTGTAAATCCAAAAATAGAAAAATCATTTAAACCTGCATATACAGATTCCCAAAATATTAGGAGACAACTTATGCCAGACTCCTTAGTTGTTAGAACCACAACAAAAAGGACTTGTGCTCCATTAGCATCTGCAGAGGCACCTCCTGAAAAGGAGAGCAAGAAACTATATGACCTAGGCAGGAAAATGTCCACATCAGCAGCATATCAAACACACATTGCAAATAATACAACCTTATTAGGTAGTTATGACAATCCTCTTTGGGATACTGTACTTCATCAACTAGATACCGTTCCTGAACCTTTGAAGTCCCAAATTCAGAAAACAGTGTCTGAGGGCCAACGGGTTGCCAACTGCATCCTTAAAACCAAATGATACGCAGCAGGTACCGCTGGCCGTGTTATTGCTGAGGGGACACTCTTAAAACATCACCCTTAGTTACGCCAGTCTGATTTTAAACTAGAAACTCAAGCTACTTTATTAAACATGCCCATTGAACCTAATGTTCTGTTCGGCAAGGCTATATATCCTCCTTGTAGGTTCTCCAAATAAATTGGATAAATTAGGAGCGGAATATAAGAATATTAACCTGGACAATTGTTATTAAAACCCTGTCCAAGGTTAAGACTTTGGGCGTATGTCTGGACAGACATTTAAACATGAAGGCGCAGGTGAATAGCCTCGTCTCGTCAGCCTCCTACTTTCTTAAACTTTTCCGCTATCTTCATCTGTTCATCTCTGAAAAAAACTCAGAAACTCTGGCTAGAGCCATTATCGGCTCAAAACTAGACTATGGCTGCAGTCTCTTGGTGGGTATCCCCCAGACGGAGATCCATCGTCTTCAGGTAATCCAAAATGGGGCAGTAAGAGTAGTGAAGGGCCTGAGAAAAAGACAAAAACAAAGAGGTGATGGCTGGAAGGTTTAGACTGAATCTTAACCACTGGCATTGCTCGGGGCAACCCTCCAGACCATCGTTCTTCGCCTGCCAAGCCATTACAGAAGGGGAAAGACCATATGCAAATCAGGCTTGGCCCCACCCCAAAAGGGGAAGTCCAGCCCGAACTGCTAGGTCACATCCCTTCTGCACGAGACCACAAGGGGTAGGACCAAGCCTGATTTGCATATGGTTTTTCCCCTTCTGTAATGGCGTGGCAGGCTGAAAAACGATGGTCTGGAGGGTTGCCCAGAGCTTTGCCCGTGGTTTTGATTAATTCAAAACCTTCCAGCCATCACCTTTCTGTTTTGCTAAAGTCACCCCGAGTGGGATGGGTATGCCCAGACGTGTGGGTCCCGAGTCTGCCGGGCCTAGAGACCCAAGCTACTCCTCACTCATGATGCCCAAAAAGGCTGAAACATGTCTGGGGATGCTTGTGGTCTCATGCAGAAGGGATGTGACCTAGCAGTTCGGGCTGGACTGCCCCTTTTGGGGTAGGACCAAGCCTAATTAGCATATGGTTTTTCCACTCCTGTAATGGCGTGGCAGGCTGAAAAACGATGGTCTGGAGGGTTGCCCAGAGCTTTGCCCATGGTTATGATTAATTCAAAACCTTCCAGCCATCACCTTTCTGTTTTGCCCGAGAAAAAGAGATCATGTCTCTGAGGCCAGAAGGAGCCTCCACTGGTTACCGGTTGGAGAAAGAATTCGATTCAGGCTCCTTCTGATCACTCAAAAATGTATTGTTGGTACAATGCCATCATATCTGAAGGAAGCCATAATCGTGAAAGATAAGGGAAGGTCACTGAGATCCGACAACTCAAATACACTCATTGTTCCTCGGCACAAGACCAACAAGGCAAAGCAAGGGTCCTTTGAAGTAGCGGCCCCTACTGCTTGGAATGCCCTCCCAACTTCAATAAGAATGTTGGTCTCAACAGAACTTTTTTAAAAAAAGCTGAAAACATTGCTCTTTGTTTAGAGCCGTGCTAGTGGTAACAATGGACAGCTTTAGTTCTGCTGTATATGTAGTTTTGTTCTGTGTTTTAGTCTGCACCCATCAGCCTTTGGGTACCAGGTGCTCATTACAAATCATATAACATTACATAACATAGACAATGCTCTTAAAAGTGCCAAGGAAGAGCACAAAACCTTAAAGACATTAAGTCAAATATCAAACCCTGTATAGAAAGGTAGGTGTTCAATACATGCCGTTCCTTTCGCGGACAGGGATTCCCACGCTTGTCGCAAACAGGCTATTATCCGGGCCAGTCTTCTTCTTGGTGTTCTAGGACCTTTTTTCTTCCAATCCTGAATGAGTGGAGCCTTTTTCCACTCATTCATTATTGTGGACTTTGTCTTTTGTAACTCTGTTCTTTGTATTCTACCTGTACTATGGAGTCTGTCTGCTCCATAGCTTTTAAAGGCATCTGTGTTTTTACTGCTGCAGCACACAGTTCCTTATGGGCAGTGTTGCTGGGGCCCCCTGGGGTCCTCCTTTAAGAATCTGTGTTCTATATCCTCGAGTAACTACAGTTCACTTAGTGTCTTTCCAAAAATTCTATAGAGAGATTGGCACACAGCACCTTCATGGAGTATCACCCTTCTATCTGCTAGACAATCTCCTAGTTATGGCAGGTGACAGTGGACATGTTCCACCAACTATTGTGTAGATTGTTTACTGTAGGTTATGTCCATAGCCCTGGTAGTGGACAATGGGGGCTCCCAAGTACCAACTTGAGGCCTCTCCTTTTTTTTTGGTTGCCATTACTAGCGTGGTTGTTCTTTGTTAGCCCTTATTATACCATTCTGGGGGGGGGGGGGGACAGTGTGTGTGTGTGTGTGTGTTGCCTTTGTCGGGACCCTTGGGTGTCCCCACCTAGGCTCCAGATTGTCTGGGCAGGTAGGAAGTGGGGGAGGAGTTTTCCACCCCCTCTGTCCTTTGTCTGCCAGAGTGCCTGAATAGGACCAGCTCCCACAGGGGATCCAGCTGTCCTGATTTGACAGCCAAATGCCCCTTTCATAAAATGCTTATAGGTTGCAGAGGAATGTGTGCTGGGATAGGCTTCTGGAGTGAAAAGCAAGTTGATCACTGGAAGCTGAAGTAACCGAAGAAGACGACCAGAGATGCCTGCAGACTCTGCAATGTTGTGAAGTGACCACTGCTGTCCTAGCCTCGTTTTCTGTGCAGCAGAGGAGCTCCAAAGAGGATGACTCTTTTACTTTGGCTGGTGGGAACAAAAAGTCCCAGGACGAACTTTGAATTGAGTCATCTCCCGAGGTCCTAGGAGTTTCCAGAGCTGTGGAACCCCATTACCAGGAGACCTGCTAGCCATTTTGGGTGCATCATCGTGGAAAGGTTGAATCGTCCAAATCTTTGCTGAACCCATAAGGACACTCCAGAGATCCGATCCAACTGCCCAGACCCCCTCATCAGAGTGTGGGACAGCAGGAAGTGAAGAAGATTGACCAGGCGATCCGTGTCCTTCGTAGGTGCTGCAGAAAAGGCTCCAAAACTGCAGAGTGAACCAAGAAGTTGCTCAAAGCAGTGCCCCAGGTCCTCCATGGAGACTGCTGCTGAAAGATCCCGTCCGTTGTCCTGCCTTCAGTCATCAGACCAAGGAATCCGGAGGTCGGGTCCAGAGCTGCTACATCGAGGAGCATCCAGCACAAACATTTTCTTCTTACCTAAGGTACTGTGGGGGAAAAAAGGTATTGCTTGCCTTAGTCCAAGAAGTTGCTCCAGAACGTTGGAGTGCACATAGAGGTGTCCAGGGTCACCTCCTCTTACCTCTGACTCAAGCCGCTGCATGTGTCCCTTCGAGTCCTTTACAAGTCGGTTGCTTGTCAAGACTTAGAGCCCTCTCCGAACTGCCTTTAGCTAGGGTTGTGTTTTGGGACTTAAAAGACTTACTGGGTGAAGAAACCTTTTCTAGAACCTTGAACCAGGCTCCTGTTGCACTAACTAACCATTTCGAGGGGATTGGGTCCTCCGTCGTATTCCATATCTATGACGGGTAATGTCCACAGCTGTGCTGCTTCGGAAAATCTTTGGCGTCTGCGTCCTGCGTCGATGACGTCGATGTGCCGTCCCCGAGGACCTCCTCCGACGGCTGACGTCACCCGATGTGATAAGTAGGACGCACGACGCCCATAGCCTCAGTTCCGTTTTTTCCACGTGTTCGCTTTGTGAATCTCGGTACACCTCGACTCGTTGGAGTTTGCGGTTTTCGATTCTCGGTTCGTTGAACCTGTTTGGTTTTTTGTTTGTGGGGATGTCTACTTCGTCTTCAACCCCGCGTCTTGGGCTTCAAGAAATGCAGGGACTGTGGGTCCAAGATGTCGGTCACGGATTTGCACGACGCCTGCCTCTGGTGCCTCGGGGAGGCCCACGATACGGACGACTGTCGACTGTCAGTCGCTCACGGCAAAGGCCTTGCAGGAACGCAAGAAGAAGCTGTCGGTAGGCCGGGTGTCTAAGCCCCGGAAGTCGAGGTCTGCGGGGCTTTCGATGGATGACTCAAGGGGCGACTCTCCGCGTCATCGTCGGAAGTCCAGTGGGTCTCCTTCCAGGAGTCGGTCTCGCCACTCCTCCGCCTCTTCGAGGCATTCCCAGAAGTGCCGGCATAGGTCGCCTTCCCCGTCCTCTTCCGAGGACTCCGCCCGTCGGCGGGTCGCTTATCCCTCCATGCAAGCGACACCGGAGGAATGGGCTTCCTTCGGGAAGCAGATGCTAGCGATTCTTGAATCGCAGGGCGCCGGTCCGTCCGCGCCTCCGAGTGGGGTCGGTCGGCACCGGTCGAGAGACGCCGCTCGTACGCCTTCGGGCTCGGGTGGTCGGCGCGGCTTGCGGGAGAGGTCCCGCTCGGACAAGGGTAGCCGTTCTCGCCATGCCCGTTCCAGGTCCCAGTCCTCGACGCACTCGAGACCGCGTGCTCCTGTGCCGTCTTCAAAGAAGACGTTGACGCCTGTGGCGCCGATGTCGACGGTTTCTCTCGAGGCTCCGCCTCCGAGGGGATCGTCGACGCCGTCGGCACCTAGGTCGTCGAGACACGCTCGGAGCTCCTGCTTTGAGGCCTGTGTCGACGCCGCCGATGCTGGCGGCGCTGCAGCTGACGTCGATGCCGATTCGCTCGACGTCGAAGCCTTTCGAGGCGGTGATGTCGGAGTGGCCCCATGGCACGGGGTTTGCCCCTAGAAAGGCTCTGGCTAAGGTCAGGCACTGCTTTGGTCCCCAGAGGTCTTCCTCTCCGCGCCTGGAGTACATTTCAGAGGGTGTTGAAGGCTCTGATGACGGCTTGGTTCCGGTTACGGTTCCAGATGAGCTTATCTCGGGCCATAGCCAGTTTGATGACCTGAGGCAGTCACTGCATGATGCCAGTGGACTGGACACCTCTCCGGCCGGAGCCTAGCACTCATGCCGATTCTTCATATCGGCGCCTTATGTCTCGGGTCGCCGAGTATTTGCGTTGGTCAGCTCCCCCAGGGGAGTTCGTTCAGGATGATCTCACGGACATCCTTGATGTTGGTCCCCCAACTGACCCGGTTTTGCCGTTTCATATGGCTCTGTAGAGAAGGGTGGCAGCGGCGGCTTGGATTGCTCCGGAGAGTCTCCCGGCAGTGGGCAAGTCTTTGTCGCGAAAATACTGTCCAGCCAGTAGCGACCCCTGTTACTTGTCCAGGCACCCCACTCCGGAGAGTTTGGTGGTGCGGGCGGCTACGGCCCCGGCAAAGCAGGCGTTGTATCCTACCATCCCTCCGGATAGGGACGACAAACGTTTTTACGGCTGGGCGAGGAAAGTGTTTTCTACGGGGGGTATGGCGCTTCAGGCAGCCAACTCCATATGTGCTTTGTCTCGTTTCACACACACTCTGTGGAACTGTGTTGCATTAGCGGCTGAACATATTCCCGAAGGGGACGAACGGGATGGTTTCCTTGTTATGGTTCAGGATGGCAAGGATGCCATGTGTGAGGCCGTTCAGTCGTGTTTGGACTTGGCAGATTGTGTCAGCCGTTCCATGGCGGCGAGCACTGTAATGCGCAGGTTTGCGTGGTTGCAGAAGTCTGGGTTCGCTCCTGATGTGCAGTTCTGGCTCCTCAACATGCCCTTTGACGGTGAACACCTTTTTGGCAGCAAGGCTGACGAGAGCCTTGAGAGGTTGCAGACCTCCAAAGCTGCAGCGAAGTCTTTGGGCGTTGCAGTTCGCCAATCTCCGCCTTTTCGTCCTAGGGGACAGCAATGGAGGGGAGTTTCCTTTCGCTATTACTCCTTCAGTAAAGCGAGGGGAGCTAGCAGTCAAAGAGGCCATCGTAAGAGTGCCAGAGGTGGAAACAAAGGTACTCGAGGTGCCAAGGCCGCTCGGGCAGTTGCCTCTTTGCCCTCAGGCAACGCCGCAGCCGCTACCACTCAGTCATGAGGCCAGGTCCCATGGTTCGCCGGTTGGGGGAAGGCTGGCGCAGCATCTTGTAGAGTGGCAAGCCATTACTTCGGATGTGTGGGTTCTGGAGATCATATCCCACGGCTACTGTCTTCCTTTTCGGCAGAGGCCTCACGACAATCCACCAGGGAACCTCTCTTTGAAGTGTCCGGATCCGCTCCTTACGCAGGAAATTCAAGCCCTGCTGGAGAAAGGCGCCATAGAACTGGTGCCTGTAGCGGAGAGGAATAAAGGATGGTATTCCCCTTATTTTTTGGTTTCGAAGAAAGACGGGGGATTGAGACCCATCATGGACTTGCGCGGTTTGAACAAACTCCTCAGGAAGGACAAGTTAAAGATGGTGACCCTTTCTCAAGTCCTCCAGGCCATTCAACTTCAGGACTGGTTGGTGTCTCTCAACCTCAAGGATGCTTACTTCCATGTGCCAATCCATCCCAAGCACAAGAAGTACCTGAGGTTCGCGGTTGGCGACTCGTACTTTCAGTTTCAGGTCCTGCCGTTCGGATTGACCTCCGCCCCAATGGTTTTCACCAAGCTCATGGTCGTGGTGGCAGCGCATCTCCGGAAAGGGGGGATTCACGTCTACCCCTACCTGAACGATTGGTTGATCAGGGGGAGCTCTCCCGAGCAAGTCCTGGATCATCTGGCCGTCACCTGCCACTCCCTTCACAGGCTGGGCTTCTCCCTCAATTTAAAGAAGTCCCATTTGACACCAACGCAGCGGCTCCAGTACATCGGAGCAGTGCTCAACACGTCCCTGGGGCAGTGTTTTCCTCCTCAGGTGAGGGCTCTTCACATTCAGCAGATGGTGAACAAGTTTCAATTTGCCCAGGATCTCCCAGCGTCCGAGTTCTTGAGACTGCTTGGCTTCATGGCATCCTGCATTGTTCTGGTGCCAGAGGCTCGTCTGCGGATGAGATCTTTGTAGTGGGCACTCGAGCTCCAGTGGTCTCAGTCTTCCGGCAGGCTGTCGGACCCTGTTCAGGTGCCGCCGTCGGTAGCCCGGGACCTTCTATGGTGGGCCGTCGATGGCAATCTGATGAAGGGGGCCCCATTTAGGCTGCCCTGGCCGGAGGAGACGATCGTGACGGACGCATCCCTCACGGGATGGGGAGCTCATGCCAACGAGTTGACAGTCAGCGGTCGTTGGTCTCCGTCGGAGTCCAGACTCCATATCAATCTGTTGGAGCTGAGGGCCGTCAGGCTAGCCCTGAAGGCTTTTCTGCCGACTGTGCGTGGAAAGAGTGTCCCGATTCTAACGGACAACACGGTGGCCATGCACTACCTCAACAAAAAGGGGAGGGGGGACAGGGTAATTTCCGCTGTGCAGGGAGGTGTGATGCAGCTCGAGTTCTGGGCCATCCAGCAGGAAGTTTCGATCTCGGCGGTTCATCTGGCCGGAGACGACAACGTGACGGCGGATGCTCTAAGCAGGCAGAGCACGATCTCTCACGAGTGGGAGCTGGCTTAGGAGATTCTCCTGGAGATCTTCGCCCTTCGGGGGTCCCCTCAAGTGGATCTCTTCGCCTCCAGTGTCAACCGGAAGTGCGAAAGGTTTTGCTCGCGGGAATTTCCTCCAAAAGGAGCCTTAGGAGACACATTCGTGGTGGAGTGGTCCTTCCCACTGCTGTATGCGTTTCCTCCAGTCCCCGTCATCCCCCAAGTGCTGCGGAGGTTACGGAGGTTCGGTTCCCGGATGATCCTCATTGCTCCGGCATGGGCCCGGAGGATGTGGTACCCGGACCTTCTCGACTTGTCCATCTGCCCTCCACGTCGTCTTCCCTACCGAGACGATCTGCTCTCACGGGAGGGGGGGGGGGTCAGGTTCTCCATCCAGAGGTCAGATCCATCAACCTTCACGCTTGGCTTCTGAAAGGTTGAGGTATAAGGATTGGGACCTCCCTGAAGACGTGATGGAGGTGTTGCTCTCGGCCAGGCGGCCGGCAACAAAGTCTCTGTACCGTTGCCGTTGGAGAAAGTTCTGCAACTGGTGCAGAGTTAAGAATGTGGATCCTTTTGATTGTGACATTCCCATGGTTCTGTCTTTTTTGCTTTCTTTGGGCCACAGAGGCTTGCAAGTGGGGACCATTAAAGGTTACCTGGCGGCGCTGTCCATATTTAAGCGCTCGTTTGAAGAGTGTTCCTATTTTAAGATTCCTTTAATTTTGCAGTTCTTGAAAGGGCTCACTAATGTGTTCCCTCCATCACCTTTTCTGGTGCCAGGCTGGGATTTGAACCTTGTTCTTAAGTTTCTTATGGGTGCTCCGTAAGAGCCTTTACATTCTTGCCCTTTGAGGCTGTTAACTCTGAAACCTGTGTTTTTGGTTGCGGTTACTTCCGCTCGCAGAGTGAGCGAGTTACAGGCACTTTCAGTTAAGCCACCCTTCACTGTGTTTCATAAGGACAGGGTTGTCCTTAGAGTTCGTCCTTCTTTTCTTCCGAAGGTGGTTTCGGAATTTCATTTGAGCCAGAAGGTTGTTCTTCCGGCGTTCTATCCTCCTCCACATCCTGGTAAGGAAGAGGAGAGGCTCCATAGGCTTGATCCTCGGAGAGCTTTGAGTTTTTATATTTCGCGCATGTCCCGGGTCAGAGTGGACGATCAACTTTTTTCATTGGTTACGCTGGAAAGCGTTTGGGACAAGCTGTGACGCAACAGACTTTGTCTCATTGGATTATTTTAGCTATCTCCGAGTGTTACCGCTTGGCGGGTAAAGATCCTCCGGCTGGCTTGCGGGCCCATTCTACCAGGGGAGTGTCTGCGTCTACTGCCCTGCAGAGGGGAGTTCCTATTCTTCACATCTGTGATGCAGCCACCTGGGCTTCAGTACATACTTTTGTACGTCACTACTCCCTCGATTCCATCAGAGGGCAAGATCTGGCCTTTGGCAAGGCAGTTCTCTATTCCGCAATTTGATTGGGCATGCTAAATTTGTATTCTAAATTCTTTCCCACCTCCTTGCTGGGTACTGCTTTGGGAGTCTGTCATAGATATGGAATATGTCAGAGGACCCAATCCCCTCGAAGAACAAGTTACTTTCTTACCTGGTAACGTTCTTTCGATGGGATGGTCCGACGTATTCCATATCGCTCCCTCCCTGCCTTCCCAGCTGCAGAATTTCATTTGCGATTGCAGCTTGCGTTCCGCAAGGCCTTGTGTGTCTGACTGGCAGAAAACTGGTGACACACGTTCTGGGAAAAAACTATAACTGAGGCTATGGGCGTCGTGCGTCCTACTTATCACATCGGGTGACGTCGGCCATCGGAGGAGGTCCTCGGGGATGGCGCATCGACGTCATCGACGCAGGACGCAGACGCCAAAGATTTTCCGAAGCAGCACAGCTGTGGACATTACCTGTCATAGATATGGAATACGTCGTCGGACCATCCCATCGAAAGAACGTTACCAGGCAAGAAAGTAACTTGTTCTTTCCTCCCTTTAAGTGACTATACTATATGTTTGCAGAGTAAATGTCTTACCATATGAACTGTTAAAAACCGCGGTTGCGCGTAATAACTGATATTCTGATGCTTGTTAATCTGCTTAGAATCACATGCTGTGCATATGGTCCGACAACCAGTGGTAACCGCAGAATCGAAAGGGGACGTCAGCATAGGCGTGTCTGTAACACTATCCCTAACGTGACGTGTAGTATACCCAAAATGCCTACCGTGCCGAGGTTCCTCAGATTGTTTTTTCCGCCCAAATTACTGGTCGCCCTAATGCAGAGCTCTTACATAGAGATAGGGTTATTCTCATTAATATCGACTTTGTTGTTATTCCTGTTAAGTCACTTCGACTGTTGAATCCTGTGAAACAATGCCAAAGACTGCTGCAGACTTTCAACGCTGGTTGATCCTGGCGACGCTGCCGTCCACGTGGCCGGGCCTTCTGGCCGGGCCTTCTGGCCGGCATACACAGTAGGGAGAGTGGGGCTGGGGTGGACATATCCTTTACAAGTATGTTTCTCTTTCACCCTCTCTGCTCCCTGGGTTTTGTCATCGCTCTAATTGTCTTTCGCTATGGAAAGCACGCCAATTAGATTTTCCCTCGTGCAGGGCCAAATATCCTTGGAAGGACGAGCACACTCAGTGCAACAATTGTCTGCCCCTCGACCACAAAGAAGCAAGTTGCGTGGCCTGTAGACTCCTGCACCCTAAGACGCTTAAGGAGCACCTCTTAAAGCGGTGGGAGGCCTACGGCATGTCGCAGGCCGAATGTTCTTCCCCTGCTGTTGCAACCGCTGAAAGTGACGGGGGAACTAGCGATGACCAGGCCTCTGTGTCCAAAGCCATTGACCTAACTGCGGATCGCTCTCGGCCCATGACCCCACCAGGCCTGACGCGAGTCACGCTACAGGGAAAACACCCGGCGACAGGGGCGCACAAGATTATAACACCACATACACAACCCAATGTTCTGCTTCGGCGGCTATGTCGAAGTGTACCAAAGCGCCAACGGAACCGTCAAAATCTTCGACGGGATCTTCTGATCGGCAGCCTTCCCCGCAGTCGTGGCCTGCGACTGGGCAATCCAAAGTAAAGGGCGCGAACACTAAAAAGACGGACGTCGAGGCGCTCCATGAGGACGCAGCCTAACGCCTGGGTGGTGGCGAAATCCACTGCTCAGCCCCTGGTTTATCCGGTGGCGTCGAAATCCACTGCTCAGCCTCCGGTTGTCCCGGTGGTAGCGAAATCGGCCGCTCAGCCTCCGGTTAAGCCAGTAGACCGCCCAGATTCTCCTACCATTGCAGAGAGCATCGCAAGGATTACTTCAGCAGTTAAACTGAAGGAGCGGTCGAAGGAGGCGGTGAAGCACAAAGAATGGCCGAGAGACGTGTCGAAGGACACGCCACAGCACCTCGAACCCTGCCAGGACTATGTTGAGTCCTCTGCGTTTGTCAGGCACATTAGGGGAAAAATCTCGACACCACAGGGAAGAAGATGAACCCTTTCCTCCTCTGGACCCCTCTGGTTCATCCTCATGGACCAAGGAGAAATTTGAGGGAAGTATGGACAGATTAGAAAAATGTTTTATTCTGAGGTCCTTGCTCCCAAGAGACCTCGAAGACTTTCCTTCTACTCCTGGATGTAAGTTTCAAAGGACCTTGGAGGATCCACATGAGGAGTTTACTTGTGTCCTCACAGATGAGGATGTTATGGACACTTATGGTTAGGATGAAGATGTCACCTTTCTGGAAAACTACAATGTGGTTGATCAGACAGATCTTATGGACACTTGGGAGGACAGCCGTCCGGTTGATGCTCAAACCTGGACGTCCCCCACTCCACCCAGGACCCCGAGAGGCCTTACCAGATTCTGATTTTGTGGAGGATATACTCAAAGAAAAACCTCCGGCCAGCCAGGCCGTCCCCTTGTGGAACTCAATCAAGAGGAGGTTGGCACCTTCTTTGTTGATGCCGGCCCAGACCAGAGTGGTGAACCTTAAGGTGGAGAAGCTGTTTCAGCCTTCTCTGACCGACCCAACCTATATCACCCACCCGATAAGGAATCCAAGAGAGTTTATGCACTGGAGAAGAGAATAACAACGGCTGCTGCGTTAAGCACCCATATAGCAAATAACACCAGGCTATTAGCCAGCTATGCTGACGTCCAGTGGAACCTTCTTCAAGAAGGCCTTCAGGAAGTGCCAGAACCTACAAGGACCAAGTTGCTCGCCATCGTTTCCGAAGGCAAGCAGGTGAACCAGAATGTGCTCAAAAACACTCTGGATGCTGCCGAGACAGGGGGGAGAACCCTGGCACAAGGTACCTTGCTCAAGAGACATGCATGGCTGAGGAACTCCGGTTTCAAGCCAGAGACCCAAGCAACACTGATTAACAAACCCGTTGAGGAGACCAACCTGTTTGGCAAGGCAGTGGACGATGCTCTTGAAACAGCCAAGAAAGAGCATGAGACACTGAAGTCCCTTCAACAGATTACCCAGAAACCCTCTCCTCAGAGGTAGCGTCTCCCGCCGGTCCTTTCGTGGGCAATCTTGTTTTCCCCAAACCCAGTATAATGCAGGAAACAACTGCAATTCGGGACAAGGGTGTAATACATCTGCCACTTATCCATCCAGAGGACAGCGGCGTGGGAAAGGTAGAGGACGAGGTTCCAACCACATAGGTTCCCCGGCCTATGGTCAGAAATGACCTGTGGATCCAGGTCCCCTTCCATGCAACCCCGGTCGGGGGGCGTATAACATCTTTCCTTACCGCATGGGAGAGGATAACAGACCAGTGGGTACTGAAGATGGTCGCCCACGGGTACTATATAGAATTTGCCCGACCACCCCAATTCAGACCGCCAAGATCAAGACGCCCGATGCCGGACCACCTGCAAATCTTACTGCAAGAGGTGCAGACCCTTCTAGGAAAGGACACCATAGAAGCAGTCCATATTCTTCAGGTAAACGAGGGTATTTATTCAGTGTACTTCCTTGTACCCAAAAGGATCTCACCACCCGCCCTGTGCTAGACTTGCACCCAGCAAACAGGTTTGTCAAACCTCAAAAGTTTCATATGGTCACTTTACAGGAAGTAATCCCGCTATTGAAACAGGGGATTACATGGCAACACTGGACATGAAAGATGCATACTTTCATATTTCGATATCGCCAGCGCACAGATATTGACAAGCACTATCAGTCCAAGGTACTCCCCTTCGGCATTGCCTCGGCACCAAGGGTGTTTACAAAGGTACTGGCAGTAGCAGCAGCACACCTGCGCAGACTATCCGTCCCGGTGTACCCTTACCTCGACGACTGGCTCATAACAAGGGAGTCCTACGAAACATGCCCATTGAACACTCAGAAGACAATCGACCTCTTATTCAGTCTGGGATTCTCCATCCACGAGAATAAATCCAGCCTAGACCCCAGTCAAGTCAAACAGTTTCCATGGGCTCTAAATCGGACGAAAGACCGCCTTGTCTTCCCCTCCAGCGAGAGGCTTCAAAACATGCTGTTTCAGGTCCCTCAATATGTAGCCAGTTGGGAAGTGATGGTACGCAAAGCCATGCGACTGTTAGGGATGATGGCATCCTGTATTTACTTAGTTCCTCACGCGCGTCTGTGCATGCGTCCCATGCAAGAGTGGCTCAACAGCCAGTGGTGTCGGGCCAGTGGACAATGGGAAGATCTGGTAGTTGTCTCGCCAGCCCTCGTTCTCTCTCTGCAGTGGTGGTCGAGGGAAAACCTCTTGAAGGGGAAGACTTTCACCACCCCCGCAGTAGAAGCCACTCTCACGACTGACGCATCGCTCACGGTGTGGGGGGGCTCACCTGCTTCTGCAGACTGCGCACAGCATGTGGTGCCCACAAGTGGCATCCAACCACATAAGTCTGTTGGTGCTATTAGCGGTATTCAAAGCACTGAAAGCCTTTCAGTCACAGTTACAGGGGAAGACAGTCCTGATCTTGACAGACAGCACCACAGCCATGTACTACCTGAACAAACCAGGGGCACACACACTCTCCAGGGCTATCCAAGCTGTCCCAAAACATTTGGATATGGGCTCTCAAACACAGGATGTTCCTGTTGTCCCAACACGTTCCAGGGGAACTCAATCTTCTGGCAGACATGCTCAGCAGAGATTTCCCACTGCCCATAGATTATGAATGGCGACTACACGAAGACATTGTCTCCAACGTTTTCGCAGAATGGGGTTTCCCAGAGATCGACTTGTTCGCAACTCTGGAGAACGCTCAATGCCAAGATTACGCCTCCAGGTACCCACAGAACTGCTCCAAGGGGAACAGTCTCTGGATAGCATGGTCAGGGAAATTTGTTTAGCTTTACCCCCCCCCCCTTCTCCCCCGACTCCCTTACTCAAGATCATGCACAAGATGCACCAGGAACAAGTCTCCATGATATTGATGGCCCCGCCAACCCTGGTTCTCATCTGATGGAGATGTCCCTCTCCCCTCCTATGAAACTGCCCTGCCCGTACAACAGGGGACAGGGGAGAAATACTGCATGCATGCCCGCAAATTCTGTACTTTGCGGCCTGGCTACTAAGGTTATAGAGTTCGGACACCTTCAACTCCCTCAGAGATGTATGGACATACTCAGGGAAGCGAAAAAACCCAACACCCGGTATTGCTATTCCAGTAAATGGAAACCCTTTGTTATCTGGTGTAATGCCAACGGCGTCAATCCCATTGACTGCTCTCCTACTCACATTGTATTGTACCTGACCCACTTACTGGATTCAGGCCTGGTTTTTAATTCCCTTAAGGTTCACTTAGCTGCTCTCTCAGCCTACACTACGTCACAACAAAAAAGTGTCATGGTGGAAAATGGCAGTTATTAAGGCTTTCATGGAAAGGGTTAAGAGGATTCACCCCCCCCCCCATTTCTAACTCAGCTCCCGGATGGGACTTAAATGTGGTTCTGACTAGACTCATGGGATCCTCCTCTGAGCCTATGCACAAGGCGCTTAAAAGACTTTACCTATAAGACAGCCTTTCTAGTGGCTTTCACTTCTATTAGAAGGGTTAGTGACCTACAGGCCCTTTCAGTACTAGACCCTTTTGTTACTGTCCACAGAGATAAGGTGGTTCTGCGCACTCACCCTCGATTTGCACCTAAATTTATTTCCAAGTTCCACGTGAACCAGTCAATAGAACTGCCCACTTTCTTCCAGAACCCCACTAACATGGCCGAAAGAAGCCTACACATGTTCGATGTGCGCAGGGCAGTCGTGTTCTGGAAAGAACAAAACCACTGTGAAAAACAAACCAATTTTTCGTTTCAGTGGCAGCTGGCAGAGAAGGGGATCCTGTCTCTAAATCCGGTATCCCAAGGTGGATAGTCCAGTGCATCACACTTTGTTACACTCTTGCTAGTAGAGAACTACCCTTCAAGCTTAGAGCACATTCTACTCGAGGCACTGCGACTTTCATAGCATTCATTGCAAATGTTCCCCTAGAGTGCATTTGCAAAGCAGCAACCTGAAGTTCTGTACACATCTTTACAAAACACTATTGCCTGGATGCTCATTCTAGGTCTGATTCTCAGGTGGGACAAGCAGTACGAAGACATCTTTTCACTACTGTTCTTCTCACAACCCTCCTCCAACTCCGGTACTGCTTGCTGGTCTATGCACAGCATGTGATTCTAAGCAGATTAACAAGCATCAGAAGACCTGCATTACTCACCGAAATAGCATTTCTGACGATTGTATCTGCTTAGATTCACATACGCCCACCCTTCCTCCCTGCTCGGGTAGAAGGAACACAGACATCTTACTACTTTCTCTATGTGTACTCATTCACATTAGCCTTGGGCTCCCTCATGGCAGAAAAAATACAATCGGAGGGACCTTGGCGCGTGAGGAATTTTGGGTACACTACACGTCACATTAGGGATAGTGTCACAGACACGCCTATGCCGAAGTCCCCTTTCGATCCTCGAAAGACCAGATGCAATACTCTGTGGTTACCACTGGATATTGGACCATATGCAGAGCATGTGCATCTAAGCAGATATAATCATCAGAAATGCTATTACAGTGAGTAATGCGTGTCATAAGATAACGTTGTCTTTTCCCTTTCTAATGTTGCTACAAATGTAGCTGTGAACAAACACTAAAGTGAAAGTTGCCTTTGAAGTGTATTCTCAAGTCTAAAGTATTTAAAGTGATTCTGGTGTATATATAATATATAATTTTATATAAATTATAAGTGTAAGAGTTTCTTTGATGTGCATGTCTAGCTAAGGTTCAGTGTACTTGCCTACAGCTCACATCTTCCTCTTAAAATGAGCCTGACTGCTCTGCCACTATACCAAGGTCCTGAGTTAGTACAGACTGATACTAAGAGTTGGAGATCTACAAACCACCAGGATAGCTTAATAAAGTCTTTCTACCAGTAGGACTTTAGGAAAACTCTGCTAACACTTAGTTTGTCTCTGAATGTCAATCTACCCCTTATCAATCTAGCTTTCAAAGGGGCTACAAAAGAACTTGAGGTATTGCTGCCAATACTACAGGATCCATACACTCTAAGCAATGACATTCCCCTCCAGGTTCCCTCCCACGGCAACCCAGTTGGAGACCACATTTGTGCATTTGCTCACAAATGGGAGGGAATCGTATCGGATAAGGGGTTCTGTCAATGTTGGCAAAGAGTTACTTCATAGAATTTCTGGAAAAAAATATTTCATCCACCAAAACACAGGAAGAGGTCGCTATAGCATCACGAAGTACTACAAGCAGAGATCGAGTCTCTCCTACAGAAAGGCGCAATAGAGCTGGTTCCATCTCACAAGGTAAACAAGGGTATCTATTCAGTGTACTTCGTAGTACCAAAAAAGGATTGAACTATGCGCCCTGTGTTAGACTTGCGTCCAGCCAACACATATGTCAAACCGCAAGAGTTTTTTATGACACTTCAAGAAGTAATTCCCTTCCTGAAACAGAGAGATTACATGGCAACATTGCATATGAAAGATGTATACTACATATTTCAATGTGTCCAGCGCACAGAAAATACCTGCGCTTCCAAGTAGGAAATACCCACTATCAGTTCAAAGTGCTCCGCTTTGGCATTTCATCAGCGCCATGGGTGTTCACTAAAGTTCTAGCAGTGCTAGCACACTGGTGAAGGTGATCCATCCCAGTGTACCTTTATCTGGACGACTCATAAGAAGAGATGCACCTCAAATGTGTCAAAAGAACACTTGAGCAACAATCAATATATTGTTCCAATTGTGGTTCCCGATCAACGAGAAAGTCAAGTGTCGTCCCCAGTCAAGTAAAGAAATTCCTGGGAGCCCTAACACATACACAAGAAGGTTTAGTCTTTCCCTCAAAGGAAAGAGTCCAGAACATGCTGTTCCAAATCCCTCATTATGTTGCCGGTCGTCAGATAACCCTATGCAATGCAATGCACCTGCTTGGGATGATGGCTTCTTTCATATACCTGGTTCAATGCGCGCGTCTTTGCATGCGTCCTGTGAAATATTGGCTAGCGAAACAATGGGCTCAAGCAAGCGGTCAGTGGGACGATCTAGTGGTAGTTTTGCAGCCCTTAGTGCAGACACTGTAATTGGTGGTCCAGAGAAAATGTTAAAGGGGAAACCCTCTCACAACCCACTAGTGCAGACCACTCTCACAACAGACTCTTCACTCTCGGGGTGCGGAGCACATAACCTACATTAGACTGCACACGGCGTGTGGCCACAACAGCACTGCCATGTTCTATCAACAGGCAAGGCGGGACACACACTCGAAGTCTGTCCAAGTTAGCCCAAAATATTTGGAATTGGTCTCTCCATCGCAACATTTTCCTACTAACTCAACTTGTTCCGGGGGAATACAATTCACTAGTATACAACTTAAGCAGAAGTCTGCAGCTTCCCGCAGAACACGAGTGGCAGATTCACGTAGATATTTTGCACAATGTCTTCACTTAATGGGGGCATCCAGACGTGGATCTGTTTGCAACTCAGCAAAATGCACAATGACCTTACTTCACATTCAGCTTTCCCCAAACAAAATCCAAGGGGAACGCCCTTTGAATGAATTGGTCTGGGAAATGTCCTTATGCTTTTTCCCCAACACTACTCAACAGAATAGTTTACAAGATGCACCAGAAACAAGTCGCTCTGATCCTAGTAGCTCCAATGTGGGCTTGACAACCATGGTTTCCACATATACTCCAACGGTCTGTGTGCAAACCAATCAAACTTCTGTACCCATATAACTTGCTGTCCCAACACTAGGGGACAACATTCCATCCATATCCTCATAAATCTAGGATGTCAGGAGCCAAGCTGCCAAGTTTAGAGTTTGAGCATTTAAACCTTCCATTAAGATGTATGGACATCCTAAAGGAGGCACGGAAACCCAACAGATGACACTGCTATTTTAACAAATGGAAACGATTTGTCATTTGGTGCAAATCTGACAACATAAATCCAATTGAATGGGCACAGAGTCTGTAATGATTTCTGTGCTGGATGATCTTGCACTTCCTCAGGACCATGGAGGGGTCCGGGGTGTTAATTCCCCTTGACCTCTCTGTGGCCTTTGATACGGTGACCGTGCCACCCTGTTGACCCGTCTGAAACAGGCAGGAACCACTGGGGCATTACTAGCATGGTTTGCTTCATTCTTGGGAGAACACACCCACACAGTGTCCTTTCGGGCCTGCCATTCCCACCCTGCACCCTCTCTCACTGCTCTGCTGCTTCCTCAGGGGTAAGCCTCATCACCACTCCTGTTCAATTTACAATTATGCCCTTTGGCAGACCTCATTGCAGAGTCCAGAGTTTTATTGTACACCTACGCTAATGACACACAATTGGTGTTTCGGCTGGACTCCCCTATGACTGACCCCCACAGGAATAAAAGGTGGAGTCGGAGAGCACAGTACGAAAAAGACAAACACGGCAGACAGCACGTTGAGACAGCCACCACGCAGCCGTTCAAGTGAAGGAGAAAGACGGCAGGAAGCGAGAGAGCGGCATAGAGAGAAGTGACTTTGCCCTTTTTGTCCCAGGCCCGCCGAACCTTCGTGGACGAGAATCTTTGACCGCGAACAAGTGTCCTGCTGCAGATGTCAACAGTACTGTGCTGCAGATGGTACTGGCCTTGACTCTAAAGAAGCCAAGTGGGTCATCGCAACCGGTGAGTCAAGGGGAGAATCGATAAGACTGGTTTTGTGAAGTGAGAATCGCAAAGTGGCAAGTTGTGAAACAAATCTGATGAACTATAATTGAACTGTAAAAAGTGTGAAGGAGAGACCAGCGGCAGTGGGAAACCGACACCACATAGGTACTAACTCAAGAGACTCTGGTCGAACCCCACATTGAGAAACTACAGAAATCAGAAGGCCATAGGAAGGTTGCCAAAGGAACTCAGAGGTCATATGCGAGGGTCGAGCAAAAGCCCTGTACAATCAAAAGACTTTGATCCGTAACTTGGCTGAAAGAAAGGGTAGTAAATCCCGCAGTGAGAGGAAACCCAGGAAGCGAATTCCAGGAGGGGATGAATCTAGAGTCCCAAGAAAGTGTGTTTTGGAACCGTTTTGAAAAGACATTAAGATTTGTTGATTACAATTGAGAAGGATCAGCCCAGAAGAAGGGGACGCAGAGATTAACCCACCACCCAGCGAATATTGCGAACACTTTCATTTGTTAAAGGAACTTTTGTTTTTGGTTATCTGAGCACTTTAGTCCCGAAGGCAAGAGACTTTCTAAGGAAACAAGACTTGGCCATTGGTCCTGAGAACTGCTATTGGAACTGTTGCCCCGTGCTAAGGAATCCCGAGACTGTACTTTGCTCCGTGCTCAAAACGAGGATAAGGGAGACCCAGGCTACTGCCTCCTGACTTATCATTTAAGAACATTCCTTTCTTTTTTTGGAAACTGAACCCTACACCCTTTGTATATAGCGTAAGGAACTGGCAATAGTTTTTTTTTTTAGTATAGGACTCTTTTATTTGACTTGACATCACTAGAACTGCCTTATTATCATTTGATGGTCGACACCCATCCCTATCTTAGATTTAGGTTTAGATTAGACATTTTTCCAACCTGCATACCACTTTCATTGTTCAATAAACACTGTTGAACTGTGATCACTTGTGCCTGTTTTACTTGTTGTCACTATGAGTTCCTCACACTACCTAGGGCAGCCGAAATACTTATTACGACTGCAAGTACTCCAAAACTCAGCAGCTAGGCTGGCCTTTAATGCCCCTAGATTAACTCCTCCTGCTGGTCTGTTGTGCCAACTTCACTGGCTTCCAGTAGAGGCCCATATTGAGTTTAAGATACTTTACATCACTCATCAAGCTCTCCACGACACTGGGGCCAGCTACCTGAAAAATAAGATTGAACGCTACCATCCCACTAGATGCATTCGCACGTCCTCACTAGCATTTCTTAAAATTGTGAGATTCCACCGAGCTCGGATAGGAGGTCACTCCTTTTTTATGATTGCCCCTACCTTGTGGAACGACCTACCAACTGTCCCTGAGAACTATGGACAAATCTTTACCTTTTCTTAAGGTCCTTAAAACATTGTTTTTCTTACTGCTTCTCTTTCTGTTCGGGTTTTCTCTACTAGAATGTCCTCCCACTGCTGAGCGCCTAGACGCCTATAGGCGGTGGTTGCGCTTTATAAATTTAGCTACATACAATTGACAGTTCCGCTTTGCATATAGTACACTATCTGCTTTACCTTCTAGACTGAGGGTTAGTCTTTCACTTAACGTACATTTGGTAGCACTCTCTCCATACACCACCTCTCAGAGTGTCATGGTGGAAAGTTTCTGTAATCCAAGCTTTCATGAAGGAAGTAAAGAGATTATACCCTACAATTTCAAATCCACCTCCTGGGTGGGACCTAAATGTTGTGCTCACAAAAATCACGTGCCCACCTTTTGAACCAATGCACAAAGCTACTCTTAGATATCGAACATATAAGACTGCTTTTCTTATAGCCATGACATCAGTAAGAAGGGTCAGTGAACTACAAGCCCTCTCAGTTCAAGACCCCTTCATTACTATTCACAAAGAGAAAGTAGTTCTCAAAACGATTTGGGGTTGTTTTACCGTTGCTGAAATGTTCGCGACGGAAATCACTGCGTGAGAAATGTACATTATATAAAATTGTTTGTACATTTTTCATTGGACATCCACGGTAAAACAACCCCAAATCTATAGAAACCCTAACCCCCGCCCACATTCCCACATCCCCTACTTACCTTTAATTCCAACGCGCTGTGTCCCTGCGACGCTGGTTCCCTTTCACATGGTCCTTTTTTCCTTATTTAAAAAAAAAGTGTGTTGGTTGGGTCCGCTCACTATACTCTATAGTATAGTGACCGTGGTGTTGCGAGAGACACCCCTGCAGCCTTTTCCCATTTTTTTTTTTTTGGTTGGCTCAGCTGCGGGGTTGTCCCCCACAACCCCTGCTCTTTATACTATATAGTATAGTGAGCGAGGTGTTGCGGGAGACACCCCCCGCAGCCCCTGTTTTTTTTAATTTGACCTACACCACCAAATAGATACTACGAAATGTCCTACGAACATTTAGTCAGTAGGACATTTGGTAGTATCGATTTTAGAACTTTTGGTGGAGTAGGTCATTTAGATTTGGTCATTTTGACCGAAACCCTCAGAACACATCCTCATTTTTTACCAGACTACATCTCAAAGTTCCATGTTAATCCATTGAATGTACAGCTTTTTTCCAAAACCTAACTAATTCTGCAGAAAAAAGCCTCCATACTTTAGATGTAAGGCGAGCTGTCTTGTACTACCTCGACAAAACTAAGCCACTGCGAAAAACAGGTCAACTGTTTCCATTGCCGCTGCTAGTCAAGTAGATCATGTCTTTAAGTCTGTAATCTCAAAATGGATAGTCAGATGAATTCAAGTTTGCTATTCACTATCCAAGAAATCGTTCCCTTTCACATCAAGAGCCCACTCTACCTGAGGTACAGGGGCTACTCTAGCTTTCATTGCAAATGTTCCATTAGATGCAATTTGCAAAGCAGCTACCTGGAGTTCCAGTCCCACGTTTACACAACACTACTGCTTAGACGCTCAAAAGCAGATTCCCAGGTGGGTCAAGCAGTATTAAGACAGCCGGATGGCTTCCTCTGCGTGGCCCGGATTGGCCAATCAGCATTAACATTAGCCCTGACTGTAGTAGCCGGCAAGTGAAGCTGGCTCCACACAAAGACCTCTCACTAAGGCCTGTAGTCCCTGTCTGCCCTTATCCCTGCCTGGACAGAGCCTTGCACCGGACCCGTGGCCCGCACAGCTATGTGTGCTACAAACCACCGCCAGTTTTTCCCAACAAAGAGACTGACATGACAGCCTGCAGTATAGCACAAGGTAAAAGATCTTTGGCTCCCATGCACGCTATTCCATGCAATGCTGCGCCCAATTGTCTTGATGTTCGCAGGCCACCACCACCTACCCTCTTCCTACCCCCTCTTCTCTGTGCCAATACTACTGACTCCCAGACACGCAGTTCACTAGCATGTGCCATCACCCTTATGGCTCTGCCTACCCGCACACCATTACTGCAGAAGCATGTCACTGCCGCTCTCACCCCTAGCAACCCTTCCATGCGTTTTTACTCTATTGACCTACAACCCTCTACCATCTATAGCCTCTACTCCAAAAACACTCTGTCTGCATCCTCCTCACCAGGCTAAAAGTAACTTGCATCACAAACCCACTCATACTCCCCACTCACTTCAAAGAGACCACCAACTTCAGCCAATATACAAGCAAAGAATCGCACTCACTTTCCAGGCCCACACCTCCCCTGCACAACTCTGCTGCCCCTATGCTACACACCATCACCCTATCTACCTCCACCACAATCCCCATGCCTACCCCTACCACTTCCCTCCCACCTCTATGCCCTCTGATGCTCCCATCACCCACATGCCCAAAGACACCGATAAATGACCCCAACAGCTCAAGATCTTGCAAGACAAGCCACTACGCTGCTCCACGCATACTACCTTCACAAATGCCAAGCTCTCCCACTCACGTCCTCATGCCACCCACAGAACATTTCCCTGCTTAGGCCTTCCTAGACACGAGCGTCTACGCTCACGCATTCCTATTGTCACTGACTTACCATGCTATGGCCCTGATACAATTGAATGCATAGGTGCTTGTGCATGCCCCCCCACCATCGCCTCTTACACAACACTCACCTCCACACCCCTAACCCATCCTAAAGGAACCATTGTACACCAAGCCCCAACTCCCACCTCCACAACCAAGCACCCTCTTCTCTGCCCTCACTAATGCATGCTCCCTCTGTGTGCAAGCACTAGATATTTTTGACTTACTACTGGAACATGTCCTTGACATACTCACCATCACTGAAACATGGCTACACGAAGCTGCCGAACCTTCGCTTTCCCTAGCCATCGATGAAGTGTAGACCTTGCTGACATCACATAGAACAACCCAACCTTGCGGCAGAGTCGCAATCATTGCCAAAGTCTTCATTTCCATCAGATCGCCCCCCTTCAAGCTCTGCCGGGCTACAAACTCCTGCTCGCTAAATTAGAACCTCCTCCCTTCCTCCTCTATTGTCAACCTGGCCATGCTAACTCCCCAGACACTGACAACCTAAAACCAAACCACTACTTCTCGGAGACTTCAATTTTGGTCTCCATGATTCAACCAACACCAAGGCCACTGCAGTCACTACCTCTCTACAAGCGATGAATTTTACCCAAGCCATTAGTTCTCCCACTCATATCAAGGGCCGGACCCTCGACTGGAACACGCACTTCAACTTTCCCATCTCAGTCACAGCCATTATCTGTCCTGACCACTCCCTGATCCTCTTCCTCCTACCTCTGGAGCACTCCAATGCTTGTAACAATTCCATGTGCATCCCCATAACCTCCAGACACAAACGCAAACTCACTGCTGAGTTGCTTGAACCTACCATTTCCTCTTTCCTCGCCACTTTACCTGACTCCATCTTCACCTCCTCCAATGCCCTGATACTCCATACACTTGACTCTATCATGCACCTCTCAAAACTACCATCCAAACGAAACCTTGCATCCACAAAATTGGTTCTCTGAAGAAGTAATCCCCATACGTAAACACAAACTGGCCCTAGAACACCTCTGGAGAAAAAGTCCCATCGACCACAAAGAAGCCTTTCTCGCTGCAGCCAAAACATACAAAGCTGCCGTCATTTCCACCAAATACTCGAACTACAATACCAAAGAGTAGCTCCAACACTAAAGAGCTCTTTAAAATCTTCAAAGAACTTGAAGCCCCCGTCCCCTTATTGCCAACTTTCCCAAGGGCAAAGCATGGTGCACTACTGTTCAATCAGCACTATCTGACAAAACCACCAAATTAAGAAACAAAACTATCTTTAAGAAATCATTGCTTACTACCAAAGTCACCTCCCTCTCCTTCCCTCAAGAACTTCCACCTCCCTACCTCTTCCGCCGTTCCAGTAATCCCTTGTATCTCCTTCGGATGTCCTCCTCATCATCCAACCCTCAAACTGCAAGGGTGACCTCTGCCTCCACCCACATCAAAATGTGTGCTGAGCACCTGGAACCCATTGTCTCTACATTCATTAATGCCTCCTTTCAATCGAACTCTGTCCCAGCTACTATCAAGGAAGCTTGGGTCACCCCCATCATCGAAAAACCCACCCTCGATCCCTCCCTCCCCATCAACTACTGCCACATCACTACCGTTCCTTACATAATCAAATTCCTAGACTGCACTGCATACGTCCAACTCCAAGCTCACCTAGAAACCAACAACCTATTGGGCTCAATCCGCCTTCAGACCCAGGCACAGCACAGGCTGCACTCCTCGATCCTAAAATCATTCTCGATTACATCTGTGATGCTGGCGAACTATCCGCCCTCCTCCTCGACCTCTCTGCAGCCTTTGATCTTGTTGACCACAGCATTCTCTGCCAACACCTCACCACCAAATTTAACTTCTCCAAAGAAGCGACCAGTTGGATCAAAGTGTTTCTCAGCGAGTGTTCCTCTTGGGTCTTCGCTGGCTCGGAAGCTGCCGACCCCTTACCGCACCATACAGTGTCTCTTTCGCCCACCTTGTACAACATGTACTCTAAACCACTGTTTGACCACCTCGACAACCTTGGAACCCTCTACACAAACTTTGCAGACGACACTCCAATCCTGCTAACACTAACTGGTAACCACGCCACTGATTTCGCAAACATCAAGTTTACAGAATTATTCAGGCATGAATGGCGGAACACTATGCCTGAATGATGACAAAACCGAGCCCCTCATAGAAGGCTCCCTTTACCATTTTAAATGGCTTGACCCCACTTCTGCATTGACGGAAACCCTACCAGGGTATCAAGCCATGTGAAAACACTGGGTTTTAATTTAGATGAAGAACCGTCTATGCACAAACACATCAAGGCCCTCGCCTCCTCAGCGGCCTATACCACTAGACTCAACTTCAGCCGGAAATTCGTATCCACTGATAACTGCCTGACCCTTGTCAGACCCGTTATAGGCAGTAAACTGGACTACTGCAACGCCATCTGTTAGGGAGAATTCTCAGAAATGTGCCAATTCCCTTCTACCTTAAGAGACCCCCAGCTCTTTTGCTGGACTTCAGGACTTTTCATTTCTAACCTGGAGAGAGTGAGCCCTTTTTCTCACCCTCTCATGTATCTTTACTGTGATTTGGAATATGTGTTTCTTTTAACTTTGGAGTCTGACAAATTCCATAGGCATCATCTTTACGTTCTGACACACAGCACCTTCAGTGCAGTGGCACAGGGAAGTCATAGATTTCCCAAAGGTTTAAATACCTTCTCTTGGTGAAACTACTGTTTCCCAAAGCAGTGAAGTGAAATTGACTTTACTTACATTATGTAACTTTCTAGACCCAGCACACACGATCTTACCATAGGGTGCTGGAGGGGTTACGAAGTACCCCCTTTATCTAGTTTCTCATGTAACATTTTTATGTTACCCTTTCTACAATTAATGGCTGGTGACAGTGGTTTACTTTTTACTACCATTGTATGTTTTTACCGCGGGCTGCATTTGCAGCTGCAGTAAGGCACCCATGGGTGCCCATTTCGTCAAAATGGCCCCAGTCTTCTTTTTTCATCATTTTTTGTTGGAAAGGTCCTTCGTGAGATTTACTCTGCCTGCCAAACCAGGTTTGGTCTCTTAGTTCGTTTTGTCTTTTGCGGGATTCACGAGTGAAGCCCGCCTCTGGCGCTAGTATGTCTGGCAGGAGCGAAAAGTGAGGGAGGTGCCTGAAACTCCCTGTGCTTAATCCCAGTGTTTACAGGAATGCACCCCAAGGTGATTGGATGGCTGGCTGTCCGGCAAGGACAGTCACCCTGCTGTGTGATTGAAAGCTAGGCTGGAATGAATGGGAGAAACCTGCATAAAAGGAGAGGCTTTTTGGCTTGGAAGGCAGAGTCGACCACTGGATGAAGGAATCAGAGGAAGAACTTGAAAGAGACGCCTGCTCCAACTCCTGGACCGTTGGTTTGCCCGGTGAAGCCCTGCTGCTGTGCTGGAGCTCCGAATTCACCTCGACTAGAGAAGCCCTACAAGGACGACTTTTCCTCTTGAGTTGGTTTGGACCAATCAACGCCAAAGTAAGCCTCTGGACATCCTCTCGGAGCTGGCTGTACTTCTGCTCTGCTGCTAGAACTCAAGGGCCAGGGAGAGGAACACCAGATTGTGTGTGTTGCTTTTCGTTGGACCCGAGCGCTAGGAAGATTCTCAGGACTTCCCTGATGCTGAACTGACCAAGCCTGAGCCACCGCAACAGAGTGCTGGACCCCAGAAGCAAGGAAAGCCTGAAGTGGTATCCGAGAACCGCAGTGTTGCCATTTGCTGTCAGACGCGAGGAGCTGAAACACTGAAGAACCGCTGAATTGAAGTTTTGCCCATTGCTGCTGTTGACCTTCCTATCGCAGAGCAGGAGTCCCCAGACGTCCTCCCTCTTGTCCCCATGACTGAGGCTCAGGAGCAACACTAGCTGTACAGGAACAGAAGCCAGATGGAACCATTTCTTCTAACCAGAGGTACTGTAAAGTCTAAGAGAACTTACCTCTTGTTATGTAGCCTTACTTTCTCTCAGTTGAGACCTGTCTTGGTTACCTTGCAGAGTTGCTATAGCTTTGTCCGTCACATGCCTCCCAGCCTGTGGCCCTTCAAGTGTCCTATTTTCTATAAACCTTTCGAAAAACATTTTGCAGGACTTTTTACCTACCTGCAAAGAAGATCTTCAGCTCCCGTAGACATTGTGCAATTAACATTGGCCGTCCTGGCTCCCTAATTGACTCTTCTTAACTCTGACTCTGTGCTTTATCTTTTCCCCAGGAAAGGGTTAATTTACTGAACATCGGATGGTTTCAAAAGTACTTACCTGTTTATTAATTATTTGTTAATCTTTGTTTTATTCCCCTACCTAACCTTTGCACCAAACTCAGCATTGTTCTAAATGTACCAGTGATAGATCAATGTCCACAGTGTCCTAGCTATTTAAGTCACCTGAGGGTGTAGGATGTGTCTGTGTCCCTTCCCCAATAGTTATCATCTGATTTAGAGAAACTAAGAGTGTGTTCTGAAGTATATTTTAATTGTTACATGTTTTGCTCCCTTCTGAAGAAGGCCTATACAACAGACTGTGAAATAAATTAATAATTGTTTTATCAAGAAACCTTGAGTGTAAGTGTTTATTTGAATAACTGCGAAACTCTGTGTCACAACATTACTGCTCACATTGACCCCTCTTGAGATGAGACTGGCTGCTCAGCCACACTACCAACCTGTGTAGTTCAGACTTATACCAAAGGTTGAGTCCCTATTGCCAGGAGGTTAAGGTTATTGTAGTGCACCCAACGGGTACTGCATTTAATCTTGCCTATTGCTATCCTTGCAGGCACTTCTCAAAAAAATCTGTTAACACTTCAGCTGATTCAAAACAGTGCCCTTCGGCTGTCTGGGGCCTCAAACGATCGGACCACATCTCTCATGTTAAACGGGATGCCCACTGGTTGCCAATCAAAGCACGCATTGATTTCAAGATTCTCTCCCTAACGCACAGATGCATTCACATTACTGGACCCTCCTGCCTCACCCAACACATCTCTGAAAGAGCAAAAATCCCCTGCCTACGTTCCTCATCCACCTTTACTTTAACCATCCCTAGATTAATGTTTGGTTTGTTTTCTCTAAGTTTATTAGTGCTGTGATACTTATGGGTTTAGGTGCGGTCAGTAAATGCAATAAATATTTGCTGCTGACCTTCAAACTTTCCACCTCCTTCTCCAGGTACTGCTCGCTAATCTATGCACAAGTGATTCCAAGTAGATCCACAATCCTCAGAAGGTATACATGACTTACCGTAATCGTATTTCTGTTATGTTACTTTGCATTTATACAGCGCCTTATGTACCATTGGTATGGTCTGAAGGCGCTGGTAGGTTGAACGCCCTTGGGAACCGAAGTTTAAGTCAGTAGAGAGAGTCAAAGGTGCGTGTGAGCACCGGATATGTGTGCAGCTGGTGTGGCATTCGTGTAATAGCTGCTTCTTAGCGGTAGGTGTGGTGGTTGAGCGGTCAAGAGTAAGTGTTCGTTCTGGCAGGATTTATTCCTGATGCTTGGATCGGCTTAGATTCACTTGCACCCACCCTTCCTCCCCTCTTGGAGTTGAAGGTGCATACATGCCTTTCACCTTTATTTTTTCTACCTTGCCTTTCCTGTACGCACCCAAACTTTTCATGCTCCCTCATGTCAGAAACAAAACAATCTGAGGAACCCCAACAAGTAAAGGACCATGGGTACAGTACACGTCATAAAAGAGATATAATTATTTATTTTAAAACCACATCTAGAAAAACACACAGGCACTAATAGTAAGCAATTCAAAAACACGGTCACTAAAAGATTACACTCCCTTAGAAGAATAATTAGACAAGTCTTAAGTAAAGCCCCACTTATTTTCAGACAGCGGTGAGCGCTTAACGTAGATGGCACTCTAATAGTTCGTTTTAAAAAGGGAGAGAAGAGCAGAGAACAAGTTGAAACAGATCCCAACACTTTTATCAGAACATAACAAGAGAGGAAGGCAAAGGAAAACTGTCAAGTTAGAGTTCAAGAGGCCGGATCCACTTCAGAGGATCCAAACGAAATGTGTCCATGGTCACACGGTTGCAGTGCACAAAAGTCTTGTAAAGGTTCAAAAAGGAGTTGGACCAAAAAAAGGGACCAGTTAGAGGGTCAAGACGGCTAGCCCAGTCCAGAAGGTTAAGGGGTTATTATTACCTTGTAGCGATCTTTAGAAAGGGAGGCCTGGTGGACACGGTACCTTGAAGAGGTGAGAACGCTCCAGCGGGGGCAGTTGTTCCTGGCAGCGGGTGCAAGTCGGTGCTTCGTCCGGGGGAAGACAGGATCTCGTCGTGGAGGAAGACAGGAGTCCGTTGCACTGCCAGGGAAGAAACCAGCCGCGGAGTTTCTCAGGTACAAGGAGCGGTCCGGTGATTCGCGGTTCAGTGGTGAGTGGCTTTCCGGCTGCCGGGGTGCTTGGCACGGGCAGTTCGACCACAAACCGGGCTGGGGTGCGAAGGAAGAAAGGTAAACTGGTTGTGCCCACCAGTCCGGGGAAGAAGCCTCTCCAGCCGGGAGATCTTCTCTGTCGTCAGGAAGTGGTGAGTCGGTTCTGCAGGGCTCCACCGGTGGTGTCGTCATGGTAGGTCGGCTCAGCTTCTCCCTCGTCGGATTCTCAGGTCCTGTGGCGACTTCTGAAGTTCCAGTCCCCAAAGCCCTGCTTTTATGCAGAAAACCCCCATTCACTCAGCCTAGCTGTCACTCAAACATGCTAGGTGGTGAGCCGGCCGGCTCACCACTTGGGCCAATCACACAAGATTGTGACCTGAGTTACCAAGGTAACTCGGTCCAGGGTGCCTAAACCCCCCTCCCACACCCCCTGCGGTACCCAGACAGAGTGGTACCACTTTTGGAGGCTTCTGTGGAGAAGCCTGCCAAAAAGTGGAACAAAGGGCTCGACTTGGGTTGGAGTCACAGAAGAGAACACAAACGCCATTTTAGAATCGAGTCCTGGCAAAAAATACCAACCAGAGAATTAATATTAATTAAATAAACCGGTGGTATGTTCGAGGCTATGAGAATTAAATAATTAAAGTTGGTAGCCTCGAACAATGGGAAAATCCCATAGGGAAATATTCGCGCTCGAATATAAAAAGTAGTTTCCACTGCCACCAGCCAAAACTCGATCAGGGTGGACGGAGACGTGCCCCCTCGACTAAAAGCCCCTGGGCAATCGAGTTGCCCCGACCAGTACGTCCACAATATGATGGTTTGTACTGGTTTCTGTTAATAATTTGGGACTAGTAAAGCCAATGGTGACTTTACATGCCCTGGGAGACAGTAGTCGGTCCCAGGGTATGGAGTATATGGTGGGGTGCCACTATGACACCCCTGTGTTACTGCACGGAGGGTGCTGTGTAACACACATAGGAAAAACACATGAGACCCTATGGAGTAAAGGACCCCATAGCCCATAAAACACATTACCAGTCAAAGGAATACCATAAATAATGTCCAAGAGTGGGAGAAAAAAAAGTGTCTCACTCTTGGCAGGAGGAAAAAATAAACTCCAGAAATCCAGCAAAGCTGCTGGGGGACTCACTAGGTTAGGAAATTCAGCCTAAAGAGAGAATTCTCCCTAACAGGAAGGTATTACAAACATGCCCAGTTGTAGTCCCTTTTCGAATTTTGAAAACAAGTCATGCACTAATATGCGACTACCACTAAATGTCGACCTATGCACAGCGTGTGAATTTAAGCAGATACAAGCGCCAGATATGCGATTACGGTAAGTAATGTATGCCATGCACGTTCACCAGTAGGAGAAATAGAAATTCATATGAATCAATTACAAGTGCAATACAGGCAATTGTCAGATGCAGTGAAAAATAGTCGGAAATCTGTAAAATCAGCACAAACAGCTTCCCTAATTCTTATGAAGTCCAACCTTGAGATGGTTAGGGCCTTGTGCCCAAATGTCACCTGTTTCAAAGCAAATAATTATTCAGGTGAGTTGTTATAGGGTAGCAGTGCCAGTAGTTGTGATTATGACAAGAGTTAGATAAAATTTAAAGTAAAGTTCAGGTGAGCAATCCTCCCGGTCCAACAAACTAGGAGAGGCCTAAGGAAGGATCCTTAACCCAGGTACCACCACCAAAGGCCTGAGATAGGGGCAGAACTTTATGCCCTAGTTCCCCCAGGGAGCCAGCGAGAGAAAGTAACAGCAAAGTAGACTTCCCCCCCCTCCTCCCATCTGCCCAGAGTTCTTCGCATACCACGGTTGGAGTTTTCAGACTTAGTTCCAAGCTTTTTTTTTTTTTTTTAAATATATTTTTATTTTATCTCAACCAAACAACATTACAACAAAACATAAATAAAACACTTCAAACAACAAAACCAAACAAACAAAAAGTAAGGCACTGCAATCCCCGTCCCTCCCCCCTATGAGCCTGTAGAGTGTCCGCCCTCAGTGTCCGTTCCGTGCGGTGGGGCCTCATCGCTCTCAAGTCCAACCGAGGCTGATCCCGCACCAAACAGCTCAGCTAACAACAACTTCCATGCCGCGAGAGAGCCTATTTCTTCCCCATCCCCTGCCATACTGCCATCTTGCCATGCTGTCGTTTCGGCATCCGCCCATTTTTGGAGATCCCACCACCAGACCTCCACTCGCGGCTTGTGACATTTCTTCCACTCCATGGCTATCCTACGTTTGACAAGCACATAGGCCAGATCTTTAAGTTTCTCAACATGTCGAAGCTTACGCGCCCTGGGATACCCTCCCAGCAGACAAGCCCAAGCCGAATCCACCTTGAGTGTAATACCCCTCCCTGCCAGCCTCCGCGCCACTTCACCCCAGTAAGTTGCAATCACTGGGCACGCCCAGAACATGTGTATCATGTCCGCATTCTCTTCGTTACACTTGGGGCACGCCTGGCGCCCACTACCTAGGAATTTGGAAATTCTAAGGGGGGTCATATATGCCCTGTGCGTAATATAGAGCTGTATCTGCTTGAACCTGGCGTTCCTCGATACCTTTTTGTGGTACCCCAGGGCGCGCTCCCACATCCCATCCGACATCGGGGCCCCCATCTCCGCTTCCCACACCAGTCTAAGGTGCCCCAAATCCTTCCCAACCTTTGTCATCAACATCTCGTACAACCTAGAGACCTCGTGTCCACCCTCTGATGCGTCATACATCGTCTCCAGCGTGGCATCCGGTTCATCGGCCAAAGTAGTTTCGGGCCACGTGCTCCGGACCTCCCGGACCACCCTATGATATGTTACATATTGACCCCTGTGTAGTCCCGACCCTGCCTCCAGTTCATCGAACTCCATCAGGGTCCCATCCTGCCAGATGTCGCCCATAGTGATCAATCCCACTGATTCCCAATACGTCCGGATAATAGTTCTCAGCTGCCCGTCCTCCTTTGCCAGGGCGATCAGAGGGAACTGCGGCATACACGGCAAGGGGTCACCCATTATCCGACAGGCACGCCGCCATATATTCCTGCCAAGGGCTAGCATTTTAGGACGCTCTCTCATCCATGAGCCAGTCACCCAAATCACCTCCCGCAGATAGAAGGGGGAACAGTCTTTCCCTAGCAGCCTATGTTCGGGGGTCTCTTCATCTGAAAGCCACCTGGCCACATATTGCAGTTGCGCCGCAATATAATAGGCCTCAAAGTTCGGCAGCTTCACGCCACCTTTCTCGTAAGAGTTCTGCAATTTCCATAATGCGACCCTGTTGCGCGTGCCGTGCCACAGGAAATTCCTACACACGCTATATAACCTAGCGAAAAACTTCCTAGGTATCATGTACGGGATGTTATTAAAGTAATGCAGGAGTCTGGGCAGCACCACCATTTTAAGCATAGCTCCGCGACCCATCATAGCTAAAGGCAATCTTTCCCAGAACCTCATGCACCTCTCAATCTTTCCCACAGCTAGTTCAGTGTTATACTTGTGTTCTTCCTCGGTCGTGTGATACACGTCAATGCCCAAGTACCGGAAGGAGCTCGTTGCCCACGGAATCCGCAGCACCGGCAACCTCTCCGCCGGTATCCCCACATAACTGCCCAGCGGGAATAATACGGATTTCTGAGGGTTAACCGCTATGCCGGACAACCAGGCGTACCTCTCCAATACCTCCAAGATATACTGCAAATTCTCTTCTGGATGTTTCAGGTATAACAGCATATCGTCTGCATACAGGGATATAAGATGGCACTCTCCTCCCACCTCTATGCCAACCGGATCATACTGCTGCCGGAGGTAAACTGCTAAGGGTTCGAGGGCCAGTATGTACAACATTGGGGACCAAGGACATCCCTGCCTGGTACCTCTGCCTAACTGCCATCTATCTGACACTACTGCACCCGTACGGACCCTAGCCAGAGGCGCACTATATAATAACTCGGCCCACCTCATGTAGCATGGTCCCAGTCCGAACTGCCCCAAAGCCGCCAGCAGCCATGGCCATCGGACGGAGTCGAACGCTTTAACCGCGTCCAGCGCCACTATTGCCATTTCGCTGTCCTCACTGCCCCCCCATTCCACCACCCTGTGAAGGCGCCTGTGATTGTGAGTAATATTCCTGTTCGGGACATAGCCCGTCTGGTCAGGATGGATCAGCTTGCCTATTACCCTCCGCATTCTGGCCGCCAGGACCGCTGTCAGGATCTTGCTGTCCTGGTTCAGCATCGACAGGGGCCGGTAGGAGCTACAATCATGCCCCGGTTTATTGGGTTTGGGGAGCGGTACTATAATCGCCTCCCTGAGTGATTCTGGCAGCCGCCCCACCTCGAACGCTTCATTAAACATCTCCAGCATGGGCGGGAGCACCTCCTCCCCATACGCTTTATAAAATTCACTGGGGAACCCATCTGCACCTGGGGCCTTACAAGTGGGTAGCTGCCGCACAATCTCCTGCAGCTCCTCCAGAGTGATCGGAGCATCCATCTCCTCTCGCTCTTCGTCACTTATCTTGGGCAGGCCTATGTCTTCAAGTACTACCTCTATCTCTTCCCGGCTTCCCCCCTCTCGATCCTCATATAATGTCTGATAATATTCTGCGAATGCTCCATTCACCCCTTCCTGGGTGTCCTGCTCCACTCCCTTTTCAGTGATAACTGATCGGATCGGGGATCTTGGGGTCTCGCTCTTATACAGCCAAGCAAGAAGCCTGCCCGTCTTGTCTCCCCCGGCATGCAACCTCTCAATATACTTCCTGTAATTCAGATTACAAAGCCTGTCCCAATGTTCTGCGCACCTCTGTTGCAAATTAATGACCTCCTCCATGTCCGTCTCTCCCTCCCCCAGCTCTCTCTCCAACTCAATCTCGGCCCTCCGCAGATCTGCCAGGACTCCTCCCATTAATCCTTTGGATTTAACAATGGCAACCCCCCTCATTACAACCTTAAAGGCCTCCCACAAAGTACCAGCCGACTTGACGCTGCCTGTGTTCGCTTCAAAGTAAGCAACTATCTCCTCCCTCACTTCCTCTCTGAAGACTGGATCCCTGAGCGCTTCCGCCCTAAGGCGCCATGTTGGAATTCGCGCACGTGGAGGACAAAGCTGCCAACGCATGACCAGGGGCGAGTGGTCCGAAAGGACTCTCGCCCTGTAGTCTATCTGGTCACACTCCGCGACAACGTCCGGAGTGGCGAAAAAGTAATCCAGCCTTGTGTGTAACTGGTGCGGGGCCGAGTAATGTGAATATTGCCTCACGCCAGGGTGTCTCGTCCTCCACACGTCTGCCAGGCCTAGGTCTACCAGCAGCGCCTGCAGTACCCTAGCCGCCGGGCTTGGCCTGTCCACCCTGTCATCTGACCTGTCCTCCTTGGGGTCTAGTACACAATTAAAGTCCCCTCCCCAAATCACAGGACCCCCCATCCCCTCACCCAGTCTAGTGGTCAGTGTCCTAAAGTATGTCGCCGTGTCACGGTTGGGGGCATAGGTATTTATGACGCACACTACTTTATTTTCCACAAGCCCCCTTACCATGACCAGCCTCCCATCAGACTCCACAACCTCCCCAAGTAGCTCAAACGGGACATGTGGTGCAACCCAAATCAGCACACCTCTAGCATAGGCAGAATATGTGGATCCAACTACAGTCCCTCTCCACTTTCTCCCCACCAGTTCCAGTTTATCCCGTGTCAGATGTGTCTCCTGTAACAAGGCGATATCTATCTTTTGTCTTTTTAGGTACAACATGACCTTGTTACGCTTAAGGTAGCTGTTAAGCCCTCTAACGTTCCACGTTAGTATCCTAAGGTCCCCCATGATGCATCAGTAGCTCCCATCCCTTTCCCAGGTCCACTCGCCTCCCCCCTACCGCAAGGGCCCCCATCCCCAGTTTCTCTCCCAGGCTCATATAAAAACTGACCCTCCCCACCCCCCTAACCCAACCAACTGCCCAGCTCCATCCCTGGATCTCAGGCATCCCTCTGTTCGGTTCTCTCTGGAACCCAAGTAGAGAACCCGACAGGGTGTCACCCCACACACCGTGACTAACCTAAACTCAAACTGGGGTACAAAGAACAGTCCCCGGAGGCTCCCCTCCCACAATTCCGTATCCGCACACATGGACCATGTTTCGAAGTCCTAACGCATACACTACCATAACAAAGTCCCACCAACTATATTCCAGTCCCAATATTCATCGCCCAACCGGGCCCGCAGCGTCACTTATCTCTTCCCGTTCCATCCGCCATCCGCTCATCTGGCTCTTGAGGACAATTTTGTGCATCGAGCCATTCCATGGCCTCCTCCGGAGTGTCAAAAAACAGTGTCTTAGTCTTAAAGAATATCTTCAATCTGGCCGGATAGAGCAACATATACTTGTACCCCGCTGCCCGCAATCGCCTCTTGACCGCCCCAAAGTTCATGCGACTACGCTGCACTTGCAGGGTGTAGTCGGGGTAAGCAGTAATGGTCGCCTCTCCTCGCTGTATGGTGCCCCCCTTATGAAAGTGCTCAAGGATCCTTTCCCGATCCCGATAGTTAAGGATCTTGGCAATCACAGGCCTAGGTGGGTTCCCCGGCGGTGGTCTTCTGTTCAAGGCCCTATGCGCCCTCTCCACCGCAAACCCCTGCGACAGGGCTCCCCCAGTGATCTCCTGCAGCAGCAAGTTCTCAATAAACTCCGTGGGGTTCTGGCCTTCAGCCCCCTCCGGCAGGCCCACGATGCGAACGTTATTTCTCCGAGCGCATCCTTCCGCCTCTTCGGCCCTACTTTCCAAGTTACCCACCCGCTGCACCAGGGCATGGATATCGCTCTTATATGCAGTGCAGTCCACCACAGTAGGGCCCATCTCCTTTTCCAGAGTTTCCGTGCGCTCAGCAAGGGCTCGTACATCCTGCCTCAGGAGGTTCACGTCCTCCTGCACCGCCCCGACCTGTAGTTCCAAAGCAGTTTTCAATTCGACCACAGCAAGTTGGAGCTTGGTCTCCCACGTTGCCTTCAGGTCCGCGATCGCAGCGAGGACCTCCTGGTTCGCACCCCCGGCGGCCATCTCTTTGGTCTGAGCTTTATCCTTGCTCCTGGCACCTTCCAGGCCGGGCGACGTCTTGGCGTATTCGTCGAGCGTAGGCTGCTTATTCTTCGCCCTCAGAGGTTTGTTCGACATATCTCCAGTCAGGAGCGCCCTTCTGGCAGCGCTCCGGTCCAGGCCAGGGAGGCACCGTGCCCATACACCACGACTCAGTTGAGAGTCCCAGCTCGCCCCACAGCCTCGGGCACCGCTGTTGTACGGCGCTCCCCCCAGATGGGCTAGGTCGCGCTGCCCCCTTTGTTCCGCTGAGAGGGCGCACGTATGCTGTGGTCCCAATCCACCGCTCCTTTGTCCCCTCGTCAAGTGGCGGCGGCCATTTTGTCGTCAGTCGTGATCTCGCCACCAGTGCTTCATTCGGCTCTTAAGTACACATGCGCACTACGAACCCGTGTAAAAATGTGTCCTCGCATGCAGCCGGACTTCATGTTCACAGTCTTCCCACTTTCTGCCAAATCACAGCGGTCCTTGCGCGGTATCAGTCGGATTATGTACGGATCAGCGGGAGCTCCCGTACAGGCACGTCCTTTCACATGGCTTCCAAGCCACGCCCCCTAGTTCCAAGCTTGCTTTTCTGTTCTTGTTCCTACCGCGAGGGCCCTCTAGAGAGAAGAGATACTTTGTTTCACAGGATTTAATTTTGGATGGTCGTGGTGCACAGGAACCTGTTCCGGACAGCTTCCATTTGAAGCCCCAAACAAAGGCAAGTGAAGATGTCTGTGGGAGAGACAGCCACGGGACACCTGACTGACAGGAAGACCAGATTCAACGAAGGTCACCATAGTCAGGCGGCGATAGACGCACGTACAGCGGCAAACACGGGAGCAGCCCCAGCACTGCTTCTCTTGGAGTGAGGTAGCAAAATGCAGAAGCAGGTGACTTGTGGCACAATCTGAAGATCTACCAAGTTACAAGGCTCTACTTGGAACCATGACTGCTGCAGTGGGTAGCCCAGGAGAGATGTAGTCTGACCAGCGGCTGCTCCAGGGATACTTCTGAAGACTCATTAGACACAGATTCACGAGCAGGAGTTGAGACTGGTTGTTCACACCGGCTGAGGTATCTAAGCACCAAAGGAGACTTTCTCTGGACAAAGGTGCAGGGCTTCACCAGGACAACACTGGAGTCGATGCTGGACAGCTGCAGGAGTCTTCGGGGCGACAGCAGGCTGCTAGTCTTTGTAGAAGTCATGGTCCCAACAATTCAATGTTAAACATTTGCAGGAGCCCTCCTTTTATCCAAGATTTAGGTTGGGATCAAGCCCAAGCCCACCCATGGTAAGAATCTGAACCATTCAAGCATCCAGTGGCTAGCCAGTAATGGATCGCCACTGATCATCGCATCTGCCCAGCAACAGACTTTCTGACACCAGAGTTGTGGATTGGCACTTGACATTCCCAGCCCCTTACTCTGGTTTACATGCAGAAATCTCCATTCCCAGGGAAAGGCAGTTCCTGACCTGAGAAGGCAGGAAGAAGGCCACAGAACAAGCGAAAAACCTTGTGGCATGGCCATTTTAGGATGCTCGCCACCTTTAGTAGCCATTTGTGGTAAAGTAAAAAATAGTACACAGGTAAAAATGGTACAGTAACAAAAAAGCTTTGAAAATATCACAGCTGCTACAAGCTTGTCTTATGCACATAGGCAAAGTAATTAACAATCTATTATATAAAAAGATATACAGGTACTAAGCATCCTAACTCCACTCCACTGTAAGGTGATGTGTGCAATTGTAACCATACAAGAATTCATAGAGAGACTTTGTCTCTCAGTACTGACAGTTTTAGGGACTAGTCAGTTTGCCTATGAGAATGAGCAAAACAGGCAACATAGTACAACAAAAGGCTTTCTCCAGCATGGATTCACATGCTCATGAATATTAGCGGTTGTCAGGCTGGGGCTCCTCTTTGACTTAAAAACTGTAGTTCTCCTTTAAACCAATCACTGTCCTCGTTGTCATACTGTCCCCATCCAATGACGGTCCTCTCCCTAAGCCCCTCCTCTGGCAGCCATCTTCAGATTTTTATCGCACGCTTCAGTGTTGGGAGTCCTAGAGTTTGCTCGGCCAGCTACTTGTGTTTGTTTGTGTTTTCGACAGAGAAAGGATCTATTTTTGTTTCCGAAAGAGCCCGTCTGCTCTCTTCTCCATCTGCCGACAGCGGGGATCCTTTGTCAGTGAATTTCAGTGCCCCTGAAGGGCCTACTTTGCACCCACCGACCATGACCGAGGAGGAGGGGGGAAGGTCCCTCTTCAAGCCCTGCACCAAGTGTGGGCTAAGTAATGTGTTTTTAGGAGACAAGCAGCTGCAATGCCTCTACCGCCTGCATCCAGACCATAAGGATGTGGAGTGCGAGATATGCCTCGGGTTCTCCAAGGAGATGAGGGACAGGCCCAGTAGAATGGCGGCGTGGCTTAATGCTAGGGCCGCTGCCCCGTGCTACGACAGTGTCATACCCCCCCGGACCTTCCGGTCTGAGGAGCAGTCTTCTAAGTCCTTTGAGGGCTCCTCATCAGTGGGGGCCCAAGACAAGGCCAAGAATCGCAAGTCTGAGCCCATCGGGTTCGCCGCAGATACGGGCCCCAAGGTGGACAGGGCACGTCCACCTTGGGGCTGCCTCCATTGCCAGCTCCTCGTCGAAAAGGAAATCATCTACCTAAGCTAAACTGCGGGAGAAGTCTGGAAAGCCACGAACGGAGGAGAGGAAGGCCAAACAGCCAAAGGGGGCCCAATTGGCACAGGCTAAGACTTTGTTGACAATAGAATTGGTGGCGGTTGCTACGACGCCTGCTAAGAGAGTTGACTATTTGGAGGTAGCCTCAGCAGCACAGAAGATATCCCTGCCCCCAAGGTATGACTCGGCTGCAGTGACTTTGGCAAAGTCTGCTGGCACGCCGGAAGGGGTGAAACGGGCTCAGGTTCCGGTTCAAGCCCTGTGGGGGGAAAAAAAGGTTGGCGAGGAGACCCCGAAACAGCCCTCCCAAGCCATGGCCCAAGCCATGGGGGCCTCTTCCACAGACTACTAGGACCAGGAGTCCTTGCACACGGTCCACGAGGACATGGAAGAGGAGGATAACACTGACAAAGCAGCAGGGCCTAGTTTTCCGATCCCACCAACTCAGCCGACTGATGCGTCTCTGGACATTCTGTCGACCCTTCACACCTTGGTGTCAGAGATTGAGGAGGATGATCCGGGCCCGGTTCCGGTGGTCCCCCAGGCCTCCAACAAAGAAGAGGGAGCGTCATCTGATGCCCCCATTTCAGCCTCCACATCCGTGTCGGGCCCCTTCTCGGGCCCCTTCTCCCCAGGAGACTGATATGCCCACAACTATGGACGATGACGAACATATCGTCACAGTGGACGGCGAGTCTCTGCATTTGGATCCACCACCTAGGGTGTCCCCACCGGATGAGATGGGGTCGTTCCACTCTGATCTCCAGAGCCTCTGAGCTATTCCAGCTTGTGCCTGAGGAAACAAGGAGGGTTTCTTGTACCAGAGGCGCGAGGTCAAGAGAAAGACCGTGTCATGTACCGGCGTGTAAGCAGTGTCAAGAAACGGATGCATAGCCCTTTAAGAACGCTACAACCAGGGGCTTGGAAGTTGGCATGGCAACGCTGGCGTCCTCTCAGCGTTTCCCACGGTCGACGCTGGAAGCCGCGGAACGCTGTCATGTGACCTCACCTTTATATTCTCCGCCTACACTCCAGATCGGTGCTTCTGATTGAGAATTGGTGGCGCCTCGTATCTTGTACCTTGTATCCAGTTTTCCTTATCATCCCGGTTCTGTCCCTTTCCCTTCCCCTTCCCTCCAGCATTTCTGATTACCTCGTTGCCTCGACCCGGACCGTTTACCTGGCTTTGGATTTTGGACTGCCTTGTTCTTGTTTGCTGCCCGCATCATTCTTCGACCTCGGACCGCTCACGGATTTCCTAGCCTTCGCCCATTGGTTTTGGTTGCTCTTCGGTTGTCTTCTGGATCATCAATCATCTGGACTGCATCTGGGTATTTTGAGGAACTTTGGAACTTTTCTTGAACTTTGGATTGTTGACCTTGGAACTCTTGAACTTTTGGATTGTTGAACTTGGAACTTATGAACTTCCAACCTGGGGTTTCCTTGTGACGCACACTATCTAGTGTGTATTAGGCGTCCTCGTGCCGGCGGGATAGGTGGTTGAGCTTTGCTGGTATTCTGCATTGTGGACTTCGGAGTTCTTCTCTTCCTGGTTCCATCTGGTTCTCCCCGGAGTAACGGTAAGCCTAGGGGTTGTTATCAGAATTGAGATCAACGTATTGCATTCTTTCTGTTGTGTTCGGGTTTGGTCAGAAGGGCGGTTGTTATATTATCTGTATTGTGTTAACTCCTCACTTACAGATCCAACGCCTGTCCTCGGCTACTCGTACCACCCTGACTTCTGCATTACCACTTTTGCGTCATCTACATTACAACTCCTGCGTCCTCTGGGTCTCATCAGGTATCCGTTCTTTCCTCTGATTGATCGCTCTGGCTGTCCATTCCTGGGGCCAGAGGGTTCCATCGGGAGGAAGAACTCTTCGGCTACACGACGTGGGCAACTGGATTCTGACAGACCGTCATGGCAGTGCCCCTTCTGGACGACGTGCGGGAAGAGGGCCTGGCCCTCATGAAGAACCCTTGCACGGCTCCAGCCAAATGGGATAGTCTGGAGGAGAAATATCGGGTGCCGGACTCTACACCCTAGTGCCTGAGGTTACAACCATCGCCGGATTCGGTGGTATCGGCGGCTGTGAGAAAACTGTTGGTTAACCCGTCTGCCGCCTCGTCTTCAGTCCCTCCGGACAGAGAGGGGAAGATGGACGCCATGGGACGGCAGGTTATTTACGCTGCACCGTCCACGATCAAGGCGGCTAACGCACTGGCGATCCTAGCCAGGTACGACAGGGAGCTGTGGTACAAGCTGGGGCCTACTCTGGAGTTTTAACACAGCTGTCCGCGGATCCCTCCTATTACCCGTCAGGGACAGCTCATCCCTCCGCTCCTGGAAGAGGTACGGGCCATGCTGCGACAAGGGGTGATAGAGCTGGTTCACCCAACGGCTCTGGGGCTCCGGAGTCTATTCCAGATACTTTCTGGTCAGAAAGAAGACAGGGGGCTGGAGGCCCATCCTAAACCTGTGATGTCTCCAAGTCCCAAACGTTCAGTAGGGTCGCGTTGCAACAGTTGATCGGCCAACTGGAGGAAGGAGACTTCTTGACGTTACTGGACCTGGAGGACACCTATTTCCACATCCCCATTCACAAGAAACATTGTCAGTTTCTGCATTTCGTAGTGCAGGGTCAGCATACCAGTTGAAGGCTCTGCCTTTCGGATTGAAGTTGGCCCCCAGAGTGTTCACAAAAGGCCTGGCACCAGTGGCGGCCAATCTACCTCTATGGGGCATACACGTATAACCGTACCTGGATGACTGGCTCATCCAGGCCTGTTGGCCGTCGACACACGGAGGCGACCGTCCAGCTACTGACGGATCTGGGATTCTCCATCAACTACCCAAAGTCCTGCTTAACACCATCGGAGAACGTGCTGTTCCTAGGAGCCAGACTCAATACGGTGTTTTGCCTGCCATCACCCTTGGAAGTGAGGGTAGTGCCCATTCAGGGGAAGGTGCAGCGACTGTTGTCGATGAAGACGGCCACAGTGCGGGCCTTCAAGTCGTTGCCCGGCATGATGTTGTCCTGCATCTACCTCATCCGGCTCTGCAGGTTGCAAACGCAACCTCTTCAGGAGTTCCTGAACGCTCGCTGGATACAGGAGTCCAGAAGCTTTGCAGAGACAATCCCGCTCGACAAGGAGTTCCGTCAGCGCTCTACAAGGAAGCGCAGGACTTGTGGTGCTTGACTGTCAGACAAGAGATGTTCCTCGTCCCTCTTCACCTAGCGAGAGTCAAGAACGCCATTGCAGACTCCCTCAGAAGTGAATTGTGCTCCTGCCACGAGTGACAACTGTTAGGCAAAGTCTGTATGCAGTACCCTTTGGGAACACTACAAACAACTCTGACTACAGATATAGGGAACTCAACCTTTGGTATAAGCTTATACTACACAGTTTTGGTAGCGTGTTGAGCAGCCAAGCTTATCTCAAGAGGGGTCAATGTGAGCTGTAGGGGAATTACACAGATTCACAGTGACACGTATTCAAATAAACTCTTGCACACAAGGTTTCTTGAATAAACAATTATTAATTTAACAGTCAGTTAGAATAAGCTTTCTTCAGAAGGGAACAATATGATAGTAATACACAAATACACTTCAATACTGTACACTCTTAGTTTCTTAATCAGTAAAGGCCCTTTTGGGATGGCGCACAGACACAATCTACACCCTCAGGTGACTCCAATAGCTAGGGTGCTGGGGACATTAATATCTTACTGTTTGCATTTAGAATACTCTTACAAGTTGGTAAAAGGTAAAGGTTATTAGAACAAGGGACCACAAATATTCTTAAGCAGGCAAATACTTTTGGATCCCCTAAGAAGAGTCATTCAATACAGCAGGCTAAGCCAAAGTCAATGGGCAAAAGTCTTATATAGATGAAGCACTTCTGGTAGGTAAGTAGAAAAGCCTTTGCACAATGTTTTAGAAGTCTTTGGAGAAATGAAGAATCAAATGTGTTTTGATTCTTCTCACACCCTCTCCCCGTGCCCCCCACTTCTTTCATCCACTTTCCACCTTCCAACCTCCCCATATCTACCCATGCCCGCAATCTCGGCCTCCATCTCGACTCCTCGCTCTCCTTCTCTCTCCTTCTCCAACCACATCTCTCGAGCCTGCCGGCACCACCTTTTCAACATCCACAAGATCCGCTCCTCTCTCACATTCCATGCTTCCAAACTCCTAATTTCCTTCCTTATTTTCTCCCGCCTCTTCTACTGCTCCTCTCTCCCCTTTGGTCTCCCTGTCTCTCACCTTACTCCCCTAAAATCCATCTACCACTCCTCTATTCGTACTCTGTCTTCTCGGCCCTCAAGACTCTATTTCTTCCTCTCTCACTCAACTTGGCTGGCTTCCCTTCCTCTCAACTGAAATTTCAATTCCTCTGTCTTGTCTATAAATCTCTCCATGACCTGGCTCCCCCTACCTTTCTTCCCTCCTCTCATTCTACTCCCCCTCCCGCTCTCTCCGCTCAGCAGACCTCTACCTTCTCATGGTACCCCCTGCCCCATGTGCCTCCTCAGACTTCCGCTCCTTCCACCTCTTGGCCCCCCTACACTTGAACTCCCTACCGCTCTCCATCCACTCCACCTCTACTTACCCATCCTTCTGCTCCTCCCTGACATCCCTTCTTCTACACTCACCCCCCCCTGAGACCCCTTCCCCACCTCTCTCCCCTTCCTTGCCCCCCCCTTCTACTGCCCCCTTCCCACTTCCCCAATGACCTCAAACCTGTCACTGATACCACTTAGGGGCATTGATGACACCAGACCACTCTGCTTTCCCTTCCCCTACCCCCTTCCCCCACTTCCCTGACCTCAAAACAGACATTGTAACCCCATCACTTAATCCCTCTCCCCTCCCCTTCCCCACTCTCTTCCCTCCTTTAGTACATTTGTCTACTTATTGTTCTAATGACTTGTTTCATGTTGTAATTATGCTTCTCTCACTTTTGTACCTGTTGTTAATCTGTGAAGCGCTTTGGCTTAAAGAGCTATATAAATTCAATAAACATAAACATCAATGTAGGCCACAAGCTGATTAGACTTGTGGGTAGTAGAAGATGCAAACAACTCTACAGTAAGAGGTAAGATCTCTCAGACTTTTTACAGTACCTTTTGTATTGAAGAAAAAGTGCAGCTGATGACTTCTGTTCCTGAGCAGATCTCGCTGTTCCTGGGCCTCAGTCGTGGGGACAAGAGGGAGTACTTCTGGAGACTCCTGCACTGCAATGGGATGGACACTGCTCGCAACCGGCAATCTTCAAATCAGTGGCTGGTCAGTGTTTCTGCTCTTCGTGTCTACCGCAAATAGCAACACCGCGGCTCCTGGCTGTCGAGATGGGCTTTCCTTGCTTCTGGGGTCCCGCACTCTGTTGAGGGGGCTCAGGCTCGGTCAGTACTGCTTCCTGGGAGTCCAGAGGATCTTCCTGAAGCTCTAGGCCAGCTTAAAAGCAACGCACACAATCTGGTGTTCCTCTCCCTGGCTATACGGTTTCCAGCAGCAACTTTGAGGAAATTCAACCTGCTCCGAGAAGGATGTCCAGGTGGCTTACTTTGGAGTTGATTGGTCCCACCAACTCAACAGCAGGCGTCCTCTTCAAGTTATTCTTCGGTTCCTTCGTCCAATGGTCGACTCTGCCTTCCAAGCCAAAAGCCTTGCCTTTTATTCAGTTCTCTCCCATTAATTCCAGCCTAGCTGTCAGTCACCCAGCAGGGTGGCTGTCCTTGCTGGACAGTCAGCCGGCTAATCATCAGAGTGCATTTAGGTCTTCTAGGAGACTAAGCACTGGGAGTTTCGAGCACCTCCCTTAGTTCCTGCCTACCCCAGACACCCTGGAGCCAGAGGCGGGCTTCACTCGTGAATCCCGCCAAAGGCAAAGCGAACAATGGGACCAAACATGGTTTGGCACGCAGAGTTACTCTCGAGGACCTTTCCACAAAGAAATGGCAAAAAAGAAGACTAGGTCTATTTTGACAAAAATGGCACCCTTGGGTGCTGTACTGCAGCTGCGAACGCCGCCTGAGGTAAATGCACACCACGGTAGTGAAAACGATACCACTGCCACCAGCCATTCAGTGAGAAAAGGTTAACATAAAAATGTTACATGAGAAGCTAGACAAAGGGGATACTAGGTAACCCCTCCAGCACCCTATTGTAAGATACTGTGTGCTGGGTCTAGAAAGATACAAATGTAAGTAAAGTCAATTTCACTTTACTGCTCTTGGAAATAGTAGTTTATCCAAAAGAAGCTATTTAAACTTTGGAAAATCTGAAAGACTTCCCAGTGCCACTTCACTGAAGGTGCTGTGTGACACAATGTAAAAGATGATGCCTATGGAGTTTGTCAGACTCCACAACCAAAGCAAACCGTGTTCAAAATCACATTAAAATACAAGAGTGTGAGAAAAATGGTCTCTCTCTCCAGGTTAAAAAAATCAAGTCCTCAAAATCCAGCAAAGTTGCTTGGGTCTGTAAGGTGGAGGGAATTAGCACATTTCTGAGAATTCTCCCAAGCAGCAATGTCGGCAGGACCAGGTGGACCGCATCTCCGTCAAGTGGTGCAGGCCCTGATTGATCTGTTTGCGACGGCGGCAAACTGCAAATGCCAGACGTTTGCCAGCAGATTCAACCAACAGAGGATCCTGGGGGACGAATTCTCCTTTGGGAAGGGATGTTTCTGTACATGTTTCCTCCATTGCCTCGCCTGCTACGAGTCATCAACACACTCGGACAGTGCCAATTAAGGATGATACTCATTGCCCTGGCGTGGTGGAGGCAGATTTTGTATCTGGACGATCTCAGCCTGTCAGCGTCGCCTCCGGTCAACCTACCAGTGGTTCAGGATTTTCTCACCAGAGAAGTAGCCACAATCCTTCATCACAACCCAGGATTGCTGAACCTGGGGGCTTGGCTACTGCAGCACTAGAGTTTGGAGGATATGAGTTGCCTGTGGACTGCAGGGAGGTCCTTGCCAAGGCTAGGGCACCGTTGACTTTGAAGTGCTACGATCACAAGTGGAAGCGTTTCGGTATGTGGTGCCGGTCTCAGAAGATAACCCCTCTTCGGGTCACAGCCCCGAAGATTTTCCATATTTTCCTTAGCCTTATCAAGGTACATCTGGCGGCTATCTCTGGTGGCTATCTCCTGCTAGACCAGGTCTCCAGGAAGATCTTCACTTTGGTCTCCTCGACTCGTCCAGGAATTCTTGAGTTTTTCGATCTTTCCCGCCAGTGAAGTCTCTTGCCCCAGCATGGGAACTCGACGGGATTCTGACGCGGCTCATGGGGGGGGGGTGCATCGAGCCTATAAGACAGGCCCCTCTCATGTTCCTTTTTGTGGAAAACTGCTTTCCTTGTGGCCATCACCTCTGCCAGGAGGGTGGGTGAGATCCAGGCCTTACCCTGCAAACAACCATACCTGACTTTCCACAAATCGAGGGTGGTGCTGGGGACGCACCCCTCTTTAATGCCAAAGGTTCAGTCGGAATTCCACCTCAACGAGCCTTTGGTGTTACCTGTTTTTTTTCCCCGAAGCCTTCGTCACAGGCTGAAAGGCCCTTGCACTCACTGGACGTTGCTCGTGCCCTGTAGTTCGACATAACGCACACAGTTTTCAGAAGACTTCACAACAGTTTGTGAACTTTGGTCCTGTGAACCTTGGGAAGGCTCTCATTTCAAGGTGGCTCTCCGGCTGCATCATGTACTGTCATCGGTTGGTGAACTGGCCCCTGCCTGGCCGTCCGTGAGCCCACTCGACCAGAGCAATAGCTGCGACAACGGCGTTGCTGTCTGCTGTGCCACTGCTAGACATCTCTAGGGCCTCTACGTGGAGGTCCACGCACAACTTCACGAAGTTCTGTGTCGACCAGGGATTCCAGGGAGGAGTTCAGAGGCGGCCAAGCAGTGCTACGCAACCTGTTCGCTTGAGGTGACTCTGTTCCAATGGTAAGAGTTAATTGCTACTGTTGAGCCTTGCCACCTCCTGTGGTTGTGTAATGTTGTTCTGCTATGTATTCATTATTCATGAGCATGTGAATCCATGCCAATCCCCATGCTGGTGAAGGTTTAAGTTACTTACCTGTAACCATTTTTCTCCAGCATGGGTCTAGCATGGATTCACATGCTAGCGCTCCCTCCATCCCCTGTGCGGTGCTTGTTGGTCATACTGTGACTTTATGCAATTACCAAATCTGAAGATGGCTGCCAGATGAGGGGCTTAGGGAGAGGACTGTCATTGGATGGGGGCAGTATGAGCCAGAGGACAGTGATTGGTTTAAAGGAGTAATACAGTTTGTAAGTGAAAGTTAAACTGTTTTTCTTTTACAGAGGATTCCCAGCCTGACGACTGGGAATATTCATGAGCATGTGAATCCATGCCAGACCCATGCTGGAGAACAATAGTTAGGTAGCAGATAGTTACGTACCAATAGGCCAATTACTTACCGTGAAATACATTGTGTCTTTCTTTAAATGTAATGGGTTTTTTTCTTTCGCCATTACTAGCGTAGTTCTTTGTTAGCCCTTCTAACATTCTGGGCGGAGGAGGACTGTGCGTGTGTTTTGCCTTTGGCGGGAACCACTAGGTATCCCCACCTAGGCTCCATAGTGTCTGGGCAGGCAATATGTGGGGGAGTAGTCTGAATAGGTCCATCTCCCCCAGTGGGGTTTGGCTGTCCCGATTGGACAGCCATACACCCCTTTCTGTAAAATCCTGAGGGAGATTAGAGGAGTGTGTGCTGGAACTGTATAAAAGGTGAGGCTTCTGGAGTGTAAAGCAAGTCGAACACAGGAAACCGAAGTAATAGAAGAAGACAACAACCAGAGACGCCTGCAGACCTATTGCAAGACCATGATGCGCCCACTTTTGTCCTGATCCCGTTTTCTATGCGACCGAGGTGCTCCGAAGAGGATGACTCCTTCCCTTTGGCTGCTGGGAACAACCAGTCTCAAACCGAACTTTGAAACAAGCCATCTCCCGAGGTCCTAGGAGCTTCCAGGGCTGCGGAACGCCAATACCAGGAGACCTGCTGCCCATTTCGAGGGCATCGTGCAAAGGCCGAAACCATCCAAATCTGTGCTGAGCCTGTGAGGACACTCCAGAGATCCGATCCAACTCGCCCAGACCCGCTCACCAGATTGTGGGACTGCAGGAAGCGAAGAAGATTGACCAGGCGAACCGTGTCTTTTGTTGGTGCTGCGTAAAAGGCACCAAAACCGCACAGTGAACCAAGAAGTTGCTGAAAGTTGTGCTATTGGTCCTCCTTCGAGACTGCTGCTGCAAAGACTCTGTCCATTGCCTTGCCTTTCGTCACCAGACAAAGGAATCCAGAGGTTGGGTCCAGAGCTGCCACGTTGTGATGGAGGAGCCAACACAAACATTTTCTTCAAACGAAAGGTACTGTGGGGGGAAAAGGTATTGCTTACCTGATTCCAAGAAGTCGCTCCAGGGCGTTGAAATGCACATAGAGGTGTCCAGGGCAACCCCTTTTTGCCTGACACAAGCTGGTGCTTGTGTTCCTTTCTCAAGTGCCTTTTTTAGGTCTCCTTTGTTTGTTGCTCACTTGCTGCTTCAATACCTTTAGACACTGGAAGAAATCTAATGTTTATTAAAACTTCACGCCCTCTCCAAACTGCGTTTAGCTAGGGTTACGTTTTTGGATTTAAGACTTGCCAGGCGAAGAAACAGTCTCTAGAATCTTGAACTAAGCTCATGTTGCACTAACCACTTATTTTCCTCCCTTTAAGTGACTTTCCTATATGTGTTTGCAGAGTAAATGCATTAGCGTATGACCTGTTGAAAACCGCATGAGTGCGCAGTTACCTGTAATATGATAACCTTGTCTTTTCCCTTTATAACTTGGCAACAAATGTAATCGCAAACAAACACAAAAGTGAAAGTGCTTTTTGAAGTGTATTATCTAGTATTCCTAAGTGGTATATTATAGGAAAGATTTCATAATTGTATGTCATTTTCCCTCCATGTGTCAACCCCCAAACTTGTTGCTGCGTTTTTAACACCATTGACTGACTTTGCCAGAGAAGCACAGCCCTCAGCTGCAGCTGCACTCCTGGGCCTTTGCTCACTTTTTATGGGGAAACTGACATGCCCTTAAAACAGTCAGTACTGGGAGACTTTGTTTCCCTTAGTCCTTTCCTCATGTTGCAGCTTTTGTTCAACATGTAACAAGTGTGCAATATAACTTACCTCACAGCACACTTTGGCCTCTAGTCATTTCTAAAGGACCTAGAAACTCTCGCTGGACTTTTTATGAACTGTGCAGATGTGTCATGGACAGGACTGGTGGCAGCTATTGTTTTCTTATATTTTTAACCCTTTCTTGCCATGATAACCACATTTACCGCGTTTGGCACGAATAGGTGGCGTGGCTCCAGAATGGCCAGGTTATTTGTCCTGTCCTTTGGCCATCTTGCCCCTTCACTTTCCCCAGGTCAACCCTGGTCAGTCCTTATTTGGTCATGCACTTTCCCGTGAAACCCCATGCTTTCGTGGGCTTCTGCATGCCTTGTGTGTGTGCCTCCAGGATGTGGGCTGGGATGTGTGTTCCCAATACACATGCTGGGTGCCAGAGAGTCTGGAGTCTGCTGAGGCAACGACCTGTGCAAGTTTGCTGCATTTGTGACCCCCTTGCCCCTGAAGCCTGCTGCAGTGGAACTGTGCCGATTCTTCCCGCCCTGAGCGGAGAAATCGCCACTGTCCCGTTTTGGAATCCTCACTAACTCGAGAACTACACGGTGTCGACACGTCCTGATTGTCGCATTCGAACCTGCCAGCGAAGTGGACTGTACTGGCAAAATTTGGGTCTGCCTGCGTCGGGTACCGGTTGGTAGTCCTCACCCCAACCGGTGGCCCCTAGCGCTGGAGCACATTATAACATTTTTTTTTATTATTTGTTTTGGTTTTAAAAAGAAAACCTTTACAAAAATAAAAAGACATTTTTCACAGTTGAACTGTCACGACCCTCGGGCCTGATCCCCACTGGCAAGCCCATTGTCCAGGTGGAATCAGGACTCGGATCTCCAATAAGGCTTGGCATCCACGTCTCAGGCCCTCTTGGGGCCAGGCTCATACACAGTGAAAGACATCTGCTCAGGGAACTACTTTATTTAGGCTTTCATCCAACATGGAGGCATCCACATAGCTTGATTCCTAAGAACCAAGCTATGCGGTGTAGTGTTTTGGATGTGGTGGCCTAGGGACTACTTTACCTGGACTACTTTGCAGAGGCTATTTAAACCACACCCGAACAAGATAACACGCTTCGCATTACTTTGCAGCTAGCAACGTGACGCTCTCACCGTGTCCAGCTCACGAGCCTGGGAAATCAGAACCTGCAGAAAGACAAAAGAACATTTTTAGCAGCAGCATCTTGCCTGCGATCTCCATCCTTCACTGCTCGCAGCTCCTGGGTAGCGGACCAAAGGACCTGAAAAAGGAAGAAAAGACATCATTAAAGGAGGTATTAGAGACATTTCAACCACAAATTGCTTAAAAGACTTACCTGGCTGATCGTCTTTCGGCCGGCATTGCTCCGGGAATACACACGCGATGGGAGCACACCGCGACCTACGAAAAAGGGAGAAAACACAGGTCAGCTTATTGTGCGCCATCATTTACCGGTGAGGCCCAGCTTAACCAGTTCGCCACGCGGATGCTCCGTACATCTAAGGGAGATGAAAAGAGACATTATCAAACAGAAAGGCATGCAAGAATAACAACTCAATAAACAGCAATAAGACCTACCTGAAAGACATTACTTGGGCCGCTGTCAGTGAAGTAACTGGACTGCACACGCCCACGAAAGACAACGCGCCCCTGACAGAAAGCAGGACGGAGAGCACGCCAACTTCTACAACAAGGTGAGAAGGGGGCCCAGAGGGGCTGAAGTCATACGGGAGGTGGGGGGAAAACTTACTTTGGTCGGCCAGTCCTAAATACAGTCCTCCTGTATTTCCAGGCGCAACTTTCACCGAGAGCCATACCAGGGAATCACTGAGAAGGATACCAGCGACCAACTGGCTGGGTGGCGTCCTCGTGGATACCAGGTGAGCGTAACATGAACTCAATGAGATAAAAGAAAACTTAAAACTACAGCGGGCAGACAGAAGGAAGAAGAAAAAACAACAAAAAAGAATACAAGAGGAGCCCAGGGGCAACGAAGGGGACCAATCACATCATGGAAGCGCTCTATCACGGAGCGGATCATTTCCGTTATGATAGAAAAGAGCATATTTCCATGACCTCTACTATTGTTGCCGTCAAAATGGTCTCCTGTCCAGCAATCAACCTGTCCCAGAAAAACTCTGATGTTAGACTCTCTTCCTTAGCCACAAATCTCCGAAGCAATAGCCGTCTTGTTTCCCAAGTTCCTTCACAATCCAATAGAAGGTGTTTTAGGGATTGTTGGCTTGGAGAGTCACAATGTCTACAGAGTTTTTTTGATAGGTCCTCCAGGTTTCTTCTGGCCAAAATGTTCCCAGTGTGGGCTAGATTTAGCCTAAGTCTTAAAGTTATTTCTTGTTCCCTTGTCTGGAAACTTTTAAAGGTAGCGCTGCAGAGAACCAACTTTTTTGTCCACCTTTAAAAAATGCTTAGGGGGATTGAGGTTCCTCACTCCGTCAATGGTGTCGATCCAATCACTTATTTCTAGGGTCTTTTTCACTTTCAAGGGATTGGATATTAAGGTTTCTAATGTCATGTCGAGCCTAAGCAGAAAACCTCTGACTTTCTTCTCTAAACCAGGAAGTAACTGGGATTTTGAGTCTTTGAGATGTTAATTCACGTCAGAATAGAGAGAGGTCTTACTTGCGATCTTTATTTCACGGAATAATGAAATAATTTTCCAGTCTGCTCGACATCCAAGAGAAACTAGACCAAGTTCGAAACGTAGGCTCACCAGAGGGGTGCACATTGGAAGCCAAAGATTTTTTTCCACAAGAGTCCCTCTAGTTTGTTCCAGTTGGTGTGCCATAGCAATGGTTATGCTTCCAAGCCATAGAGAAGGACTAGAACTGTTTGGCCATGTAGAACTTAATAAGTGGGAGAATGGAAACATTTTCCATTCAGTTTTTTCATTTGAGGAATAATCTTTTTGGCTTTTTCCAGGATTGCTAGGTTCACCTTGTAGATTGCGGGAGAGGCAAAGATTTCATATCCCAGATATGTGAGGTCTTCGACGCGGGGGACAGCTTTACCATCCAAAACCCAGTTACCGTAACCTATTTTCTTCTTCGGATGTTTAAATATAAGTATCTTGGATTTCAGAGGGTTGATTGAAAGCCCGTTTAGGGTGGCATATTCCCCAAGTTTATTTAGGAGGCGCTGAAGACCAATCGCTGATCTATCCAACAGGACTAAATCGTCCGCATAGGCAAGTTAATGTATTCTTCTCCCGTTAATCACTGGACTGACCAATGATGATGAAAACAAAAAATCTCCCAAGTCTGAAAGAAACAGGTTAAATAATAAGGGGGCTCCTAGACATCCTTGCCTCACCCCTTTGAAGACCTGTATTAGATCTGATCGTCCAGCCTCAGTCTTATGGTGGTATTCTTATGAAGTTCAATGAGCATTGCTAACAGGGAGGCTGGAATCCCCCACCTATATAGTTTGCGCCAGAGTAGAGATCTGTCCACGTGATCAAATGCCTTAGAAAGGTCTACCCATGCCCCATAAAGGGGGCTGCCCTCTTTCTCATATGACTTTTCACTGAGAACGTTCAAAATGAGCCCATTTAAACTTGTGGAGAGATCTTTTCTAAAGCCTGTTGGATGGTGTGAAAGTATCTGCCTCAAGTCCACCCAAGATGAAAGTTCTCTTAAAAGAAGCTGCATAAAAAGTTTACTATCTATATCAAGGAGGGCGATTGGGCGATAGTTGGCCCGGCTTAGCCGATCGCCCCCCCTTGAAGAAAGGGATAACTAAAGCGTTCTTCCATGATGGAGGAAAAACCCTGGTCTTTAGGATTTCTTGGAAGAGACGGTTTAGAATCTTGGCCCACAGTTTTGAGTTGTCTTTTAAGACCTGATAGGTGAGGCCATTTGGGCCTGCATCTTTTGATGAAGAACTGGATATTAATTCCAAGATGTCATGTTCGTCAAACGTAAGAGACCAGGGGGATCCGTAGCCATGTTGAAATCTGTGGACCCGGTTGCTTTGAAATTTGCTGACAGATATTCTACCCATTTTTGTTCAGGGACTAGGTTACACAGGTAACTATTAAACCCAGTCTCTAGTTGACCTATCGCCGCCCAGAAATTTCTGGAGTTATTTGAATTGAGTAAATGGAGCATTCGCTCACCATCTTCTTGTAGTCTTAGATGTTTTGGACTTTTAGACCAATTTCTGTAGGTCTGTTTGGCTTTTTTTAGTTCATGCAGAAGGGTAATAGGGTCATAGTGCCTGTTTTTTATATGGCGCAAAGTTTGTCGGAGGTTTCTCTTTTTCCTTTGTGTTTCTTCGTCAAAGGAATGAAGATATTGTTTGCCAAAGGCACCTATTTCACTTGGTGGATGGATGGACCAAATGAAGTTTCCAAATTTTTCCGGATGGAATACATTACTCCAAGTTGAGGACGGAACGTCTTCTAGTCGTTTGTTCAACCTTTTTCCCCCTTGCTTGTTTTTTGCGATTCTCGATTTTCCCTTGAGACCCTCGATTTCTTGGGCAGTCTTGTTGTGCCGATGTTTTTGCAAATCAGGAAACTAGAGTTCCTAGCTTGCATGGTCGCTGCCCCCCTCCCAGTTTATAATTAGGCTGGAGCAAATACCAAGAAGTCCCGAGGAAATGAAGATATAATCTGAGGTGCACTCTAGGATCCCTTGACGCTAGATTACTCCTGCCTTTTCAGTTGCAGCAGGCTTTTCTTTTAACATCTCGAGATCCCAGGAGGTCAGGAAATCCCTGCAGAATTATCCTTTTTGCAAAGAGCTCCTTTTTATTTGTTTGATCGTATCGCATCAGATGGTAATATAATCTGCATTAAGGTCCCTGGGTAGTAGGATATTTGCTCCCTCGTGCTCTGTCTTCACCACTGTTAAAAGGGAATCTAAAGCTTCTAAGAAGTGCTGGAATTTTGAGCGGGCCAGATTCCAGTATATATTGATAATCACCATGATGGAATAAGGAGAATCTATTTTCAGTTCTAATTTACAAGCTTGGATTCCCAGATCGTTGTTACAAAGTGGTGAGATCGTTTTGATAATGGAGTTTTTGATAGCAATTAACAACCCTTCCGCTGGTCTTCCTTTGGCTTTCTGGGAGGCCCGAAGATTTTGTATTGTGAACCCCTCTATCTCAATTGGGTTGGCTAGCCACGTTTCCCGGAATAACAGAATGTCATTTTGCCCTAGAAGACTTTCTTTCAATCTTTTCTTTTTCAGAAAGCTGGGACCACGGGTGTTCCAGGATACTAGATTCAGGCTCCTTTGCCTAAAGACAGTTTTCCTCCACTCCTAATTTTAGGATGATTTGGGAGATAATTTCTGGGAGCTTTGCTATGAGATTACCACTTATACTTGCGCCCGAGGCCCGGCTCGTGTCGGTCACTTTTGGTTCTCCAGCTTTGCCCTCTTGGTTGGAGCGTTCTCTCGCCCCGGAGCATTTCGTGATAGGGAGGACTTCAGACCCGCCCTCCTCTCCGGTGTTGTAAACCATCATTCCGCCTTGCGCCAGATCATTGTTGTTATTGAGTAATGCCTGCTGCGCTCTCTGTGATTGAAGTCCAATTTCCACGTAGAACTTATCCCCTTTAAGAGGGAATTTCACATAATCGATGTCCTCTGAAGCAAAAAGAAACCGGTTTTGGATTTTTTTAACCTGGGACAATATCGCTGATCTACTAAGTGAATTGTTGTTGTTGTGTCTGACGAGCCTTAGCCATACTTTTGGGATTGTGTAATCCGACACTTCCAGGGCTTTCTTTTCTGCTGGCGTTCTTGGCACATTGTCATCTTGCTCCTCCGTGCAGCTCCTACCGCTTGAGGACTCCAGGTTTCTGCATTTTCCGAGGCCGTTCCAGGAATCATTTCCATTTGGGCTGGACCGTAATGGTGCTTCCTCTTGGATGTGTGGAAATTGACTGGGAGTGCCTATTCCCGACAGTAAAACGGATTTTACAATTGGTCTCAGAAAGATTGGTGCCAGTTTCACAGGGATCTTTGGAGCTACTTTTAAGGATTCTGGAGCTGTACTGGGTTTTTGAGCCCTTCATGCAGCATTTTTCAAAAATATTGGGGCTATTTTGATGCAGTCTTGACCCAATTTATGACATTGCTTGCTCAGGGCCTTTTGCGGAGATTTTACTGGATCGGTTTGCAGGCCAATACTTGTGCTGTTAGGCTTGCTTCCCTTAGATCCAATGCTTTGTCGCAGTTGGGCCTTTTTTTTTCTCCACCCTTTTTTTCCAGGACAGGTTCGATCGGCCTATTTTGGTTTTCGCTTCAACTCTGCACCGAGTCAGGGATTGAGGAAGCAGAGGTGGAGAGTTCCGGTGACTTATTAACATCCGGCAGTGACACATTTTTCAGAAATAGGTTTACTCCCGTGTTCTTTACACCAGGGTTTTTCTGATTTTTTTGTCTTCTGAGTTTTTTTCTGCTCTGGCAGCGGTGTTCTAGACCGCACTCTGCTCCCGTTTTTCCGCTTTAGCCTCCTTCTTCCCTTATAATTTTGACCTGAGGCTGAGGTCCAAGCGGCATCGGTGTGGGAAAAACCTTGTATATTCTTATCCTTGATTGACAACAGATTTTCTATAACCACCACATCCTCGTCCATCACCACATTTGCTAATCACCTAAACTCCTCTAGGATTGATTCGGATAATGGGGTGGCGTCAAATATTGGATTACCTTCAGGGACCTCTTCACTCGGGAGATGACCAGAGGTTTGTGGAATCGGGGTTTTCAATTAAAGATCTTTTAGGAGCTTGTGTGTAGTGTCGTTCTCCTTTTTCCCCTCTTTCAGTAAGTAGAACATTTGTGTGATGTCAAGCCCTTGTTTCACACCTTCCACTTGGGTCTCTTTACGAGTAGGAATTAGAATGGTGGCCATGATATTGCTTAAGCCCATCATTGCTGATTTGTTCTTAGCCATCTCGTTAGTTCCAGCAATACGCTGGCTTGGGTTTGAACTTCTGATTTTAGAAGTTCAAATACCGAAGCCAAGGAGTTTAAAACAAAGCTTAGGGCCGCCAGTGTGCTTTCGCTGGCTTGGGAGGAAGCACCTTGGAAGTCTTGAGAAGAATTGTCTGGAGGGTCCTACGATGAGGGTGAAATCGCCTCCCTTTGGAAATTAGTGTTGGGTACAGTGTTCTTTCTGCAAACCCTTTCCAAAAGGGGGGCCCTGGCTTCACCCTCTTGAGCACAATCCGCGGATTGCCATACACCGTCTATTATGTCTTCTAAATCACTGACACTTATGTTTCTTTTCCTAGAAAAGTGGTTGTTGATTCTGCTCTGGATCTTCTTCGTCATGATGGTGTATTCCAAACCCCGCTTCCATCCTTTTTGAATAAGGGAAGTAGGAGCAGTTTCCCCTGCTGTTTGATGATCATATGAGTGAATGAGTGCTTGTGTAGTTGTAGGAGCAGACTGATGAACATTTGGGGCAGGGATATTCGGAACAACTTTCCCAAGTTCTTCCCCTTCACCCCGGGCCTGCTCTAGATATGAGCCTTCCTGATCGGGCATATTTTCCAAAATAGGGGTACTGCAAAGTCTCCTTTGTTGTCCTACTGAAGAAAAGAAAAAAAAATAATAATAATATATACCAGGTGAGCGCGTCCTAGGTAAAACAAAGGGTGCCGCAAACTACTGGTATGATTTATTATGTGCTTTCTTTGTTTCTCCTTCCTTTCTTGTTTTTTCTCCTTCTCTCTTCCTGCCCCCAGCAGAATGCGTTAAAAGCAGAGAGTATGGAAAAGTAGAAAGGGAAGAGTTCCCTTCTAATTAGTCTGCGGTACCTCTGAGGAAGGCCTTTAAGGAGCACCCCAATCGAACTGGACCACCCCTGACCCTGTCTTAAGAAGAATTTTCTTTGCTTTGGGTCAGGCAAAGCAAGAGGTTCAGCGCGAGTGTGATCTGTTGAAGAAGCGTCTATGTGGCAAATAAAGAAATAAAATTTGCAAATGTCGCCACAAGTTCCCTTCTATACGTTCTCCTTTCCTGGAACAAACCAATAGTGCCTCCACTGCACCTCAGAACAAACAGCCAGGCAACGTGGACACAGAATGGAGTACCGCCCCTCACTGCGCCGGGCTGCACTCTTCAATCCACTCCGCCTTTCGGCTTTACAGGTTAAGCCTCTCAGTTTAGAGCTTTAGCTTGAGGCTAAAGGCTCTGATGCTAGCCCTCGATGTGCGGAAAACAATGGAAAGCACGGGGGGGTTTTGCCATATGGAAACCCTCACCCGGCCTCCCAGCCACAGACTGGAGATGAGCCGCCAGCCACGACGACCTACACGGTCCGGTCCCACTCAAGGGCTCAGAAGTTCCAAAGGGCCCGGACGTCCAGAGAGCTGTGTGGGTGAAGTTTCAGGGGGGGCACAGAGGGCACGGCTCAACTCCTCTGGGAGAACGCGGCTCTTCCCTGCTCTTCACTCTCCGCTTCGTCTGCTGCTTTGCAGTTCCAGCTCCAATTACGTGAGCCTCCAGTGCCGGCGGGAGCACAGCTAGAGGAAGGGACCTGCAGGACCGTCAAGCCGCACCACGCTCCACTCTACGCTCTGCGTATTGCGTTTGGCCACTTCCGATGGTCAACTTACAAGTGCCAAATCCTGGCTACACCACTGTTGCCACACATATTCACAGGAGCCCATTTTTACGCACGAGTGGCCCCTGAGGGCCCCTTTCCTTTCCACAGCTATTGCGAAATAGCGACTCCATCCCGCACTCTCAAACTGCCTCTGCCCTCAAGTGGAGGTCCTGCTTGAATAGTGGGAACTTGTTCTTCATCGCCTTATCCACCTTCCTGAGCTGCTAGGGACCCTTGAAGAGACCCTATTTTGTCCATTGGCACAAGCGCATGCATGTACTGTTGAGCATAAGGCTTTTCGTGCTTTAACCCCTTAGGCCCCTTAGACCCCCATTGGTCTTGTATATACATTGTGTTGATTATGATGTATTGATTTAATCTAGTGTTACTGTGATTCTTTGCTATGGTCTATGTTACAAAGGCCTTGTAATAAATGTGTTTATATTTTTAATATAACACCTGTCTGGAGTTTTTTGTAAGTGTCTTTGCTTTGTATGCTCATTGAGGTCTTTCAGTCACCCTCACCCCTCCTGAGACTGTCTTGACCGCCTTCCATAGCTACCCTGATTGGTCTGGCTTGTCCAGAGGTTAGCCTGTTCCAAGAAACTAGGTTGGCCTTCTGAACCTCTACCCCTCCAGGTCAGAGTTCAGAAATCCTTCTTAACAGTATACCAGAAATGTCTGAAGTATTTGAAGTGATTCTGGTGTAAATATAATAAATATATATATTTTATATACCATATGTGTAAGTGCTTCTTTATTGTGCCTGTCTAGCTAAGATTCAGAGTACTTGCCTACAGCTCACATAGTCCTCTTAAGATAGGACTGACTGCTCTGCTACACTACCAACGTCCTAAGCTAGCACAGACTGATACTAAGAGTTGGGGATTTACAAACCACTGGGATAGCTAACTAATGTTTTACTTCCAGTAGGACTTTAAGAAAACTCTCCTAACAGATCCCAGGACATTTTGCTTGGGCTTGGTGATTATTTTCCCTTGCCCCTAGGTGAAGGGGAATCTTTTCCCCCTTCTCACCTAGTCTTTTACTCTTTTTATGGGTGACTTTTTTATATCTCTCCATAGTGTGATAGTATGTGATTGGAGTTACTTTCCTATAACTTTTGGGCTTATGCTTGGTTGCCCCTTTGGCTTCCCTGTCAATTTCTCTTTAATGTACTTGAGTGAACTACTGTTCCCAAGGGGTAAAGAGCGATTTTCATCCCCTTTACATTGTATATATTGAACCTGCACCCACCACCTCATGTGGAGTGCTGGGGGGGGATACAATGTATTCCCTTACTAACATTTTAGTTACAATTGCAAGTTTACTTGAATGGCTGGTGGCAGTGGTTTTACCTTGGTGACATTTTAGTCTTATTACTCACACACTGTTAAATCAGCTTCTGTAATGCACAGAAGGGCCACTATTCTGCTAGAATGGTGGGCTCCTTCTTTTTTCACCATTTCTTATGTGCTTGTTGTTTCTGAGGTCTTCCCCTGCCATTCTAGGCGGGAACGACCTCAGTGAAAGTGATGTTTTTGGCTGGAATCCTTTGTATTCCCCGCCTAGGCTCCAAAGTGTCTGAGAAGGCAGGAAGCGAGGGAGGAGTCTGAAAGTCTGCAGCCCTTTGTCTTTCACCTTGCCTGAAAGGAACCAAGTCCCAATGGGATTGGGAGGGGGGACCGCCCCTTTCTGTAAACTGCAGGGTGAGTTTTCAGAAGTTTGCTGTATTTCCTGATAAATACTCTGAACCTGGAGGCTGCTGACAAGTTGACCACTGGAGCTGAAACCGAAGAGGAAGATGAAGAAAAGACGTCTGTAGCGATTTCCAGCAACCGGATAACCTGCTGTGTAACCGAAGCCTGATGCAACCCTTCCTTCCAAATGACCTGGAGGTCCTGAATGCGATGACTCCTACCCAGAAGCTTGTGAGATCCACTAGCCATCCCACAACGTGCTGCGACCTTGCTGGGCTGCAAACCGCAAATACACTGGGACCTCAAGCATGAGTGCAGTGCATGGTCTTCCAAAGTCTGAATCCGTCCAAAACATGGACTCCTGCTGGATCTCCACTGATACGATTCAAATCCCTGAAGTCCCCTCAGAGTGCAGGACCGAGAGAGTGAAGAGAACCCGACCAGCGATATTCGTTCATCTGGCTGCTGTAAGAAGGTGCTAAATCCACAGAGCCGTGAGAATACATGAAGAAATCTTTACTGGAAACTTCCTCCGATGACTGCTGTTGCAAGTTCCCATCCAGTGTCCAGTTCTTTTGTCTCCAGACCAAGAATCCAGGGACCGGGTCCTGTGCTGCTGTATCCTGATGGCATCCACTCTGAAGCGGTTCCTTTTTTCTAAGGTACTGTGTTTGCTTTGGTAATACTTACCTTACGTCTTGTGTGCATCCTTTGATGCTGAGTCAGTAATTTGTGTGGCTGTGAGTTTGCACATACCACTTGCTCAGGCCTAATGCTGAAACACATATAGGGAGCCTTCTTAGAAGTCTGTTAACACTCTTAACTAACTCTGAAAGTGAATACTTTTTAAAGAAGGTATCCTCTGGAAGTTTGACTTTCCTGTAAGTGAACCATATCTCAACCTGCCTACAGCTAGCACCTAGACCACTAGGGTCCCTCTTCTGCCTCCGAGAGAACTCATGCAGTGGACTAGGGAAGGAATGGATAAGAAAAGGATGGACCAGTGTAAAAAGTACTTATTTGCTAAAGATGTTAATCTGGAAACTGTATGTCTGTGAAAGAAGAAGTTACAAAGTGTTGTTAAGTTTATGCTTATCTTTGAGTCGCAGTCTGCCCCTCTTAAACGTGTATAACTTTGAATGGTGTTTTCCCCACCCTAACCTACATTAAATAAGAGTGTCATTCTTAAAGTGTACCAAAGGGTTCTCCTTTCCCTGGTCTGCTTCATACAGGTCTAAAACAGTTCGGAAGTTAATACTTGTCTTTGATTTGCTACTTGCCAATCTTGAAAGTATATAGGTCTTATTCGCCTTGCTTAGCTGCTGCCCTTCTAAACTTGTAAACCTGGGTTGTGCTTCCCTGAATTGCTTTGGCGCTATTCTAAAATAGTTTCATAAAGTTATTACTCACCTTAGAAACTGTATTATACACTTATAAAGGTATAATGGGTATAACTAGCTATTCTCCAGCATGGGGTCTGGCATGGATTCACATGCTCATAATTATTCCCTGTCGTCAGGCTGGGAATCCTCGGTAAAAGAAAAAACAGTTTCACTTTCACTTAAAATCTGTATTTCTCCTCTAAACCAATCACGGTCCTCTGCATCATACTGCCCCCATCAAATGACTGTCCTCGCCCTAAGCCTCTCCTCTGGCAGCCATCTTCAGATTTTCACCACACGCTTCATTGTTGGGAGTCCTCAAGTTTGCTCTCCAAGCTATTTGTAGTTTTTTTTCTCATATTTTCCACAGAAAAAATGGGTGTGCTCTTTTCTGCATCTGCCGAAGCAGGGACCCGTTGTCGGTGAATTTCAGCGCTACTAAAGGGCGAAGATCATCAAAGATTCTATAAGGCCTTTCAGCCTACTTTGCGCACTCCGTCCATGTTGGAGGAGAAGGAAGGAAGGCAGCTCTCTTCAGGCCCTGCCCCAAATGCGGGCTATGGAATGTGTTTGTGGAGGACAAGCACCTGCAATGCCTCTACTGCCTGCACCCGGACCACAAGAAGGTAGAGTGTGAAATTTCTCATTGGTTTTCCAAGAAAACCACGAAGGACAGGCATAGTAGGCCGGCATGCCTTAACGCCAAGGCCTCTGACCCATGCTCTGAGCAAAGTTATACTTCACCCAGGACCGGCTGGTCTGAGGAGCTGACTTCTAAGTCCTTTTAGTGCGCCTCGTCCGTGGGAGCCCAAGATAAGGCCAAGAGCCGCAAGTCCGAGTCCACCGGGTTCGCTGCGGAAGCGGGTCCACAGTGGATCGGGCGCTATCAAAATCACCTTTCGCCTCCATTGCCAGCCTACCATCAAGCTCCTCTTCAAAGAGTAAGTCATATACCCCGCCTAAACTACATGAGAAATCTAAGTAGCCGCAGACAGAGGTGAAAGCAGAGCAGCCCAAGCAGGCTCAACCGGCACAGGCTAAGACCTCGTCAGCGACTGACGACTGCTACTGCCACGGCAGCTAAGGGCACTGATCCTGCAAGGGTAGCTCCCATGGCTCAGAACGTATCCTACCCGCAAGGCGTGACACCCCCGCATTGATTTTGGCGAAGTATGCAGGCACGCCAGAAGGGGCAAAACTGGCCCAGGCCACGGTTCAGGACTCTCAATGGGGGAATAAAGTGGAGGGGGCCCCCAAACGGCCCTCCAAGGCCGTCGCCCAAGTCGGATGATAAGGATCAGGCATCCTTACACACAGTCCACAAGGACATTAAGGAGGAACACTAAGACGGTGCAGGGCCCAGTTTACCTGTTCTGCCTTCTCAGCCGAGGGACATTTCCTTGGATATTCTTTTGACTCTACACACCTTGGTGTCAGAGATCCAGATGAGGATGCTTCCGCCTCCCCCAGGTCCCTGATCAGCCTCCAGCAAAGAAGAGGAAGCGTCGTCCGACACCCCCATTCCAGCCTCCTCCACCACGTTGGGTCCCTTCTACCCCAGCAGACCCAGACACTGGTATGGGGACGGATACGACCGCAACAACGGATGATGACGAAGACCTTGTTGCAGCGGAGGGTGAATCGCCACATTTGGATGCTCCATAAAGGGTGTCCCCTCCAGATGAGGTGGGATCGTTCTACTCCATGATCACCAGGGCCTCTGAGCTATGCCAGCGGATGCCCGAGGAGACAAAGAAGGCGGGCTTCTTGTATCAAACTTGAGCCCAAGATAAGGACTACTTTGGCAGTGCCCCTTCTGGACAACATTTGGGAAAAGGGTCGGGCCCTCATGAAGAACCCTTGCACGGCTCCAGCCAAACCGGATAGGGTGGGGAAGTACAGGGTGCCGGACTCTGCACCCAAGTGCCTGAAGTCGCAGCCATCGCCTGATTCAGTGGTATTGGCTGCCGCGAGGAAACTGTCGGCCAACCCGTCCTCATAGTCTTCAGTCACTCGGGACAGCGAGGGAAAAAGGATGGACGCCATGGAAAAGTATGTGATTTATACTGCACCGTCCACTATCAAGGCGGCCAATGCACTGTCGATCCTTGCCATGTACAACAGGGAACTGTGGTACAAGCTGTGCCCAATTCTGGAGTGCCTTCCTGCCGATAAGAAGATGGAGGCAATCACACTCTTCCAGGAAGTGGCATTGGATCACGCCATCACAGTGGCATTGGACGTTGCCGAGGTTTCCGGCAAATGGGTAACAGTGTCTGCCTTCATCGCCAAGGTTGGATGAAAGCCAAGAATTTCCGTTGGGAGGTTAAAGCGAAGGTGCCCTTTGACAGGAGAATCTGTTTGGGAAGGTTGTCGACCCTCCAGGCCTTCAAGACGGACATAGAGGCGACCCGTTCCCTGTGCACAATCCAGGAACACTGCTCGTCCTTTTGCTCCTCCAGGGGAAAGTTGAGCAGGTCTTCAAAAGGTTTCTACACGCCATACCGACGGTAGCGGAGGACAGCATCGCTGTCACCCACAGGGCAAGACGTCGGCGCCAAAGTAAGCCTGAACAGGCCGGGACATCGGACCCCCACTCGTGCACCTCGGTGGGAGGCCAGCTATCTAATTTCATCGAGTGGAAAAAGATCACCATGACAGATAGGTGCTGGACGCTCTCGCCCAAGGACACAACCTGGAGTTTCAACACAGGTGTCCACGGATCCCTCCGGTTACCAGTTAAGAGCAGCACATCCCTCAGCTCTTGGAAGAGGTACAAGCCATGCGCCAAAAAGGGGCTATAGAGCTAGTTCCTCAATGGCTCTCCAGTGTCTATTCCAGATACATTTTGGTCCGAAAGAAGACAGAACCTGGAGGCCCATCCTATACCTATGACACCTGAACACATACCTAAACTCTCAAAAGTTCAGGATGGTCACGTTGCAACACGTGCTCGGCCAATTGGAAAAAAGGAGACTTCTTGACGTCATTGGACCTGGAGGACGCCTACTTCCATATCCTCATTCACAAGAAACATCAGAAGTGTCTACATTTTTTGGTGCAGGGACAGCACTGCCAGTTCAAGGTTTTACCTTTCAGCTTGAAGTCAGCCCCCAGAGTGTTCAGGAAATGCCTGGCACCAGTGGCAGCCCATCTACGTCTACAGGGCATACACGTATACCTGTACCTGGATGACTGGCTGATTTGCGCCCTCTTGTGGAAGCTGGCTGACGGAAACACAGAGACGACCGTCCAGCAGCTACTGACAGATCTGGGAGTCTTCATCGCCATTGCAGAACGTGCTGTTCCTAGGTGCCAGACTCCATACAGTGTCTTTTCTGGCACCGCCCTTGGAGGAGAGGGTAGCAGCCATTCAAGGAAAGGTGCAGCGACTGTCATCGGCGAAGATGGCCACGGTGCGGTCCATCAAGTCGTTGTTGGGCACGATGTCCTGCAGCTACCTCATCTGGCTCTGCAGGTTGCAAATGCAACCTCTTCAGGAGTTCCTGGATGCCCGCTGGCTAGAGATGTCCAGAAGCTTCATGGACAAGATCTCAACGAGTTCCGTCGGGCTATAGGATGGTGGGGCGTCCGCTCCGACATCAGCTATGACATGGGACTTCAAACCCCCCCCCCGTACCAGAAGACGGTCATCATGGATTCTTCCCTGGAAGGATGGGGAGCAACCACCGGACATCTGCATGCCAGAGGTCTGTGGCTGCCGGAGGAGAAGGATCTTCATATCAACATCCTGGAGCGCTACGGCCAGTGTTCTTGGTCCTCAAGTAATTCCTACCATCTCTGAAAGGCAAGGTGGTGAGGATCTTCACCAACACTATGTTCTATATCGGGATGCAGTTGGGCACGTGATTCCTGGCACTCTCCAAAAGAAGCACAGGACTTGTGGCGCTGGGCCGTTGAGCAGCGGTTGCTCCTCGTCCCTCTCCACCTAACGGGAGTCAAGAACACCATCAGAGACTCCCTCAGCAGGGAACTGCGCTCCTGCCATGAGTGGGAACTTCATCAGGATCAGGTGGACCACTGGTTTGTCAAATGGGGCAGGACCCAGATAGAATTGTTTGCGACGGCGGCGAACTTCAAGTGCCAGCCGAGGATCCTGGTGGTGGGGGGGGCGCGGCCTCCTTCCCGTGGGAAGGACTGTTTCTGTACATGTTGCCTCCTTTCCCGCTACGACTCAACACATCCAGACAGTGCCCATAGCCAATGATACTCATCGCCCTGGCGTGGCCGAGGCAGATTTGGTATCCGGACCTTCTCAGCCTGTTGGCATCCCCTCCAGTCAGGCTACCAGTTGTTCCGGAGGAGGCAGCGCAATCCTTCATCACGACTCAGGATCGCTGAACCTGAGGGCTTAGCTCCTGCAGCCCCGGAGTTTGGAGGATATGAGTTGCCTGCGGACTGCAGGTAGGTCCTCACCCAAGCCAGGGTGTCATCGACCTTGAAGTGCTACGGTCAGAAGTGGAGCATTCCGCTACGTGGTGCTGGTCTCAGAAGATTGTCCCTCTCAGGGTCACAGCTCTGCAGGTCTTTACATACTTGCTATCCTTGGCCAAGGTCGGACTGGTGCACGCATCGATCAAGGTACATCTGGTGGCTATCTCCCACTACACCAGGTCTCCAAGAAGATCGTCACTTTGGTCCCACCGACTAGTTAAGGAATTTCTCAAAGGTCTGTTTTGATATTTCCCGTCAGTGAAGGCTCCTGCCCCACCATGGGAACTCAACGTGGCTCTGACTAAGCTCATGGGGGGGGGGGCCCCTTCGAGCCTATGCATCATGCCCCCTCTCGTGGAAAATGGTTTTCCTTGTGGCCATCACCTCTGCCAGAAGGGTTGGTGAGATCCAGGCCCTATCCTGCAAGTAACCATATCTGACTTTCCTCGAATCGAGCGTGGTGCTACGTAGGCACCCCTCCTTCATGCCGAAGGTTCAGTCGGAATTCCACCTCACCGAGCCTTTGGCGTTAACTGTTTTTTCCAAAATAACTTTGTCGCCAGCGGAAAGGGCTGTGGGATATATTGACCCACTCAACAGCATTTCCCCACATCACCAAGCTGCAGTTGCGCAGAAACCTCAAAATGGTTGCGCTGGCTCCTGTGAGCTCCATGTATATACATAGGGTATTCCTGTCCTCTCTAATTCCGTACTGCAGTATTTTAGAGCAGTATATGTTTTAAACCTTCCAAAGAAACACATGCATTAGTGCTGAATCATAATCATGTGGTGATGTAACAACCCTTAACAATGTTAGGTTTTTATGGTAGCCTCTTTATTATTTTCATGGCTAGTCTTTTTAGTTATATTCTTAAAACAAGAACAAATCAAATGTTCAAATAAAACAAGGTGGCACAGAGAATCACCATGATTTTAACTTGACATAACTTGGTCAAAAACAGGTCAACAGCTGTGCATATGTAAAAGAGTAAAGACAAAGATGAACAAAGCAAAGAAGCAAAGATACAAAAAAACCTATGCAGTTCTTCTCTGGTCTGTGCAAACAATCTGCAGTGAATATTTATGTTTGTTATAATTGAGCTAGAGGGGTACACAATATTACTTCATAAAGGTCACCATTCTGTAGTTACTATGCTGCAACGTATTGTGTTCAATTCCTGTTTTTTTCAATACATTCAGGCAGACCGGTGAGGTTAGAAAAGCACAAAATTCAAACAATTATATTTGTTCATATAAATTCAAACAATTATATTTGTTCATATAACAGTGGTTGGAAAATCAGGATGTCAAGAGAGACTGGTCCGACGTCTATTAAACAAATGGAGAGAATTCAGTGTGGTCCTAAAAGGTGGTATACAATAAATTTCCCACAAGGATCACTGACGTTTCGATTGTTCAAATTCACAATCTTCTTCTGGGGCCTTATATATGTAGGTCTCCCTAAAGATAAACAAAGACAAAGGTGTCCACTTAGAAGAGAGTACCAAGTGTTTCTATAAAAAATGAAATAATGCAAGTGAAAGGATATAAAAGGGTTCATATTGCTGTTGCTGCAATGGAGAAGTGAAGGGCTGAGAGCCCTCAGAGTTCAGAGACTGACCTGTCCTAGGAGCTGTGTGGAACCTCCTGTGGTTCCAGAGTTCTGTGGGGGTGATGAATCCTAGGCTGTGCATAAGAGTCCCAGACTGGGCAGGCTGAATACAGAATTCAAATCATTGCCTGTGGATGTGGGTCCATTAAAGCGGCCCTGTGGATGAGAGTGAGAGGAAAGGCAAAGTAGAGCTGTATAAGTAAGTGGCTTTTTCCTCTGTAGAGTGCTTGCTCCGATCCTGACTGCGTATGAGGAAAGTCAGGTAGCTATCCTAGACAGGAGTTGTAGAAAGGCTAACAAGAGGCTAAAAAGGACTAAAAGGAGAGCTCACCTGTGTCAATATTAATGTGGGTGAGACTGGGGTCGCTCCTTCGTGTGCATGTCATCCGGAGAGGAGCCGTTATTGAATGTGAGGGAGCTGCTCGTCTTGTGTATAAATGAGCAGGCGCGTCCGAATAGTGTTCAGGCAAGTGCGCATGCGTTACACGGGGCAGGCGCACTACAATCGCCTGCCCCGTGTAACGCATGCGCACTTGCCTGAACACTATTCGGACGCGCCTGCTCATTTATACACAAGACGAGCAGCTCCCTCACATTCAATAACGGCTCCTCTCCGGATGACATGCACACGAAGGAGCGACCCCAGTCTCACCCACATTAATATTGACACAGGTGAGCTCTCCTTTTAGTCCTTTTTAGCCTCTTGTTAGCCTTTCTACAACTCCTGTCTAGGATAGCTACCTGACTTTCCTCATACGCAGTCCGGATCGGAGCAAGCACTCTACAGAGGAAAAAGCCACTTACTTATACAGCTCTACTTTGCCTTTCCTCTCACTCTCATCCACAGGGCCGCTTTAATGGACCCACATCCACAGGGAATGATTTGAATTCTGTATTCAGCCTGCCCAGTCTGGGACTCTTATGCACAGCCTAGGATTCATCACCCCCACAGAACTCTGGAACCACAGGAGGTTCCACACAGCTCCTAGGACAGGTCAGTCTCTGAACTCTGAGGGCTCTCAGCCCTTCACTTCTCCATTGCAGCTACAGCAATATGAACCCTTTTATATCCTTTCACTTGCATTATTTCATTTTTTATAGAAACACTTGGTACTCTCTTCTAAGTGGACACCTTTGTCTTTGTTTATCTTTAGGGAGACCTACATATATAAGGCCCCAGAAGAAGATTGTGAATTTGAACAATCGAAACGTCAGTGATCCTTGTGGGAAATTTATTGTATACCACCTTTTAGGACCACACTGAATTCTCTCCATTTGTTTAATAGACGTCGGACCAGTCTCTCTTGACATCCTGATTTTCCAACCACTGTTATATGAACAAATATAATTGTTTGAATTTATATGAACAAATATAATTGTTTGAATTTTGTGCTTTTCTAACCTCACCGGTCTGCCTGAATGTATTGAAAAAAACAGGAATTGAACACAATACGTTGCAGCATTGTAACTACAGAATGGTGACCTTTATGAAGTAATATTGTGTACTCCTCTAGCTCAATTATAACAAACATAAATATTCACTGCAGATTGTTTGCACAGACCAGAGAAGAACTGCATAGGTTTTTTTGTATCTTTGCTTCTTTGCTTTGTTTATCTTTGTCTTTACTCTTTTACATATGCACAGCTGTTGACCTGTTTTTGACCAAGTTATGTCAAGTTAAAATCATGGTGATTCTCTGTGCCACCTTGTTTTATTTGAACATTTGATTTGTTCTTGTTTTAAGAATATAACTAAAAAGACTAGCCATGAAAATAATAAAGAGGCTACCATAAAAACCTAACATTGTTAAGGGTTGTTACATCACCACATGATTAGGATTCAGCACTAATGCATGGGTTTCTTTGGAAGGTTTAAAACATATACTGCTCTAAAATACTGCAGTACGGAATTAGAGAGGACAGGAATACCCTATGTATATACATCTTGATTTTCCAGCCCATCAGTTCCTGTCCGATCCTAGGGCTGTCCCTCCAGTTACAAATCCTGTGAGCTCCATGGCTCAAAACTGCATTTTTGCAACAACAACAAAAATGGCTGCACCGTCCTGCCAAGAGCACATCGGGCAGGATGGAACCAAGGGGGCACTTTGAAGGAGATTACCAGTGTGTTCTGACATCAACAAAAAGAAGAAAGTGGAAAAAACAGTGTGGCTTGGCTGCAAAGGCCAAAATCCTCATTGAAAAGAAACGGCTTTTACGCCAATTCCCTCTGTTCCTTAAAGCCACTGTGAGTAATACGCTCTACCAAGCCCTGTGTCTCACCGTGCCTCAGCAAAACCAGGCATGATTCTGAATTGACAAGCCCTGTCAACCAGGAACTTTACTTTGACTTACATGGGAAATGCGGTCATTTTCTTTGCAAAAGTATCCAAAACTCAGCTGTTCAGAGAGAGACTCTAAATAGCTGAGCCATGCCTGTTTTAATGTATCTGTGCTGCAGACCAACTCCAGCATTCAAGAGAGTAACTATAGCTGCAAGTCAGTGTGTGAATCTGCGGGAGATGGAAAGTTGAATTTAAGAAGGCAGGCCAGCTGCACCACGTGTAAAAAATGGGCCTTTACAAATTAAAGAAAAACAGATGCCTGTGTATTGGAACAGTACACTGGTGAATAAAGCCTGCCAGTCTTTAGCAGTCTGAAGGGGTTTGTTGCTGGTGAGACTATATAACATGGGTTATTTCATGCAACCGTCTTGCTTTAATTCTGGATCTAAGATCGGAAATTAAAGGTTCAAACCATGGTGGCTGGAGTTGCAAGTTGAAAAACAGGTTTTCTGCTTGGAGGGGTGGCACCAAAAGAAGGGCTCTCTCTCAGCAGATACTGAGAACCCCCTGATAATTACGGGGGTTGAACAGACTATTGTCTCTGCTGAGACCCCGACAATGAAGCTCCCAGGGAAGGAAGTCTGAAGTGTGAAGGGGCAATATAACTTCAATCAATGGAGAAACCCCCACCATGCTCTGAAGGAAATGACAGTTGGCAGCAGTTGAAGGCAAGATTTTTTTATTTTTTTTAGCCAGGAACAAAGGGACTGTCATTTGTTCCCAAAGACTGTTTCCGGAATAAACTTTAAAGACTTCTATCTCTGCAGCAAGACTTCGAAAAATTGTAAAAATGTTGCAGTTTAAAAGTGATTTTTTTTTGTGCTTTCTTTTGAGACATGGTAGAACTCACTGACGCCTTGGGGACAGAAAGGGCAAAGTATTGAGGATAAATTGAAAAGTATCAATGTTGCAAACATAAAATTTTGTACATACATCACTTGGGATAATTTGCATCTGTGTATAAAGTTATGGAATTTTAGGCTGAATCTTTTATGCTCAAAATTACCAAAATGTATCGGAAGGGTGAAACAAGGTCCCACAGACTGGAGGATTGGACTGATATGTGCTGCACAAAATATGTAACCTGTGTATATAATTTGCTATGAGATTGCAGTTGTATAAATGTATGTTTTTGGCTAAATCGGATTTTAAGTAAAGTAATTGTGGGAGTTTTTGGACATTGTAAAACTCACCTCATAAATCTGACATCATTCCCTTGGAAATCCAACCAGTTGAGAGCAAGGCGGAGACTAGCACCCCTGCCCAATCCAAGTAGTTTAGGAGCGTGCTTAGTTAACCCTGCCAAGCCTATACTTTGATGATGTCATTCTGCACTATAAATAAGGGTACCTGACAAGACTCTAGACAGACACACTTCCTGATGTCCTGCGCTGCGTTCTTGTTCCCGTCATCTTCCAGAACCAGACCAACTACAAGGCCAAGCATTGCTGATCCTAACCCAGGGCCCACTGCAAAACCCAAGTAGTGCTGATCCCCTTCCCAGCAAGGCCTCAAATCTAAGAACCCACAAAATTTCCCATTAACGAGGGGAAAGCTGTGGTACCTTTTGGCATCCTGATCAGCCTGGCTTGCTGCCACTCACTGCATGCTCCTGCAATCCTGCTACCCTGATGACCTTTAGTATCCAGTGACCAAAATTGCCCGTCCAGTCCCTGCCAGCCGGGGACCAGAACCTGTTTACCAGGTGCCCTTCCGTGTAGTGACCAGACCCGATTGACTGTCCAAAAAGCCCAAAACTGAAAAGTGGATTGTGAGTATTTCATCACCCCATAGAAATCCCTAGTATCCCTTGTCTTGCATTGTCCTCATCACATTCTATAAGTCATCCTATGCTTATCCTGATAACTTGTCCAACTGTCAGAATTCCCTGTGCATTTTGTCATCAGCGCTACTTTTCTCTTCATTTCTGTTTGCATAGATCATATGTCATTAGCGATATTTTGATTAAATAAAGTAATTTTCCTTAAAGAAAAGGGAAACACTGCGTGAAGGGTTACATCTGCAGCATAACTTGGAGAATTCACGGGTGGCGTTCCTCTTTTCTTAGTCCTTAAATCTAGTTTAAAGTAAAACCGTTTTTTTCCCAAACTGATTTCCTTTCCAATTTCACCCTTCATTTTACTCAGTGTGCCTCCTTCTATATTGCATAACTCTTTCAATCTACCAGCTAGAGACTTGCTTTCGATTCCCTTTTGTACCTGTGATATACATCTATCCCCTAATATAAAAACCGCACTCCAAATCAGTTTATTTCACCTGTTTTTATTAAAAACCCTTTGGGTAATTTTAGGCGGGAATTGCAAAAGTGTAAATTTTAAACATGTTATTTGACTGCAATTTAAACTTTCCACTCATTTCTGAACTGTATGCTTTTGGTAATCCATTCTTAGTATCTTTGCATTGTTGCTTTTGTAAGGAATCTTATTTGCTCCAAGGTTTTTAACACACATTCATTATTGATTTGTCCATTTCCGAGTGTCATTTCACCACATTGCAAGGGGTTTAAAATCCTCTTTCCTCACTGATTTGGGGATGAAAGGTCAGATTTAGATCCCGTTTTCAGTTTCTTATTCCTGAGTACCTGCTGCTTCTTTGTATCCACTGAGAATTGATTATTGGTGGGTGGATGGAACATTGCAGGGGGAAATTCTAACTTGGGTGCCATCTGTCCTAAATCAAAAGCGCTCCTATTTTGCTGTGCTGTGTATATGCTCCACTAAAAAGTCAAACCCAGTGCATTGCTCACATTCTCAGTGTAATGATTACCCCATTGGTGATTGCTGCCCCATATTAAAGTGTGATTTCTTGTGAATTTTAAATAAATAAAGAAATATTGCAATTTACCAACCAGCCTGGTTCATGGTCCATTGTGACCTGGAGTATTTGAAAAGGGGGTGTGATATGAGTGGTGTATCATCCCAAAAGTGAATACACATAAATAAGGAGCAACGCACCTCAGTTAGGCGCTACATACTAGGCCGAGACCAAGGTGTGCTTTTCGCTGATTGAAATCCTTAACAGGGCCTTGCACTTGCTGGACGATGCTTGTGCCCTGAAATTCTATGTGACACGCACAAAGGGTTTTCGGATGACCTCAACTTTTTGTGAACTTTGGTCCTGTGAACCATGGGAAGGCCTTGTCCAAGGCTGCCCTTTTGAGGTGGCTCTCCGGCTGCATCACTCACTGTCATCCGTTGGCTAACCGACCGCTGCCCGGCTGTCCGAGAGCCAACTCCACCAGAGCAGAGCCCACTCCACCAGAGCGATGGCTGCGACGACGGCGTTCCTGTCTGGTGTGCCCATGCTGGACATCTGCAGGGCTGCTACGTGGAGGTCCACGCACACCTTCACAAAGTTCTACTGCGTCGACAGGGATTCCAGGGAGGAGTCCAGAGTCGGCTACGCAGTGCTATGCAACCGGTTCGCTTAAGGTGAGCTTATTCCAGAGGTAAGATTTAATTGCTTCTGTTGAGCCTTGCCACTTCCTGTGGTGGTGTGATGTTGTACTGCTATGCATTCGTTCTTCATGAGCATGTGAATCCATGCCAGACCCCATGCTGGAGAAGGTTTAAGTTACTTGGTCATATTGCCACTTTACGTGCTTACTGTTGGGGAGAATTCTCAGAAATGTGCTGATTCACCAGAGTAAGACCCTTTTTCCCACTCTCTCATGTATTTTAATGTGATTTTGAACTCTGTTTCTTTTGGTTGTGGAGTCTGACAAACTCCATAGGCATCATCTTTTAAATTGTCACACAGCACCTTCAGTGCAGTGGCACAGGGAAGTCTTTCAAATTTCCCAAAGGTTTAAATACCTTCTCTTGGATAAACTACTGTTTCCAAGAGCAGTAAAGTGAAATTGACTTTGCTTAAGCATGTAACTTTATAGACCCAGCACACACTATCTTACAATAGGGTGCTGGAGGGGTTACTTAGTAGCACCTTTGTCTAGCTTCTTCTGTAACGATTTTATGTTAACTTTTCCTCATTGAATGGCTGGTGGCAGTGGTTTACTTTCAACTACTGTGGTGTGCATTTACCGCGGGCTGCGTTCGCAGCTGCTGTAAAGCACCCAAGGGTGCCATTTTTGTCAAAATGGCCCCATTCTTTTTTTTTTTGCCATTTCTTTGTGGAATGGTCCTTCTTGAGATTTACTCTGCGTGCCAAACCAGGTTTGGTCTCGTTGTTCATTTTGCCTTTGGCGGGATTCACAAGTGAAGCCTGCCTCTAGGGAGTCTGGCGGGGGCAGGAAGCGAGGGAGGTGCCCGAAACTCCATGTGCTTTGTCTCCTAGGAGACAGGAATGCACTCTTACGTGATTGGCCAGCTGGCTGTCTAGCAAGGACAGTCACCTTGCTAGGTGACTGACAGCTAGGCTGGAATGAATGGGAGAAACCTGCATGAAAGGTGAGGCTTTTTGGGTTGGAAGGCAGAGTCGACCACTGGACGAATGAATCCAAAGAAGAACTTGAAGAGAACGCCTGCTGCAACTCTTGGACCATTGGTTTGCTGGGCGAAGCCCTGGTGCTGTGCTAAAACTCCAAATTCGTATCGACAGAGAAGCGCCCGCAAGGACCAATCGACTCCAAAGTAAGCCACCTGGACATTCTCTCGGAGCTGGTTGAAATTCCACTGCAGTTGCTGCTGGAACCGAATAACCAGGGAGATGAACACCAGATCGTGTGTGTTGCTTTTAAGCTGGCAAAGAGCTACAGGAAGATCCTCTGATCCCTGTAGAGTTGCCAACAGCTCCTTTTCCTCACAAGCCTAATCAGCTTGTGGACCTACTTTAAATTTCTTCTTATTCTACAAAGAGTTATAAAACATTGTCCAAGACATTTACTTACCTCAAGAAGTGCTTCAGTTCACCTTGACTTTTGCTAAATTAATTAACATTGGCTTGCCTGGCTCCCTGAATGACTCTTCTCTCCTCTGCTTAGGTGTTGTCTTCCTTCCAGGAAGGGGTTAACTAACTTTGCATTGGGGGTTACCAAAAGTACTTACCTGCTTCAGAATATTTGTGTGATCTCTTGTGTTCTAATAATCTTTTTCCTTTTACATATTCCTAAAACTGATTCTAAATGCAACAGTGACATATTAATGTCCCCAGCACCCTAACTAATGAAGTCACCTGAGGGTGTAGGTGCTGTCTGTGAGCCATCCCAAACGGGTACTTACTGATTTAGAAATATTAAGAGAGTGTATTGTTGAAGTGTATTTGAGTGTTACTGTTATATTGCCCCTTCTGAAGAAGGCTTAGTCTAACTGACTGATAAATAAATTGTTTAATCAAGAAACCTTGTGTGTAAGAGTTTATTTGAATACTTGTCACTGTGAATCTCTATGTAACTCCCCTACAGCTCATATTGACCCCTCTTGAGATAAGCCTGGGTGCTCAACACGCTACCAACTGGTGTAGTACAGATTTATACAAAAGGTTGGGTTCCTATTGCCAGGAGGTCAGGGTTTTTGTAGTGCACCCAAAGGGTACTGCATACAATCTTGCCTAACACTTAGCAAATCGGAAGGTGGCTGCCAGAGGAGGGGCTTAGGAAGAGGGGGCAGCATGACCTTGAGGACAATGATTGGTTTAGAGGAGAAATATAGTTTTTAAGTGAAAGTGAAACTGTTGTTTCTCCAGCATTGGTATTTTTCATAGATTCACATGCTTGAATATTCCCCATCGTGAGACTGGCAATCCTCAGTGATTTAGTGTTAGGCAGAATTGCATGCAGTACCCTCTGGGACCACCAAACACAATTAGGACGACAGGTGTAAGCCAAACCAACCTTTGGTATAAGTCTGTACGACACCGTTTTTGGTAGAGAACTGAGCAGCCAGGCTTATCTCTGAGTGAATGTGAGCAGTACAAGTCATTACACAGAGGACTTTCAATCACAGTGGTTCAATTAGACACTTCTACTCAAGGTTTCTTGGTAAAATACTTATTCATTTATTACACAATCATTTAGAAAACATTTCACTAGAAGGAGGCAATTTAAGATTATATACCAACACACTTCAATACAAAACTCTAAGATTTTGAGACAGTTTGAGCTCCCATGAAATAGGAGCCAAATGGCAGTTCATTTACTTATAAGGGAGCAAAAAGGCATAAGGGAAGTAGAATACATCACATATACTTGTTAGACAGTGCAAATAGTTTCAGTTCACCAGAAGAGTTCAATTCAAGTCAATAGGCCTAGGCCAAAGTCAATGGCCTAGTGTTCTGGATAGGAAAGAGCAGTTCTGGTTATCAAACGGTAAAGTCTTTGCAAAAGTTCTCATTAGTAGTTTAGGTGAAAAAGAATCATATGTTGGGTCACAAGCTGATTAGGCTTGCAAGTTGGGAAAGTTTCACTAACTTTCACCGCGAGAGTGGCGTTCTCTCAATCGGGTTGGCACAGTATCTTTGTATGAGGAAACAAATGCAGCTGAAGTCGTTGGGTCCTGGCAGTTCCTGCAGATCTCACTGTTCCTGAGTCTCCGTTGTGGGACAAGAGGGAGGACATCGGGGGACTCGTGCACTGCATGGGATCGTCGGAAAACGCAAACAAAATGGAGTCACTTCAGTTCCAGTAGCTGAAGATTCAAGCACACAAGCTGGTGTCCCTCTCCCTGGTTAATCCTAACCAGCCTTGAGAATGGTATCCAGGTGGCTTACGAGTTGATTGGTCCCACCAACTCAAAGGGAGAAGTCGTCCTTGAAGGGGCTTCTCTGTCGAGGTGAACTTGGCAATTCGGACCTGCAGCAGGGCTTTACCAGGCAAACCAACGGTCCAGGAGTTGCAGCAGCCGTCCTCTTCCAGCTCTTCTTCGGTTCTTTCATTCCAGTGGTCGACTCTGCTTTCCAGTCCAAGAGACTTGCCTTTTAAAAAGTTCTCTCCCTTTCATTCCAGCCTAGCTGTCACTCACCCAGCAGGGTGGCTGTCTTTGCCGGACAGTCAGCCAGCCAATCACGCCAGAGTGCCTTTGGGTCTCATAGGAGACTAAGCACAGGGAGTTTTGAGCACCTCCCTCTCTTCCTGCCCACCCCAGACACTCAGACACCAGTGGCGGTTTTCAGTCCTGAAGCCTGCCAAAGGCACATGAACAAAGGGACCAAACCTGATTTGGCGCACAGAGACAAACGCTAGAAGGACCTTTCCAAAAAGAAACGGCGAAAAAAGAAGACCGGGACTTTTTAGCTACCGGTGTTCGCGGTCGGGAAAAATCACAGTAGTTTGTTGTAAAACCACTGCCACCAGCCTTTTCAATAGGAAAGGGTAGCATTTGACTGCTACATGAGTATTTTAGACACAGGGGATACTATGAAACCCTTACAGCGCTCCATTGCAAGATGATGTTTGTTGGGTCTAGGAATTTGGAAAGACTAGTAAAGTCAATTTCACTTTACATTCTCTGGGAAACCGTAGTTTATCCCAGAGAAGGTATTTAAACCTGCACTGAGGGTGCTGTGTAACACACATGAAAAGATGATGCCTATGGAGTTATCTAAAACTCCATAATCAAAGAACACAAGTGTAAAACACACATCAAAATGCATGAAAGAGTGGGGGAAAAAAGGCTCACACTCTTTCCAGGTAAAAAGTCCTCAATCAAGCAAAGTTGCTGGAGGTCTCTAAGGTGAAGGGAATTAGCACATTTATGAGAATTCTCCCTAACATTAGAAATAATTATTTATATGTATTATTTGCCATGAGAAAAGGCAAAGCAGCTGCCTATTATGTCTGACACATTCACTTGTTTAGTCCCTCCACCTCACTTTGGTCCTTTATGACACCAACCAATGAGGTTGCAGGGCTTAAGCTCCACCTCAGGCAGCCATCTTCAGATATTTCACTGCAGTCTACCAGACAGAGGGAATCCTATTAGCTCTTAGCGCTTTCATCGTTTTTCCTACATTAGCCAACAAGCTACATCGTGAAATTATTCTTTTCTCTTTTATCCAGTCAAGGACTAACATTTGTGTTTTTTTTGGCTCAGGAAGCAGAATTTTTAGACCTTTTTTTTGTCGAGTGAAGATCACACCATGACTCAGGAAACATCAACTGCCAAAAAGCCCTCCTTGTTTAAGGATTGCAGCAGAAGCAGAAAAGTTAGAATACATGAAGGATCCTCATGAGCAGTGTATTTACTGTTTATGCCCCATGATATTCATCAGTGTGAAATCTGTAAAACTTTAACCAACAAGACGTTACAGGACAGGCACTGAAGGCTACTATTGCATCTGCAATCCAAGTGCCATTCCTCAGATGAGGAATCTGCCAAAACAGCCCCCGTTACTTCTCACAAGAGAACCGAGAGATAAACTTAAAAAAACAAAAAAAGGCCTCATCAGTGGAATGGGGAATCTCCCCTCCTCACAAGAATAAGAAAAAGGTAGAGAAAAGCTCCCTCTCACCTTCTGTTAGCTCTGTGGAACAGAAAAAGCAGAATAAAGAAGACAAAACTCCTTCAAAAGGTAAGGAGACGACTTTTAAACTTTCTTCTTGGGAACGGCCATCTACGGGAACACAGTCTACGAGCGGTAATAACAGTAAGACTTCATCAACGTCCAAAATGTCCACGAAGGAGAAACCGTCTACGACCACGTTCCAAACATGGTCGTCGACGAGCAAGTCCTTGTCATCCAAATCGTCATCGACGAAAGAGTCGTCAACGAAGGAAACACACCATTCATCCACGAAACGCTCGTTGAAGGAGTCCATTCCACATTTGTTCACAAAATCTTCGTTGATGAAGTCAACACATCACTCGTCGACAAAGTCACCAAAACTGTGTCAGCGGAAAAGAACAGGCCAGAAAAGCCGTCCACGAGAACCCAGTCAATGGCAAACCCACCGTCCATGTAGGAGAGTGCAAATAAAGCTAAGGATACAATTTCCTCCACTCCTGGAGGGCAGGAACAGCCTATAACAATACCATTATCACGAATAAAGAAGAAGGTGGAGTGACCAGATATTATTCTGCAAGAAGAATTCTCTGAAACTGAAGTCATGGGTGAACAACCCATTTATACTCCGAGAATACTCCACCATGGCACCATACCACTGAGGACATTGCAGACCCATATGATCCTATACTGATGGAATCCATGCAAAGAATCATGGCAGAGTTCAATAGACACAAAAGAACTCAGCTCTTGGTGCCCTCTGCTCCCAGATATAGGAATAGATTGGCTAGCTCAAAGGGCTCAGGATCACCAGAGAGAGACAGGTCACCACGTTACATTATACTGAGGGGCTCTCCCACTGATGGTAGAACCCGTAAACGCCCACGCTCTCATGAACCGTCACACAGGCCCAGGGACAGGCCACTGTCGCACAGTGCTTCACCGACAAGAGTCTCACCTCCAAGGTCCTCACCTAGACCAAGAAGAATCTTGCTGTCAAGTAATCCAACTATGGTACCTTCAACTGTGTGAGTCTCAGATTGGCAGGTAGACCCATTCAGGGACTTCACGGACACAGAAGAACAAGAGGAAGGAGAGATCACACACGACCCAGACACACATAGTGAATGGGATGACTGTGATAAAAAGAAAACATGTCTCACCAGGGAAAGCATCACCTGATGACTTGGTATCCTTTCACACCATAATTGCCAAATCAGCAGACCTCAAAATACAGGTAACTTCAGAAGAGAAGAAACAAATAATCTATGAACACGGGGATAAGCGAAGAACTGTCACAACCATCCCACTGTTAGACACAATCTGGGATGCAGGGGTAAGAATTCCATCTACACCTGTCTACACCTGCTTTGGTATCATGACCAGAGAAAAAATATAAGGGTCGGATACAGCCACTCTGTGTGTTTAAAAGGGCATACAAAACCTGACTCAGTCATCATGGTTGCGGTTTGAAAGAAGCTAGCAAACCCCTAGTCACCTCTGACGGCGCCACCGGACAAGGAAGGCCGAAAACACGTAGCCATGGGCAGGCAGGTCTCATCATCGGCCTCTCTAACCATCAGAGCAGCTAATGTCTTAGCTATGACGGCTCGATTTGACAGAGAACTCTGGCTATGCATGTCAAAACTAACCAAACATCTACCTGCAGTGTTTCAAGAGTAAGCAAGAGCAAGAATGATAGATGGGGAAGCCACTTCCGATCACATGATCAATGCAGCTGTAGACGTTGCCGAATCAGGGTTTCGACAAATGGCCCACGGAACAGTCCTCAGAAGACAGGCTTAGATGAAGGCAACCAATTTTAGGCCAGAAGTTAAAGCACCCATTCTAGATATGCCCTTTGCCAGACATGACCTTTTTGGTAAAAAGGTTGATGACAATTTGAAAGGCTTTAAATCAGACACAACTAGAGCTGTTATCTCGCTTAAAGACAAAGATGAGGACCGCCGCTCGCTCCTTTTGGTCTTTTCGGGGCCCATCCTCAAGATATAGAGGTTAAAACAGACCGTCCTACAGACAGAGAAAGCAATGCTCCACTTTCCTGGACAATAAATACCACCAATCCACGACCAGATTCAACACCCAAAGAGGCAGACGTGGCTCGGGCCACTCAAAAACACAATCGAAGAACTGACAATCCAGATACTCCTCCCACAGAACACCCAGGTGGGAGGAACGTTAAGCCAACACTACCATCAGTGGTGGAACATTACATCAGTCAAGTGGGTGTTGCAGGTTATTTGCGACGGGCACGCCATCAAATTTATAGACCGACCTCCCTCCCTTCCACCTCTACCACGCAAAATCCATTTGATGAAACATTTAAAAATGGAAATTCGCAAACTGTTCCAAAAAGAAGCCATAGAAACCATTCCAGTAACCCAAAGGGGAACCTGTTTCTATTCCTGATTCTTCCTGACCAGGAAAAAGAAAGGCCAGTGGCGACCAATATTGGACCTGAGGTTGCTGAACAAGATCGTCAAGCGCATCAAATTCAAACTGACCTCCTTACAAAATGTACTACCATGGCTAAACAAGATCTATCTAGCGTTCTTCCATATTCCCATCCACCCTTCACACAGAAGATTTCTCAGGTTCTCAGTGGGAGATGCACATTTTCAATTCTGAGTTCTCCCCTTCGGCCCAAGGGTGGGCACCAAGGGCCTTCACCAAATGCCTGGCACCGGTGGCAGAAAAACTCAGATGCTCAGGAACTGAGGTTTTTCCCTATTTAGACGATTGATTAATAAAGGCACGCTCGTACAATCTCGCAACCACTGCAATTGCAAAGACAACAAGCCTCCTAAGAAACCTTGGGTTTTCCATCAAGAAAGCCAAGTCTTGCCCAGTGCCGGCCAAGACCGCACTCTTCCAAGATCAGAGATGCTATCCAGAGAAGCACAGAAACTATGGACATGAGCGTTTCAGCTGGACCTTGTGCTGTAAGCAGAACACCTGCCAGGAGTAGACAATGTCCTAGTGGACAAATTAAGCAGTGATGAATGGGAGCTAGACAAGGAAGAGACTCAACAGATATTCTGCATGTGGGGACAACTGTAGATCGACATCTTTGCCACCAGCGACAACAAGAAATGCCGCCTATTCGCCTCGAGATTCCCAGAGGCTCTATCACTGGGAGACACATTCTCAGTAACCTTGATAGGCCGGTTCCTGTATGCATTTCCACCGACCCCGTTGATAGCACGAGTGCTGCGCAGAGTGAAGGAGCAACTGTGCAAGATGATACTCATAGCTCCGGAATGGCCGTGACAAGTGTGGTACCCGGCCCTCGGGCGCCTCTCCCAACTGTCACCCATTCGCCTCTGAGCGCATCAGAGTTTGCGGACACAACAGAACTACAAGGTTCTCCACCACGACCCAGCGAGCCTGTCGCTCAAATCATGGTTCCTGAACTGCGAAAATTAGCAAACTGTACACTACCATTGGAATGTTGGGACATCATTAGAGCATCTAGAGCACCATCCACATGGGCCACATACGTCAAGAAGTGGACCCGTTTCACTAAATGGTGTGAGACCGCACATACAGATCTGCTCACTACATCAGTGAAACCATATTTGCTACATCTGGCAAAAGCGGGACTCTTTGTCCTCCATTAAAGTACACCTATACGCCATATCGGTTTATACTACAAACCCTAGTCAAGCGTCATTACTTACGAACCCAGCAACAAAATTGTCCTCAAGGGATTGTTGCGTACCTTTCGACCAATCCCAGAACCGGTTCCCGCTTTGAGCCTAAACAGAGTTTTGTCGGCACTCATGGAGGCACCCTATGAACCCATCCATAGATGTGACCTTAAATTCATATCCTGTAACGCTGCTTTTCTAGTAGCCATCACATCTGCTAGAATATTCAGTGAACTCCAGGCCCTCTCTTCGGAACCGCTTTTCACCCTATTCCATAAGGACCGCGTCATCCTCAGGACACATACTCACTTCTGACCGAAGGTAGTCTCGGAAATGACACTATCAGAGCTTATTGTACTCCCTACGTTTTTCAGCAATCACACTTCAATGCCAGAAAGAGCGCTGCTTTCTCTAGATGTTGCGTGAGTTCTCAAATTCTACATTCAAAGAACCAAGGATTTCTGTGCATCCCCAAGGCTTTTCGTGGCATTCTCAGGTCGCACTAAGGGACAATATATCTCTAAACAAAGCCTCTCACGGTGGGTGTCAAATTGCATTAGCCATTGCCATCAGTCTAAAGGTGACCCACGCACTAGACCTCCTACAGCTCACTCCAGCAGGGGAAGAGCATCATTGGTTGCTTTCCACACAGTAGTAGCAATAAATGACATATGCAGAGCGGCTACCTGGAGCACGCTACACACATTCGCCAATCATTGCTACTTAACAGAAGACATCAACAAGGAGTCTGTAGTCGGGCAGGCGGTCCTCCACCATCTATTTGTTTAAGGTAGGAGCAGCCTTTTTTTCTTCCGCCTTCCCTAGTATATGTGACTTAAGTAGGTTGCTATTCGCTAGGAATACTGAAGTTTAACCTTCAGAATGTAGCTGCTTGGTATTCTATTCAAGCATGTGAATATATGGAGGATCTAATGCTGGAGAAGTCTTAGTTACTTACCCGTAACTGTATTTCAACAGCATTGGTATCTTTCATAGATTCACATGCGCCTACCTGCCATCCCTAGAGGCTGCTCCAAGGTCCGGCAGTCATATACGTAGTCTTCCTACGGCTCAAAATCTGAAGATTGCTGCCTGGGGTGGAGCTTAAGCCCTTCCACCTCTTTGGTTGGGGTCTTAAAGGACCAAAGTGAAGTGGAGGGACTACACAAGTGAATGTCTCATTAGACATAATGGACAACTCTCTTTGCCTTTTCCTATGGGAAATAATGTATATAAACAATTATTTTTAAATCACTGCGAATTCCCAGTCTGACGGAGAATATTCAAGTATGTGAATCTATGAAAGATACCAATGCTGGAGAAATACAGTTACAGGTAAGTAACTAAGTCTTCTTTTACAGAGGGTTCCCAGTTTGATGAGTAATATTCATGAGCATGTCAATCCATGCTAGACTCATGCTGGAGAACAATAGTTAAAAGTAAGTAACTTAAACCCTAGGTAGCAGATGGTTCCGTACCAATAGGCCAATCACTTACAGTGAAATACATTGCGTCTGTCAGTGTAATAGGGCATTCCTTTCCCTGATTTGCTTAGTGCATTCTAAAAATAGTTATTTAGTGTTCATACTTGTCATTGAGTACCTTAAGGCCCTCCAGGTATTCCATTGTTTTTTATGATTGTGTATACTTGATGTTATAGTACTTAACCAAGATTCATCTTGGTCTACTTGTAATGAAATAAACCCTTATTTCTTTTTTTTTATTTTTTTTTTTTATACAATACATAGGGCCTCATCACGAGTTGGCCGGTAACGCCGGCGGCACTATTATCGCCGGATCACGGGTTTGGCAGAACGGTTAGTGCCCATTCCCCATTGGGCCCAATGGGGAATTTTCCCGCTATTACTGCCGGCTGATTTCCCCCCAAAAATCGGCAAATTTTCGGCGGATTTCCCCTCAGCTCAGAGCTGGGGGGAAATCAGCCAAGGCCTTGATTTGGTGGACCCTTAAATGCGGCGGTAATAGCGTTACAGCCGCATTTAAGGGTTACCGGCAAACTCGTGAGGAGGCCCATAGTGTTTCACTGTTTCTTTCGACCATATGTATGCTATAATTTCTTTGTACCAGGCTACATCCCTCTCTCCCTCCTAAGCTAAGCCTGGCTGCTCTGTCCATAATACCACATTCTCAGGTGGTACAGCCTTATACTAAGAGTGGAGTTTATGCACTGCCTCTGATGTTTTTATATGAAGTCTTGGTAGGACATTACAGACAATGAGGCTTGTGTAAGATGACGAGTCATGGAAGGAGATTTAGAGATTAAAAAAAGTATTAGCCAAGAGAGAGTTCTTGAAAAATCTGTGGGTGAATAAGATATTGGCGAACCTCTGATTTGGTACACTACAAGAAGGAGAGACAAGACGGATGCAATTTTTGGAACTTGAGAGTACAAAAGGTTATTTTGGACGGAAGGATTACAGACGAGAATGGAGGGACCCTGATGTCTCCATCAGAAGTAACACATAGATCTGATAGCTTTTAACAAAAGCTATACAGATCACACAGAGGAAGTAGAGGGAGGGATACACTCTTTTCTGGATGGGAATGCATTGCCATCACTGAGGAAAATGGAGTTTGGCCAGAGGTGGAAGAAGGGTATAGAAGCTTTGGATCAAACACCCAAGGCAGTGGTCGCAGTGAATGGATTGTCCTCTGATATATTTTTACTGGGGAGGGGTTGATGAGGACGGGTTTCCTCCTTTTCCCATTGTTTGATCTGTGCGGGATCCACAGCAGTTCTTGAGACGCTTTCGGTGGTGCAGATGAAACCATGTGTGAAGGGGATTCGCTATCTAGGAGTAAATATTACGAACAATCTGTCCGTGTATGAGGCGAACTATCCTGGCCTTTGGTCTAGTTTAGTTGCAGACATGAGGCGATTGGGAAGGCTTACCCGCTCTTGGGAGGAAGGAGACTGAATACTATTAAAATGAACCTACTTCCCAGACGGTTGTTCCTGTTCCAGATGTTGCTGGTGTTGGTCTCACCTGCACTCTTTGAGGCGATCAAGAGCACTATGTTGCAGTTCCTGTGGCAACAGAAAAAGGCTAGAATAGCTCATAGTACGTTAGCCTGTGAAAAAGGGGTGCAGGCCTCCCAACACAGAAAAACAATGGGTGGCGTTTGAAAGTGCTCCATGCAGGGAATGGTGGGGGAATGGATCAGGTTGCCTAGAGAATACGGAGTCACCCCGTATTGGCGGTATTCTGGGCGGTTTATAAGGAGCAACTGGGTATGATAGGAGTGAAGATGTGTCCTTTGCCCCTATGCTGTATAATGGGCTCTGCTAAGATTACTACATCTGTATGAGAAGGGCCTGGTGAGTGAGAGCGGGCCATCTGTGGAAAGAGAGGAAATATATTGACATTGAAAGCTCTTCATATAGGCTTGGGCTTAGATCACCTATCCCCATTTCTGTATTTGCAACTGAAGGGAGTAATGACCGATTTGAGGTGGGAGGGAAAACTGGTGAGGGCGTTAACAAGCTTTGAAAAGGTGTGGCTATGCAGGTACAAGGCACTGCTGAGGGCAGGCAATGTGGAGAAGGGGACTTCTCAAAGGAGATGACACAAGGATTTGGACGTGGAGTTAACAGACTGGGAACAAATTTGTCAAAATGCATGCAGGGCCTCATTATCTATGCAGTATAAAATGCACAACTATTGGCTGCTCAACAGGTGGCAGTATGTCTCGCAGACATTGGCGAAGATGTATGTAGGAGTGAATCTGGAGTGTTGGAGAGGCTGCAGAGAAGTGGGGGATCATATTGGTACATGTAGTGGAGCTGTTTGAAAGTACATAGGTGCTGGGCTGGATAAGGGCAGTAGAAGGGGTGGAGAGGCCCTAGTGCTTTTTGGACTGGAGAGAAATTAGAAAAGCTTCATGGGGGTGTCACATATGTTGCAGAATTTGCTATTGGCAGCAAGAGCTTGCCTTAGGATATAGTGGAAAGAAGCCCTGGTACTTACCTTCAGGGAATGGGTAGGAAAGGCTTGTGAAATATACTAGATGGAGATTTTGACTGCCCTGATATGGGAAAACCCCAAGGCCCTACATAGTGGGTGGTTGGTTTTTACAATTAAGCATACAGGAGCAGAGTGGGAGAGGTTTGGACAGAGTGTGGGGGAAAAGGATGACAATTGTATTGGTATGGTCAGCGAGTAATGTTAAATGAGTAATAATTGAGCGGCTTTGGGGGAGGAGGGAATAAGTTGGCGGTTTAAGGATAATGTGATATTTACGTTGAAGTTCATCAGTAGGAGAGGGAAAGAGAATGGGGGTTTACGTTACTATGTAATGAAGCCACTGATTGAAATAAGTTGACACACAAGTTATTACCACCGCTCCCGGTGGAGCTTTCTGTAAAGTGGTAGGAGTTATTATTGATGGAAAATCTAATAAGAATTAAAAGTAAATACAATTAATTTATCAAAAAGTACTCAAGGGGGTTAGTACGTGAACAGTGTCATCTAATTTATACATCTGCATAAGTACAAATGTTCAAGGCCTAACCGTTCTTCAAAATTGTAAGTGTTATAGTCTGCATCCTATTTTTTACACTCAAAACAGTTGTGGTTCTCCTGCATGGATCTTACTACTTCATCAACGTGATTGGTTAGTGAGCAGAATAGCATCGTATCTCTCCCAAAGGACTATGCTCGACCGCAAATAACAGTTAATGTAATTTACAAAATAAAAAGAAATCTGCTGACATGTTTCGGCCATAAAAAGGGTATGTAGACTATCCTTATGTCCCTTTATTTCATCTAATCGGCTTTCATCAGGAAAGATACATTTTGACATTGGTCAATGTGCCCCCTTGTAAACTGCAGACGGCACAACTTGACCATCTGTAAAATATGTGATGAATACAATGTGATTATCCCAAAGATCCTGGCCTGTGGCCCCTCTCGTGTGTCCAGGGAAAGGTGCAGACACTTCCTAATCCTGACACTGGGGGGTGGTGTTCTGCAGTAGGCTCACATGGGAGGGAATGTTAGGGAAATGTATAATTTTTATGCTTCATCCCCTCGCCTAGTGAGACTTCCAGCATGGACCTTTTCCTTTCTAACCTGAATGAGGGGAGCCGTTTCCCTTCATGCATTCTTATTTGCTCTGACTTTTGGAACTCCGTTCTGTGTTTTAGCTTTACTATGGAGTATGCTTTCCTCCAAAATCTCTTTAAAGGCATCTGTGTTTTAACCTTAGCAGCACACAGCACCTTATGTGCAGTGTTGCCTGGGAAACCTTTGGGTTCTCCTTTGAGATTTTTCTTTTATCCTTTTTTAAGGGTAGAGGGATACGTTGTACCCTTTCTAAAGCTTGATACTATGAGAGACTGGCACAGAGCACCTTATGTGACACCATATGTGGCGTGCTAAGGGGATAACTAGTATAATTTATCTCTGCTCATGTGACCTTTTAGTCCCTTAGACAACCCTATAGTTATGGCTATATATAACTATTCTGCTATTTTATTTTTACTGCAGACTGTATTCAGTGTCTCAGTTGTGCACAATAGGTTCTTTTATGTGTTAACATTGTTGCTCCTTTCTTTTTTTGCCATTTCTATCATGGTTGTTCTTTGTTAGCCCTTCTTCCATCATTCTGGGAGGGGAAGGTCTGTGTGTGTGTTTTGCCTTGGCGGGAACGCTTGGGTGTCCCTGCCGTGGGGAAGGAGTTATTCTCTCCCCTGCCCTTTGTCTTTCAGAATGCCTGAATGTAACCAGTTCCCCTTTGGGGGCTGGCTGTCATGATTGAACAGCCACCAGCCCCTTTCTGTAAAATGCTGAGGGAGTTTGCAGAGGAGTGTGTGGGAACACTGTTAGGGAGAATTCTGTTTAGGCTGAATTTCCTAACCTAGTGAGTCCCCCAGCAGCTTTGCTGGATTTTTGGGGTTTATTTTTTCTCCTGCCAAGAGTGAGACTCTTTTACCCTCACTCTTGGGCATGATTTGAGTGTGTTTCTTTGAATCTAGATGTGTGTAATGGGCTATGGGGTCTTTTACTCCATAGGGCTTCATGTGTTTTTGTGATGTGTGTTACACAGCACCCTCCGTGCAGTAACACAGGGGTGTCATAGTGACCCCCCAGTATAGACTCCATACCCTGGGACTGACTGTCTCCCAGGGCATGTAAAGTCACCATTGGCTTTACTAGTCTTAAATTCTGAACAGAACCAGTACAAACCATCATATTGTGGACGTACTGGCTGGGGCAATTCAATTGCCCCGGGGTCTGTTAGTTGAGGGGGCATGTCTCCGTCCCCTCTGATCGAGTTTTGGCTGGTGGCAGTGGATACTACTTTTTATATTCAACCGCAAATATTTTCCTATGGGATTTCCCATTGTTTTAGGCTACTATCTTTATTTAATTATTTACGATAGCCTCGAACATACCGCCGGTTTATTTAATTAATATTAATTCTCCGGTTGGTATTTTTTGCCAAAACTTAATTCTAAAATGGCGTTTGTGTTCTCTTCTGTGACTCCAACCCAAGTCGAGCCCTTTGTTCCACTTTTTGGCAGGCTTCTCCACAGAAGCCCTCCAAAGTGGTGCCACTCTGTCTGGGGTACTTAGGAGGTGTGGAGGGAAATTTAGGCACCCTGGACTGAGTTGCCTAGGCAACTCAAGTCATACTCCATCCTGATTGGCCCAAGTACTTGGCATGTTTGAGTGACAGCTAGGCTGAGTGAATGGGGGTTTGCTGCATAAAAGCAGGGCTTTGGGGACTGGAACTTCAGAAGTCGCCACAGGACCTAAGAATCCGACGAGGGAGAAGCTGAGCCGACCTGCCACGACACCACCACCCTGTTGGACTGCCTCACCACTTTTCCCAACGACAGAGGAGATCTCCCGCTGGAGAGTCTTCTTCCTTTGACTGGTGGGGATAACCAGTTCCACCGTCTTTTCGCTTTCCCGACGTACCTCGTGGTCGCCTTGCCTGTGCCAAGCACCCCGGCAACCGGGATACCACGTTTTACCACGACCGCGAAACAAAGGTACTACCTTTAACCGGAAAACTCCACGGCTGGTTTCTGCCCTGATAGTGCAACGACCTTCATCTTTCCTCCAAGTCGAGATCTTCTCTTCCCCTGGACGACGACGCAACTTGCACCCACTACCAGGAACAACTGCCACCGCTGCAGGATCCTTCCCACTTAAGGTACCGTGTCCCGCCTGGCTTCCCTTGCTACCGACTGTACGGGGTAGATTTAGCCCCGGCTTTCGAACCTGGGTTAGCCTGGGACACTCTGGCTAAACTTTCCTAAGCCTCTCTAAACTCTTTTTGAACCCGCTGCAAGACTTTCTAAGCCTAGTGTAACTGTGTGATCTTGGGCGCATTTGTGCTCTGCTCTCTCTAAGAGTGGGCCCAGCCTTTGGACTTTGGCTCACCAGTGACTTTTGCTCTTCTGCCTTGCTAACAGTGTTCCTGAATCTTAGAGTGGTGTACCTTTCCATATTCTGTCTTTTTCCCTCCCTTTCTCACAAACTTATTGGAGTGCAATCTAGTTAAGCGCTCACCTCTGTATGAAAATAAGTGGTGTTTTACTGTGCTGGAGTGTTTCAAACAGTGTGTTTTTAAATAAATAATTATATACTTTGATACCAAAGCTCTGGTCAGTTTTTGCTTGTATTGTTGTATCTGAGTGCCTATTGTGTATACTTTGCATACTGCCTATCTCTTCTTGAGGGAAGTCTGACTGCTCAGCCACAGCTACCTGGTAAATCTGGGTGGTACAGGCTGCTACCAAGTGGGTTTACTGCCAACACCTGTAGTCTTAAATCTTTTGCAGTGGTCCCTAAGGGAACTGCACAGGTTTCTGCCTAACACTGGTGTACAGCGGTGGGATTTGTATTGAGTATACACTTTAGAGTGCTTGAGGATACCTTAGTACAACTAACCACAAAGCTTAGCACTGAAAAAGTAATCTTTCTAACATGTCAACTATGGAAACTTATAGTCAAGAGTCCCTTGCTACAAAAACTGCCGATTTTTTTTTTTTTAAGAGTATTATGTAAGTATAAGAACCTCCTGACTAAAGGCAAGAAAATGCAATTAATAGAAAGGTTGTTAGCTAACCAAAGTCTGGATGATGGTTCTGAAGAACCTACCATGACAGAAAATGTAGATAACAGTATAGAAATTGATATTGATAACAATGTTGATAATCTTGAGGAAGAGTCAGAAGAGGAGGGTGAGGCTGCTGTGACTGTCCCCCCTAGGCCTCTGTCTGCTCTACCTGCTGTACCTACTGGGCCTTTGCCAAGTCCCACACTTAGTCCTCAATATCTCGAATTAGAGAAAATGAAACTTGAACTAGAGTTCAAGAGACTGAATACTCTGGCTGAACAGAGACATCAGGAAATGAATCAAGAACTAAGGCTAAGGGAAATGGAGCTCAAGCATGAGCTAGAAATGAAGAAATTATCTGTCGAAAATGCTTCTCTCTCTGGCTCCTCTAGAAGTTCCAGTCCTAAAAGACCCCGGATGCCTAAAGAATTGGTTGGTATGTATGAGCCTAAGTTGGATGTGTTGGATTGGTTGTCTCTGTTTGAATATAATCATGGGCTCCAGAACATCACAGGAAATGACTTACTCACCTGGTTGTTCTCTAGGCTTCCCCCTGTTGCAACTGCTGTGGTAATGGAGTTGGGGGAGGAGGATAGGAAAGAGTATGAATGTGTGAAACTAGCTCTGATAGCTAGGTTTGGGAAGACCCCTTCCCAGTATCTTAAGAGATTTAGAACCCTCAAAAAGCATGATGGTACCCCTTGGGCTTACCTGGGTGAGTGAAGGGTTGAAAAACTTAGAGGGATGGATTAAGGGTTACAAGGTGAACACTTATGAAGGTATGAAGAATCTTTTTATGTTGGAGTCAATTTATGATGCCTGCTCTCCTGAGCTCAGACAGCACTTGGCTGATTCAAAGGAATTAGATTCCCGAAAACTAGCTAAGGCTACTGACTTGTGGGTTGCCAACAGGGCCACTCACACGGATTCTGGGGTAACTCAGAAAAAGGATGAGGGGAAACAGCCTAAAAAGGACTCCAAAGAGAATTCTAATGCTGCAAATTCCAAAGAGGGCCCCAAACAAAACCAGAAGGGTAAGCCACCAGGGAAACCACAGCAGAATAGTGTCTCCTCTGGTGCCAAACCAGAGGGAGGTCAGAACAAGCCTCCATTCCAGAAGGCATTTGGTAAATGCTTTGTTTGTGGCTCTACTGACCATGTGAAAGGAGATCCCAGATGCAAGGGTAAACCTTCAGGGATCCAACTTGCCTCCTTAGCCTTCGCTCCAGAAGAGGAAGTCCCAATGGCAAGTGGAAACTTTCTACTGCTGGCTGATGAACCCATTGGTGTCTCAGCCAGTGTTTCTTTACTCTCTCTGGGGTTGTGGGAACAACAGAATTTAGATGTATATAATTCTATCCCAGCTAATACTAAAGAGTATTATAAAGACAGTGTCCAGGTGAATGGTCAGGATACTCCTGCCATTAGAGACACTGGGGCCAGCATAACTGTGGTGGATGAATCATTTTTCAAGGCAGAGGATGTTGCTAAGGCACCCAAATGCCTCACCAAGTTAGCTGGAGGGCCTGTGCAGATGTGTCCCCAGTTACCAGTTCTCATCCAGTGTAATGACATGGCTGTAAAAATACCTGTCAGTGTACAATGTGAAGTGCCAGGTAGGGTTCTGTTGGGTAATGACCTAAAAGCTCTTGGAGTTGTCACATACCCCCAAACCACCTAGTAAAAGGTTACAGGAGCTCACAAAACCTGCAAGAGAGAAAACCCTGCGAGGGTTATCTCAGGAGATGATGACAGAGATCACTCCTTTACCACTGGAGCAACTCACTGCAGTAACTACCAGATCAGGAGCAAAGGGGCAACCCAAGACTCCTAGGAAAAAGTCAGCAGTAAGCACTCCAGTGCTTCCAACAGTTACACCTGTAACTCCAGCTGAGGCTGAGAGGGAGGTACAACCCTGTATGGTTGAACTAGACTCTGAAGAAGAGCTAGTGGGAGGCCAAGAACTTATTGGAGATCTAGACCCTGAGGACCATCCTGAGCTGCAGTCTTTACTGGCAGAAGGTGGGCCCAGCAGGGCAGCTTTCCGTAAGGGACAAAGAGAATGTCCAACTCTGGAGGGTCTCCGCCAACAGGCAGCTGCTCAGGCTGATGGGCAAGAGCCTGGGAAGTATAGGTTGCACTGGGAAGATGGCCTCTTCTACAGTGAACCAACTGAGTCTGAACCTGGAGACTACAAACGCCTTGTAGTACCTCAAGAAAACAGACAACAGTTCTTGCACTTAGCCCACGAGATTCCTTTCGCTGGTCACTTGAGCTTCAAGAAGACCAAGGAAAGGCTCTCACTCTACTTCTATTGGCCAAAAATGGGGGCGGAAGTAGATAGGTTTTGCAAGAGCTGCCATACCTGCCAAACCTCTGGTAAGGTTGGCGCCAAGAATGTGGCACCCTTAGTGCCTCTCCCAGTTGTGGGAGTCCCATTTGAGAGGGTAGGGATTGACATTGTTGGTCCCCTTGATTCCCCCTACCTCCTCAGGCAACAGGTTTATCCTTGTTGTAGTAGACCATGCTACTAGATACCCTGAGGCAATTCCTATGAGAACTGTTACAGCTCCGGCTGTGGCTAAGGCTCTCCTTGGTATTTTTACCAGGGTTGGGTTTCCTAAGGAAGTAATATCCGACAGGGGTTCAAACTTTGTCCCACTACATGAAAGCCATGTGGAAAACCTGTGGAGTTACTTACAAGTTCTCAACCGCCTACCACCCCCAAACCAATGGGTTGGTAGAAGGGTTTAACAGAACCATGAAGAGCATGATAGGTGCTTTAGAGGAACCTCTGAAAAGAAAGTGGGACCTTCTACTGCCATGCCTTCTCTTTGCTTATAGAGAAGTCCCTCAGGAGGGAGTAGGTTATTCTCCCTTTGAACTTCTCTATGGCCATCCGGTCAGAGGTCCATTGGCCCTGATTAAGGAGGGGTTGGAAGGCGCTCCTCCCCTCAAGCCAGTCAGAGTGACTGACTATGTGATAGGTCTCCGAAGGAGAATGTCACACATGATGGCAGAAGCTAGTGATAACCTGAAAGCTGGACAAGCTTTGGTCAAGCATTGGCATGATCAAAAGGCTAACATGGTTGAGTTCACTCAAGACCAGCTAGTTCTCGTTATGCTCCCAACATGGCAGAGGGCCTTGCAAGACAAATGGATGGGACCCTTCAAAGTTGTGGGAAACCTTGGAGAGGTCAACTATCTGGTGGATCTGGGCAGACCCAGGGAAGCTCCTAGAGTCTTCCACATGAACCGACCGAAAGCGTACATCTCCCGACCTGAAGTAGGAGCCTTGTTTCTAGCTTCAGCAGCAGAGGAAGAAGAGAGCGAGTCTCTCCCTGATCTCCTCAGAGGTGTACCTTTAGATGAAAAAATTGAAGGAGTCAATCTCTCTTCAGATCTGACACCTGAGCAACAAGAGTAGTGCAAATCTATGTTAAATCAGTTTGCCTCCCTGTTCTCACTCTCACCAGGCTTGACCCCTTGGGGACAGCACGAAATACTCACTGGTGACTGTCTGCCAGTCAAAAGCAGAGGATACCGAATGTCAGAAAATGTGAGAACCCATATCAAGGGGGAGGTCAAGAAGATGCCTGATCTCGGGGTAATAGAACCCTCTACTAGTCCATGGTCTAGCCCAGTTGTGTTAGTACCAAAGGCAGGATCCAAAGACTTGAGATTCTGTGTGGACTATAGAGCTCTTAATGCAGTCACCAAGACTGATGCTCACCCTTTACCAAGGACAGATGAGTTGGTGGATAAACATAGTGCAGCCAAGTACCTCAGCACATTTGACCTTACGTCAGGCTATTGGCAAATAGCCTTGACAGACCATGCCAAGGAGAAAACTGCATTTTCAACCCCAGTTGGCTTGTACCAGTTTAAGGTCATGCCTTTTGGATTAAAACATGCACCTGCTACATTCCAAAGGATGGTGAACCAAGTTCTAGCTGGGATGGAGGACTTCTGCATGGCATACTTAGATGACATTGCAGTCTTCAGCCACTCCTGGGAGGATCATGTGAACCACCTAGGACATGTTTTGCAGGCTCTTGGACAGGCCAATTTGACTATCAAGGCAAGTAAATGCCAGATAGATCAAAGTAAGGTAGTCTACCTTGGGCATGAGGTAGGAGGTGGATAAATAAGGCCTTTGCTCAGCAAGATTGAAGCTGTGCAAAATTGGACAACACCTACTACTCAAACCCAAGTGAGAGCCTTCCTAGGCCTCACTGGGTATTACAGGAATTTCATTGAGAACTATGGGACCATAGCTTCTCCACTGAATGTAATCTCCTCTCCAAAATTCACTAAAAAGGGTCAAATGGAATGAGGAGTGCAATCAGGCCTTTGAAAAATTGAGGAAAGCTCTTTGCCAAGCTCCAGTATTGAGAGCTCCTGACTACCACCAAACTTTCATTGTACAAAGTGATGCTTCCAATGTAGGTATAGGTGCAGTTCTAAGCCAACTGGATGAGAAGGGTAGGGAGCACCCCATTTGCTTCATCAGCCGTAAGCTGAAGGATCCTGAGACAAGGTGGGCAACCATAGAAAGAGAATGCTTTGCTATTGTGTGGGCACTGAAGAAGTTTAGGCCATACTTGTATGGTTCTACTTTTGTCATTCAGACTGACCACCAACCCTTGAGATGGTTAATGCAAATGAACTGGGAAAATCCAAAACTATTGAGATGGTCAATCTGCCTGCAAGGGTTTGATTTCACCATTGAGCACAGGTCAGGGTGTCACCATCAAAATGCTGATGGACTCTCTAGGATGTATGTCATCGACTAGAGGTATGAGGTTCATCCAGGAGTGGATTAAATCGTCCTGTCCCTTAGTCTGGGGGGGGGGGGGGGGGGGGCGAGTGTTAGGGTTAATTCTCTGTTTAGGCTGAATTTCCTAACCTAGTGAGTCCCCCAGCAGCTTTGCTGGATTTTTGGGGTTTATTTTTTCTCCTGCCAAGAGTGAGACTCTTTTACCCTCACTCTTGGGCATGATTTAAGTGTGTTTCTTTGAATCTAGATGTGTTTAATGGGCTATGGGGTCTTTTACTCCATAGGGCTTCATGTGTTTTTGTGATGTGTGTTACACAGCACCCTCCGTGCAGTAACACGGGGGTGTCCTAGTGACCCCCCAGTATAGACTCCATACCCTGGGACTGACTACTGTCTCCCAGGGCATGTAAAGTCACCATTGACTTTACTAGTCTTAAATTCTGAACAGAACCAGTACAAACCATCATATTGTGGACGTACTGGCTGGGGCAATTCAATTGCCCCAGGGTCTGTTAGTCGAGGGGCCACGTCTCCGTCCCCCCTGATCGAGTTTTGGCTGGTGGCAGTGGATACTACTTTTTATATTCAACCGCGAATATTTTCCTATGGGATTTCCCATTGTTTTAGGCTACTATCTTTATTTAATTATTTACGGTAGCCTCAAACATACCGCCGGTTTATTTAATTAATATTAATTCTCCGGTTGGTATTTTTTGCCAAAACTTGATTCTAAAATGGCGTTTGTGTTCTCTTCTGTGACTCCAACCCAAGTCGAGCCCTTTGTTCCACTTTTTGGCGGGCTTCTCCACAGAAGCCCTCCAAAGTGGTGCCACTCTGTCTGGGGTACTTAGGAGGGGTGGAGGGAAATTTAGGCACCCTGGACTGAGTTGCCCAGGCAACTCAAGTCGCACTCCATCCTGATTGGCCCAAGTGGTGAGCCGGCCTGTTTGAGTGACAGCTAGGCTGAGTGAATGGGGGTTTTCTGCATAAAAGCAGGGCTTTGGGGACTGGAACCTCAGAAGTCGCCACAGGACCTAAGAATCCGACGAGGGAGAAGCTGAGCCAACCTGCCACAACACCACCACCGGTGGAGCCCTGCTGGACTGCCTCACCACTTTTCCCAACGACAGAGGAGATCTCCCGCCGGAGAGTCTTCTTCCTTTGACTGGTGGGGATAACCAGTTCCACCGTCTTTTCGCTTTCCCGATGTACCTCGTGGCTGCCTTGCTCGTGCCAAGCACCCCGGCAACCAGGATACCACGTTTTACCACGACCGCAAAACAAAGGTACTACCTTTAACCGGAAAACTCTGCGGCTGGTTTCTGCCCTGGTAGTGCAACGACCTTCATCTTTCCTCCAAGTCGAGATCTTCTCTTCCCCTGGACGACGACGCAACTTGCACCCACTACCAGAAACAACTGCCACCGCTGGAGGATCCTTCCCACTTAAGGTACCGTGTCCCGCCTGGCTTGCCTTGCTACCGACTGTACGGGGTAGATTTAGCCCCCGGCTTTCGAACCTGGGTTAGCCTGGGACACTCTGGCTAAACTTTCCTAAGCCTCTCAACTCTTTTTGAACCCGCTGCAAGACTTTCTAAGCCTAGTGTAACTGTGTGATCTTGGGCGCATTTGTGCTCTGCTCTCTCTAAGAGTGGGCCCAGCCTTCGGACTTTGGCTCACCAGTGACTTTTGCTCTTCTGCCTTGCTAATAGTGTTCCTAAATCTTAGAGTGGTGTACCTTTCCATATTCTGTCTTTTTCCCCTCCCTTTCTCACAAACTTATTGGAGTGCAATCTAGTTAAGCGCTCACCTTTGTATGAAAATAAGTGGTGTTTTACTGTGACTTATCTGATAAGGAAAAAGGGGTGTATATATTATAATAGTAACTGTGTTTAGAATATTTTACAACAAGAGTGCTGGAGTGTTTCAAACAGTGTGCATTTAAATAAATAATTATATACTTTGATACCAAAGCTCTGGTCAGTGTTTGCTTGTATTGTTGTATCTGAGTGCCTATTGTGTATACTTTGCATACTGCCTAACTCTTCTTGAGGGAAGTCTGACTGCTCAGCCACAGCTACCAGGTAAATCTGGGTGGTACAGACTGCTACCAAGTGGGTCTACTGCCAACACCTGTAGTCTTAAATATTTTGCAGTGGTCCCTAAGGGAACTGCACAGGTTTCTGCCTAACAAACACTGAATACAAGGCGAGGTTCCTGAGGTGAAAGGCAAGTCGACCACTGGAACTGAAGTAACCAAAACTGAAGATGACCAGAGACATCTGAAGACCCTTCCAGTCACCAAAATGCGACCCCTTCTGTCCTGACACCGTTTTCTACTCGACGGAGGAGCTCCGAAGTGGAAAACTCCTTCACTTTGACTAGTGGGACCATCCAGCCCTGAGGCAAACTCCAAATGGAGCCATCTCCCGAGGTGCTGTTCCTCTCCAGGGCTGTGGACCGCGAATACAAGGAGACCTCCGACCCATTTACAGTGCAATTTCTTTGAAGGGCCGAATCCGTCCAGAACTTTGGTGAGCTCCAATTGGTCCTCCAGAGGCATGATCCGACTCTTCGAAGTCCCCTCACTAGGGCAGGACTTCAGAAGGGAAGATCGCCGGCCGGGCAAATACCGCCCTTGGTGCTGAGAAAAGGTGCGGAAACCGCAGACCGACCAAAGAGACTGAAAACATCTGTGCCAAGTGTCCTCTCACGAGACTGCTGCTGAGACATCTCATTCAGAGTCCTTCCTTTCGTCACAAGACTGTGGAATCGGAAGGCCAGGTCCGTTGCTGCTGCACAGTGGAGAATCCAGCTGCGACCATTTCTTCTAACCTGAGGTACTGTGGGGTGAAAGTTACAACTTGCCTTGAACCGAGAAGTCACTCCAGAGTGACTGGAGTCCGTGAAGAGGTGTCCAGGGTGTCCACTCTACCATTGACTTTGGGCTTGTCAGCTTGTGCCCCTTTAGTGAGTCTTTTTGCAGGGTCTCCCTCGTTGTGTTGAATTGTCAAGTAACTTATCCTAGAGCCTGAAAGTATCCTGGGGAACATGTGGTGTTCTGCTGCTTAAGTGACTTTTTTGTATAGTTCGGGATTGGACTTATTAGTTTGTCTGAAATGTGTCTTTAGAACATAAGGCTCTACTGCTGAGCGAATAACCAACCATTTTCCTTCCTAAAAGACTTTATCTTATGTGGTGTTGATAACTTAATTCAATTACTGTATATCTTTCTCTGAACGCGAGAACATGGTAGTACCGATAATACGGTAGAACTGTCATTAATGTCAAACTCTAACAATTGTACCGCAAGCAACTACCATTGAAGCAATAGTCTTTGAAAAGTATTTCGAATTCCTATGTGTTGGTTAATTGAACTTAGTATTTATCCACCTTTCTTGTATAAATATAATATATATCTTTTAATATAACTTTTTATGTGTATGTTTCTCTTTGGACCATTGTATTTACTGGGTTCGGTGTACTTACTTACAGCTCACATGTTCCTCCTATGATTAGCCTGACTGCCCTGCCACTCTACCAAGGTTCTTTGAGTAGTACAGACTTAAGCGTTGGAGACATCTATGCCAATGGATAGTTTTATGAAGTCTTACCGCCACTGGACTTTAGCGAAACTCGCCCAACACTGGTGTTACAGCTGGTGGTATTGACTAGTGTTGGATTACATTGACTCTTGGTTGTACCTGTGTCCAAGGAATCCACCCACAAGGCTGGTTACTATACTGTGAACTACTAAATCACTGTAAAAATGGAAAGCTTTAAGGCAGAGGCTGTTAATTTAACTGTTGAAAAATTGAAAGATGTGTAAAGAGAGATGCCTTACTAAAGGAAAGAAAGCTGAATTGATAGACTTTATTGGACCTCAAACTGCTGTGAGTAAGCCTATAACCCCTACTCCAAGAATTAATATGGATAATGATGAAGGGCAAAGTTTAACTCTTAGTCTTCATCTTCCAAGAAGTAAGGAAGAAGGTGATGTGGGTGTTAATGATTGTTGATCCACCTCCAAATCTCCTAATCACAGTTACAATTACCTATGTCTAACATATCAGCAGAGCTGATTCTAGAACTAGAAAAAATGAAAATGCAATTTGAGTACAGAAAACTGGAGGTACAATCTGAGATGAAAGAAAGAGACGAGGAAGCAACTGCAACTCTGAGAGAAGGAGATGCAGCATGAGTTGGATATGAAAAAGTAGTCTCTTGACTCCCCTTCTGTTTCAGCGTCTTTTTTGCCAGACACCTCAGGTTCAGGAAGCCTCATCTCCCAAATGTTTTGGTGAATGTTTATGATGCTAAAACTGATATTCCGGATTGGCTGGGTACACTTGAATTTACATGTAAAGTGCAAGGAAAATGAGAGTGAACTTGTTCCATGGATTACCTTTAGGCTCCCCCAGAATGGCTGTAATACTGTGATGGAGTTGAATGATGCTGATAGAGAGGATTACCAGTTGGTAAATACTACTCTCGTAGCCAGGTTTGGGAAGACAACTTCCCAATACCTGAAAAGGTTGAAGGACCACAAGAAGAAAGATGGAAGCTTGTGGGCCACTTGGGTGGGAGAGACCCTGAAAAATGTAGATGGGTGGATTAAGGGCTACAAGGTGAGCACTTACGATGGTATGAGATGTCTTGTCATGCTAGAATGTGTTTTTGATACCGGTTCCCCAGAGCTGAGACAACGCCTTGCTGAATCTAAGGAACTGACCCCGAGTAGTTGGCACTAGCTGCTGACTTGTGGGTGGCCAACCAGGCTACTCACAAGGATCCTGGGGCTCCTCACAAGAAAGAGGAGGGGCAGAAGCAAAAGAAAGATGAGCAGGATCGTTCTAGAAATTCCCCATCCAAAGAGTGCCACAAACATAACAAGGGTATGTATTCCCCCTAAACAGCCTTATCGGGCTACTGAAACTTCTGGACCCAAACCAGAGGGAGGTTACCAGAAACCCCCATTCCAAAAGACTTTTGGGAAATGTTTGCTTTGTGGGTCTGGTGAACATGTCAAAGGAGAGCCCAGTTGTAAGAGTAAGCCTTCAGGGATCCATCTGTCTCCTTAGCCTTCACACATGATATGATGTGGATGTACCAATAACGGGTGCTAGCGTTCACACTCCAGCTGGAGAACACTTTGGTGTTCAGGCTAGAGTTTCTTTAGTGTCTCTGTGACTGTGGATACAATAGAAAATAGAGGTATATAATTCCATTACTGATAATACTAAAGAGTATTTTAAAGATTGGATTGCTAGTAAATGCCAGGAGACTCCTGCCATTAGAGACACTGGGATCAGCATAACTGTGGTAGATGAAAGATTCTTTCAACCTGAGGAAGTTGCTAAGGCTCCTAAAAGGCTTACCAAGTTAGCAGGAGGTCCAGTCCAAATATTTCCCATACTGCCAGCTATAATTAAATGTAATGACATTACTGTAGAAATCGCTGTGAGTGTTCAATATGAAGTGCCTGGTAGGGTACTTTTAGGCAATGACTTGAAGGCCCTGGGTGAAGTTTCCAGTTTACCAAAGCCTCCTTAGGAAAGAAGTGAACTGAAGAGAAAAGCAAGGCAGGCAACCTTAAGAGACCTTCCAACTGAGACCAAGGAGGAATCCAGAGTCTCCAAAGGAAAGAATGGCCTCAAGCTCAACCGTCCTCAAAGAAGAGAGTTCTTCTGAAAGAAACTCTAGGTCACACCTGTGACTCCACCACGAGCTGAGGCTGGGTTGCTGACAGAAGAATCCCCTGAAGAACCATTTTATGGTGGGTCAGAGGTGGAGGAGATTCAACTCTGTCTAGACTTTGCTTGCAGAAGGTGGATCCCCTAGGATAGACTTTAGTAGGGGACAGAGAGAAGATCCCTCTCAGCCTCACAGAGTGAAGGGCAAGAACCTGGGAAGAATGGGCTCTACTGGGAGGATGGCCTCCTTACAGTGAACCTATGGAATCTATTCCAGGAGACCTCAGGAGACTGGTGGTACCCCAAGAATTAGAATTCACTTAGCATTCTGCAGTTAGCCCATGAGGTCATTTGAGTTCAAAAAGGACTAAAGTGAGGATCTCATTTTACTTCTACTGGCTCAAGATGGGTGCTCAGGTAGAGAAACATTGCACGAGTTGCCACACTTGCCAATTGTCTGGCAATAGTGGTTCCAAGAATGTGCCACCTTCAGTGCCTCTCCCAGTTGTGGGAGTACCTTTTGAGAGGGTGGGGATTGACATTGTTGGTCCCCTAGACCCTTTAACTCATTCAGGTAACCGATTTCATATTGGTTGTAGAGGACTGTGCCACTAGATACCCTGAAGCTGGTATTTATACCAGAGTAGGATTTCCTAAGGAGGTTGTATCCGACGGGAAGTGAATTTTAATGTCCCACTGTATGCAGGCCATGTGGAAAACCTGTGTGGCCACCTACGAATTCTCTACATCCCACCACCCTTACACAAATGGGTTGGTAGAGAGGTTTAAAAGGACCATGAAGAGCTTGATTGGGACTTAAGAGGAACCCCTTAGAAGAAAGTGAGACCTTCTACTGCCATTACTTCTTTATGCCTATAGACAGGTACTTGAAGCTGGAGTGGGCTTCTATTGTCATCCAGTCAGAGGCCATTTGGCCCTAATTAAGGAGGGGCTGGATGGTGATCTATCCCTAAAGTCTGTACGAATTACTGACTATGTGCTAGGCCTCAGACAGAGGATGGCATAGATGATGACAGATGCTTCTGAGAACTTTAAAGCTGGTCAAGCTCTGGTCAAACAGTGGATCACATGGTGGAGTTTAATCCAGACCACAGGTTTTCATCGTGGTTCCCTTTAAGGTTGCAGGCAAGCTTGGAGAGGTCAACTTTTTGGTAGACTTGGGCAACCCCAAGGAGACCCCTTGGGTCTTTCATAACACCCGCCTGAAGGCTTATGTCTCTAGACCAGAGATAGCTTTCTTCTCAGCTTCTGATCAAGATGATGCAGAGAGTGAACCTCTCCCAGATCTTCTAAAGGGACACCCTTCAGATGGGTCTATAGAAGGAGTTGGTCTCTTCAAATTTGACACTGCAGCAACGGGAGGAGTGCAAATCTTTAACTCAGTTTGCCCCTCTGTTTTCACTTACACCAGGTTGTACCCTGTGGGCCAGTATGACATTGACACTGGTAAATAGTGTACCTGTAAAAAGAAGGGGCTTCAGGATGTCGGCTAATTTGAGGAACCGCATTAAAGAATTGGTCAACAAGATGCTTGGCCTTGGAGTGATTGAACATTCCACAAGTCCATGTGCTAGCCAGTTGTGTAAGTGCCAAAAGCAGGTACCAAAGAACCTAGGTTCTGTGTGGAACATAGGGCCTTGAATTCAGTTCCCAAAACTGAGGCCCATCCATTGCCAGGGACAGATGAGCTGGTGGAAAATCTGGGCTCCACACAATTCCTCAGTACTTTGGACTTGACAAGTGATTATTGGCAAATTTCCATGACTGTCCATGCCAAGGAGGAAACAGCCTTTTCTACCCCATAACAGAAGGCTTGTACCAGATTAAGGTCATGCCCTTTGGATTGAAAAGGCACACGCCACTTTTCAGAGAATGGTAATTCATGTTCTGAATGGTTTACATAACTTCTGTGTGGAATATTTTGGAGGACATTGCAGTGTTCAGCCATTCCTGAGAAGAACATCCACCTGGAACAAGTGTTGCAGGCCCTTCAACAGGCCAATCTGACCATCAAAGCAAGGAAGTGCCAAGTTGGTCAGTGTAAAGTGGTCTACCTTGGACATGAGGTAGGAGGAGGTGAGATTAAGCCCTTAACCAGTAAGGTACAAGCTGTACAGGACTGGGCCACCCCTACTACTCAAATACAAGAGCCTTTTTAGGACTCGCTGGTTACTACAGGAACTTCATTGAGAACTATAGGACCAAAAAATCTCCTCTGATTGTGTCCTCTCCCAAGTACCCCAAAAAAGTCAAGTGGAATGAGGACTGTGAAAAACTTTTCAGGGGCTGAAAGAGCCCTTCTATAAAGCTCCAGCGCTGAGAGCTCCAGATTATACTCCAGCCTTCTTAGTCCAGACTGATGCTTCCAACACAGGGATAGGAGCGGTTTCTTTTTTTAATGTAACATTTTGTTTGTTTTAATATCACATAACTAACGAGCACATTGTTTGACATTGCATAATGAGGTTTAATGGATCCCATGATTAGACAGTTTTACTCTGAACCTAGAGGAACCGACCAACCACTGCACCCCTCCTGCTGCTACCACCCTACCCTCCTCCTTCCCATTTGCCCCAAACTTTCACAGATTTTCCCAGACAACCCTGTGCATTGTACACCCGCCTTTCCATGGCCAGGCACATGTTCACTTCCGCTGTCCATCCGCTAATCCGGGGCCATTCTGGTGCCCCACCACAGTGACGAAATGACTTTTGTAAGCTGCCCCAAAGCCACTGAGATGAGCAGTTTCTCATATTTTGTGAAGCCCACCTCTTCCTATTTCCCCAGCAACACACATTTCGGGTCCCTGGGGACTTTAGGTCCCAAAACTGCAGTCATTCTATTGATACTTTCACCAAAAGTACTGCACCTGTGTGCACTCCCATTTTATATGGAATAATGCGCCTCCCGCACCCCACAGTCATAATTTTCAGTCCTCCTCCATTTGTACAACATTGTGCGGGAGCAGTAAACCCGATGTTGGATCTTATACTGCACTAGTATAGCTGAGATTCCGACCAAACCAAGGGACCTCAATGCCTCCACCTAGTTCTCGGGTTCCAGTGCTCCTACCTCCCGCTCCCATCTGACCTTTAGTTGGGATAGCTCCTGTGACCCGAAGGCCAACACCACTTGGTACAAGGTTGAGGTGGCCTTGGTCTCTATTTGTGCCAGCAGCAGGTTGGCTAAGGGGAAGTTCTGCAGTATCTCCTGTAGGTCTGTGAATTGCGATCTCACTCTATTTTCTAGCTGCATATATCTGAAGCCGTCACAGCCACGTAGTCCAAACTTCTCCTGCAAAACCACAAACGCGAGGCGGCCTCCTGCACTACATCGGCCAGAGTGCGTATTCCGCTGTTATCCTACTTTCTTAAATGCCCCATCCTAATAAGCGCCGACTCAAGGTGGAGCCGCCTTTCCCATGCCACATGCCTGTTTGCTACAACCCATACCTGCTGCACGTGCCTCGTCCTGCGAGGAAGTGCCAGCCCTCCCCTCACTGTCCCATACAGTATCTGCATCGGGGGGCCTCCCCGCCATCCACCGCTGTTCACCTGTGATGTGCGGCAGGTCTAGCTCCCCATGCAGCCAATCATTCACCCCCCATTAGGCCACCCAGTAGTACCATTGCAAGCACAGCAGCCCAATTGCCCCCTCCCACATTGACTGCTCTAAGGTTGTAAGGGCTATGCATGCCTGTTTACCTCCCCACAGAAGCCCCCTAAGTGCCCCTTCAATTTTCCTAAAGAACAGCCCAGGAATTGGTAGCAGGACATTCTGTACAAAGTATACACATTTGGCCACAAAGACCATCTTAAAGAGAGCAGCCCGACCCAGAAAGTTCAGCTGGAGGGTTTGCCAGTGGGTGGTAGTGAGTCTGAACCTCTCCATTATCGAATGTAGATTTAGCATATCAAAATCTGAGAGGTGGCCGCTCAACTGAATCCCTAAATATTTTAATAATGTTGTCGATTAAATCTGGTGTGGGCAAGCCCACAAAATTGCTCCATCCCCACCCTGCAAAGTTAACAAAATCGACTTTTGTCAATTGACTTTGAGGCTGCCGAATCCCGGATAATCATGCTGGATTCTTGTCACTTTATGGCATGAGCTGTGTGGAACATCCCTTGTAGATAAACAGATCATCAACAGATCAGCATATAGGGAGACCCATGCCTCCAACCCCCCCACCACCCCTTTCCCTTCCCTCATAGCAATTGTAACCACCCGGTCCCGACTGGACCGTATTTCTGCCGCCAGCGTGAAGAGTAAGGGAAAATGGGGGCATCCCTGCCTTGTCAACCTCCCCGGGGGAAATGTCTGTGAGGAGAACCCATTTACCCTCACCTCTGCCATTGGTGCAATATATAACAAGCGCACCAAACTGTTCTCCCTGAACCCCATGCACTGCATTGTGTTCCACAGCTAGTCCAATATAGCGGGTTGAACGCTGACTCAAAATCGACTGATAATAAGGCCAGGGGAGTCTTGATGGTGGAGGCCTGGTTCATGGCCATATGCACCCTACGAATATTCATACAGGTGGATTTAGATGGTAAAAACCCACATTGGTCCGGGTGCTTCAGGCGCGCCATCACCCCGAGCAGGCGATTGGCTAGGATCCTCGCTAACCTTTTTGCTTCCCCATTTATGATCGCGATTGTTCTATAGGAGGCATAGCATTTTGGTGGCTTCCCCGGTTTGGCGAGCACTAGTATGCATGCCAGGATGTTCCAAACAGGGTTCGCACTTACATGCGTGCCCGCCTAGGTGAGTGCATTGACGGCGAGTTGGTTTTCGGCTGCCCACCGTTAACCCTGTGTTGTGAGACCCATAGAGCCACGCAACCTGACAAACCCTTTCTCTTTCTCCTCCCTTTTTGTTCCCATTGCCCAGCGAGATGCTGCATGACCGCTAGCAATCCGTTATCCCACTCCTAGTTTACGTCGAGCATGACCTTCCCGCGCTGCCGCTGACTGGCACACCCAGGATCCTGGGTACAAGTATGCAGACCCGCTCATACCCTTTTGCACAGCTGGTTTTGATTCTGATTAGCAAACAGCTACCCAGTGCTTACACAGCTGTTTTTGTGTTCCCACTTTAGCCGACCGCTTAACAACCGTAGACGGGTGAGTCTATTCCACCACTGGCTATGTTGAAAACAGCACCATGCATGCCACAAGCTTATGCCATTGGCGTGGGTTGTTTTTCCACTTGGTTTTGTTTCGTTGTTCCAGTCCTTGACACCATGACCACTGGGGATGGGTGGGCCGCTCTGGCCTTAGTCCCATTTTTCATTAACTGCATTGGCTTCACAAATGACTTATGAAGAATGCTTCAGCATGAAATTGTGTTTTTTGACATATGTTTTGCACGTTGACAGCTGTGTCTGGCAGCTTAGCTTTTCATTGTGTGTTTATTGTAGTCTTGAAGATACTCTCCCTTTAACACCTTTCTTTTCGTCCTGATGAGGCTGGTCCTATTGTTTGTTTGTGGACCACATTAGCCGAAACTCGAGTCGACGACACCAAACACAGACATCTTTCCATCTGTTTTTGTTCTGTGAAGGTGATGATCATTGACATCTTTTGCATTCCAACTATAACTGACTTCGCGTACAGTACAGCTCATACCTAGTAGAAGTGTTAAAGTTATGCTTAGTGATCTACGACATATCAGGAAAGGTTTTGAGACCCAATGCATAATGGAATTGGCAATTAGCCACACTACAGTTATTTTTCGCTCGTTGTTGCTTTATGAATGCTATGGATGTGAAGTGTGTGCTAGAGAGGAATGACAGTTTCTTAATTAGATGTTTACCTTTGTAATGTTTTCTTGAGACAGACACAGATTGATGATGAATTTTGCATGAAATGATTTAATAAACGTTCTTTATTCATTTCAACTGGTTTTGACATGGTTTACGTCTATGTATAACTGCTATAGGGTATTTTCAGTTTGGCTTCTTATTTCGTACCCTAGCCCAATTGTAAGCTTTAGCTTTACCTCCCCGTTTTTGTTGTTCAGTACCCTTAAATCTTCAGGCAGTATCCCATCCCGCTTGTTTTGCTGGAACAGACTATACAGCGGTCCCACCACCCTTTTCCCCAAGCCTCTTCCACACCTCTACTGGGAAACCATTCGGTCCCGGGGCCTTCCGGACTGGAGCTGGGATATGGCCGCCACCTTCTCCTCCTCCGATATGCCAAGCTCTAGCTCTGCTCCCTGCTGAGCCGTCAGCTGTGGCAAAACCGCTGAGTCTACCACTCTAGGTCTGTCCGCTTGAGGCATACCCCCCGCAGCCCTGTACAAGGCTTTGTAGTATGTCGCAAAAGCCTGTGCAATCTCCTCCGCCTCTTTGAGCTCCTCCGTAACGTCCGTTAGCAGTACCCACGCATGGTTTCTGTCATGTTCCCTCTTTTCCAGCCATGCCAACATCTTTCCCGCTTTATCCCCCACTTCATAAATCTGTATCCTTCGAATGGATTGTGTCCTCACACATATTCCTCATCTTTGATACTCGATATGCAGCTTCAGAGGGCGCTGTGCGTCGACTCGATGTCCCTATAGGGCCTTGTCTCGAGGATGTCATCGAAGGCATATATAGCACACTCAGCACCCGTTGGCATCAGTTCTGTTTTTCCACGAGAGCTTTAGCTTCGAGAAGTACGGCACGCTGCTTCACTTTCGTGACAACTTCGTTATTTTGAAAGAGAATAGCGAAAATGTCTTTGACAGATCCCCATCGTATTTGTTTCTGGTGCCTCGGGGCAGACCATAACACCTTGGACTGCTCCAAGTGCCAGTCGATGACTGGAAAGGCCTTGAAGGAACGAAAGGGGAAATTGAAGGTAGGTCCGATCCCTAAATCTCTTAGCCCCGGCCAAGAAACCTTTGACTGATGTGTTGAGAGGTGAGACTCCTCGGAGGGAGAATGCCTAGCGGTCGAGGAGTGGATCTCACCACTCTTCTTCGTCCTCGAAGAAGTCTAAGAGAAGGCACCATAGGTTTATCGACTTAATCATCTGCATGCTTCCCCAGAGAGAGTTTCTTGCCCAACTAAAAAATCCACTCTGGCCGAGTGGGGGGCCTTCAGAGCAGAGATGCTCAAAATATTTGAAAAACAGAAGCCTCCAAGCCATGCTCTTACCCTCCTTCGAAAGAAGCAGGGAAGGAAAGGGCTCGACCTAAATCCTGCACGCCCTTCAGCCCGGGACGAAGGCCCGATCCACCTCGAGAGCCGTTGAGGCCTCGATCCGGTGAATCAATGATCAGTCGAATCTTAAGCAGAAGTCGAGGTAGTGGACACCATCGACGCCGGTGGCGCCTTTGTCGCCAGCCAAGTCCTCGACGTCCACTTCGACGCTGAAAGAATCAACACGAGCTCTGCCATCATTGCCAGCTGCGCCATCGATGCCGAACACCCCGGTAAAACCTATGGCGCCAATGAAGAAAGTTTTGATGGCTCCTCCGGCGTCAAACCCATCATTTACAAGACCTCTCATAACTAAACCTGTGTGCCACTACCAAGAATAGACTATTTTAAGTCTCTTTCTTCCAAATATGAGGAAAAACGAACCCTCAGATGAAGAAGCTCCATTTGGCCTCCAATTTGGTATGCAAAATGTACCAGAGAGTTTTATTGCAGAGGAGTCAAGGTTGAGAGACCTCTTTGACAACCTACAGACTGCAAGTGGGGTGGATACCTCACCTGAGTTTGAGAGACCAGAGGCTGGGGAGCATGCAGATGCATCCTACAGACAATTTATGTCCAAGGTAGTGGACTACATGGGGTGGAGTAGGCCTCCATTGCCATTCAAACAAGATGATCTAACAGACATCTTAGATAAGGGTTCTCCGTCAGATCCAATATCATCCAAAATGTGATGGGAAGTTTTCTTAAAGAAAATAGTGGTTCAAAGAAAAGGAAATTTAAACCACAGCTGGTTTAAGGTAGTCTTACAAATCAACAAATGTCTGTGGGTCTCTTGGGGTTCCTTTCCCCAAATATAGGTCTCTTTACACAGTTCAACAATGTCTCTTGCACAATTCTTGTTAGGCCTCTCAGGGTTCCCTTCCCCAAGCTTAGGCCTGTTTCGTCTTTAAATAAAGTTCTCCTAGTATGGATGTACCTTTCACAGTACAGTTCTTACATGGGTTAGTATCGGAGACTTTTGAGAACGCTGGGCTCTTAGATCCTCCCAAGCATGGCCACTGTGATCTACAACCCCTCTTTGTACATTTCTTCTGGCACGTTGTCTCTTCTGTGCCTCTTTCTCTCTGTTCTTTTCAACTTCACAGTGCCTCCTGCCGCCTTCTTTTCTATTTCTATCGTGTACACTTGCACCCTCTTTTTATCTTGTTGTGCTTCTTGCACACTTCTCTTGTCTTCATTGTGCCCCTAGCACCCTTTGTTCCTTTGGTTGTGCACGTGTGCACCTTCTTGTTACTGTCTTGTGTTGCTCGCACTTTTTTGTTATCACCTTTAGGCCGCTTGTACCCTTTTTTCACTTTCTCTCGCTTCTACTTTCCCTTTTCATCTGTCAGGTCACTCGCACCCTTATTTCTTATAGTTCAGTTTCCTCTTATTTCAGCGCCCCTAGCGCGGTTTCCTTCAGGCTTTCTTTAAACTGGTATGACCATGACGGGCTAGAACACCCCCTGTTAGGGAGAAATCTCAGAAATGTGCAAAATCCCTTCTACCTTGGAGACCCGCAGCTCTTTTTGCTGGACTTTAGGACTTTTAATTTCAGACCTGGAGAGAGTGAGACCTTTTTCGCACTCTCATGTATTTTTCTGTGATTTAGACTTTTCTTTTGACTTTGGAGTCTGACAAACTCCATAGGCATCATCTTTACATTGTGACACACAGCACCTTAAGTACAGTGGCACAGGGAAGTCTTAGATTTCCCAAAGGTTTAAATACCTTCTCTTGGTGAAACTACTGTATCCCAGAGTAGTGAAGTGAAAATGACTTTACTTACATTTTGTAACTTTCTAGACCCAGCACACAGTATCTTAAAAAAGGGTGCTGGAGGGGTTACTTAGTATCCCTTTTGTCTAGTTTCTCATGTAACATTTTTATGTTACCCTTTCTACAATTAATGGCTGGTGGCAGTGGTTTACTTTTTCCTACCATTGTGTGTTTCTACAGCGGGCTCGAATTGAAGCTGCAGTAAAGCACCCTTGGGGCCCATTTTTGTCAAAATGGCCCGGTCTTCTTTTTTCACCATTTTCTGTTGGAAAGGTCCTTCTTGAGATTGAGGTTTGGTCCCTTTGTTTGTTTTGTCTTTGGCGGGATTCACCAGTGAAGCTTGCATCTGGCTCCAGTGTGTCTGGCAGGGGCAGGAAGTGAGGGAGGTGCCCGAAACTCCCTGTGCTTAATTACCCTGGTTACAGGAATGCACCCAAAGGTGATTGGCTGGCTGGCTGGCTGGCTGTACTTGGAGGACAGCCACCCCACTGTGTGACAGCTAGGCTGAGAATGAATGGGTGAAACCTGCATAAAAGGCGAGGCTTTTCGCTTGTCAGGCAGAGTCGAACACTGGACGAAGGAATCCGAAGAACTTGGAAGAGACGTCTGCTGCAACTCCTGGACTGTTGGTTTGCCCGGTGAAGCCCTACTGCAGTGCTGAAGCTCCGAATTCTCCTCGACTAGAGAACACCTGCAAAGGACGACTTTTCCCCTTGGGTTTTTTGGTCCAATCGACCCCAAGACGAGCTCATCTGGAAATCCTCTCAGAGCTGGCTGTACTTCCACTGCTGCTGCAGGAACCGATTGCCAGGGAGAGGAACACCAGAATCGAGTGAGTGTCTTTAAGTCAGACCGAGCTGCAGGAAGATTCTCTGGTCTCCCATGAAGCAGGACGAACCAAGTCTGAGCCACCTCAACAGAGTGCTGGACCCCAGATGCGATGAAAGTCCATTAAGGTATCCGAGAACCGCAGTGTTGCTATTTGAGAGAGTCGCAAGGAGCTGAAACCATGAAGTGCCGCTGAGCTGAAGTTTGCCCATTGCTGCCGCCTCCCTCTTGTCCCCACTACTGAGGCCCAGGAACAACAGGATCTGCAGACCTACTCAGGAACAGAAGCCAGCTCAAACTACTTTCTTCTAACCAAAGGTACTGTAAAAATAAGGGGATTTACTACTTGTCGTGTAGCCTTGCTAGTTCTCAGTTGAGAGTTGTCTTGGTTGCTTTTGCACAGTTGCTTGCAGCTTTGCCCCTCACAAGCCTCCCAGCCTGTGGCCCTACAGTGATTTCTAAAATATTGTGCAAGACATTTTACTTTTTACCTACCTGCAAGAAGTGCTTTAGCTCACCTAGACTTTTTTCTGCTCAACTAACATTGGCTGTCTAGGCTCCTTGAAAGACTCTTCTTACCTCTGACTTTATGCTTTGCCTTTCCCCCAGGAAAGGGTTAATTTGCTTAAGAATATTTAACCATTGTTTTATTCCCTCGTCTTCTCCTTTTGACACGAACTTCAGTATTGCTCTAGATGTACCAGTGATGTCTACAGTGGGCTAGTTATTTAAGTCACCTTAGGGTGTAGAAAGAATCTGTGTGCCATACTAAATGGGTATTTGCTGATTTTAAGAAACTGAGTGTGTATTTTGAAGAATATTTTTGTGTTACATATATATTGCTCCCTTCTAAAGAAGGCGTAGTCAACCGACTGTTAAATTAATAAATAATTGTTTAATCAAGAAACCTTGAGTAAGTGTTTATTTGGATACTTGTCACTGTGAATCTCTGTGTAATAACCCTACAGCACACATTGACCCCTCTTGAGATAAATCTGGCTGCTCAGTCACTCTAACAACTTGTGTAGTACATGCTTCTACCAAAGGTTGGGTTAACTATTGCCAAGAGGTCAAGGCTGGTGCAGTCTCCCACAGGGTACTACATACAATCTTGCCTAACAACCCCATTCTATATACTAGCCGGAAAATAACTATTCGGTGATCGAATTGGCAGCTTTAGCGATCAACTGGGCCATCATACATCTCAAGTATTACTTATTGGGCCGACCCAACTCTTTCTGCGTTCTTGCTTTATACCTTTTCACAATCTGTCACTTGCTGCTGCAGTCACACGCAAGCTCCCGAGTTTCTCATTAACTGTCACGAAACTCAGTGGGCAGCGTCGTGTTGGCCAGTGGTCCCGCCAGGATACGCGGATCTTACCACCTGCCCCTCAGGCACATTTGGTGCTGACACAGGTCCCAAGGTAACAAGCACTCCACTGAACGTCGCCAGCAGGATGCAGGCAGCCTCACTTTGCCTGATGCTATTAGTGTGAAAGCCTAGGGGTATGTTGTAGTAGTAGGTCCTGTCTTGCTTCCCAATGCTTTTTCTATGGGTAATCCTCATTGATCTTAGTTGCATATTCCTCCTCTGTGTTTGTTGGAAATGGAGTGGGGAGATGGGGTGCAATTGAAAATACCCCATGAAGGCTGAGGTAGAATGGCCCTTCCCTGGCCACCTGAAAGGAAGATCCCGAGGGAGTAGGTGGGAGAATACAGTCGGGTTTCTCACAGAATGCTTATATTTAAAATAGTATTCTGCTAGTTTGGCAAAGAATATTATGCTGCAAGCATGAGTGAAACCTAAAAGCTCGAACCTTCGCAGTGCAGATTCATTCCTATGTGTTTAAATGACAACTTTGAATTCCCAAGCAGCAAAGAAAACTATTCCAAAACTTTCAAATCAAGAAAAAATGACTTTCTTTGTTTAACAACCAAGCATATCTTACAGTCACGTAGTACAAACAAATCGCTCCATTTTGGACTCTCAATGGTGGATTCGAGTATCTTTTTCAGTGAAGATATCGACATACCAGGCCTAGATGGAAACAGAAAAAAGAACATGTCTATTGCTATTGGACGCCTGTATAGTGCTTGAAGATGAAATGCACGCTTTTGACGCCCGAAGACCGTGAGGCAACAAGTAATTGCTTTCTTGCTGATGACAATCGGCACGAGGCATCAAGCGTGGGCGATTGCTCGTCGCTCCAGTATTAGGGAGATTTACTACTATCGCAGGATACAAATTGTATTTTCAATGCTCCACCTGGTTTGGAGGAAGGTATTTTTAGATTTGATCAGAACTATTTTTGCATTGGATAAATCGTATAGAAAATACACTTACGGTCTACACCCCATTTTTATATACATTATGTAGTGAATAAATGCTTATACTTCTCATGGGTGTTATTTGGTAGTTATAGTTATTGCTGTGTTTTGAGGGGATTAGGGAGGTTTCTTCCAGTTCCCCTTAGTATTAGTGTTTATACATCCTGGACAGCCCATTAGCATTGCTATATTGAGTACCCGGTCTATGCTCAATAGCGAAGTCAAAGCCTTGAAGACTTACGGAACGCATGACCAATTTAGGATTCTTTCCCTTCATGTTCATCAGCCATTTTAAGGGCTAATGGTAAGTCTATACAGTGAAGTGAGTCCCAAAGAGGTAGGGTCACAGCTTTCTAAGGGCCAACATGTTTTAACTCTGTCAGCTGACGACTGATGAAATGTATTGGGTGCTCCCTGCCTTTTGACATCTAGCTGAGGGGACTGTTCCTATTCCAGTGTCAGAGGCATCGGTTTGTACTAAGAAAAGTCTCTGATATTCGGGTGCCCTGAGAACAGGTGTCTAGTAAAGGGAATCCTTCAAGCCCTGAAAGGCTTTCTCACACTCCACTGACCAAGTAACCTTTTTAGGTTTCTTTGGAGTTGTTAGTGCTGACAAAGGGACAGCTATAGTTCCATAGTCCGCCATGACATTGTCGTAATACCCACTGAGTCCTAGAAATAAATCTAATCAGGGTTTGGTTTGTAGCAGTTGCACAGTGTTGTCCAGTTGGTACTTTACTGGGGAGAGGCTGCACTTTGCCCCACCAATCTCTTGCCCAAGGTAGGTCACTGAACCTTGGCAAATCTGACATTTGGTAGCCTGTACGGTCAAGTAAGCCTCCTTTCGCACAATATCCAGGTATTTAACATGCTCCTCCCTAGTAGGTCTGAAGACTGCAATATCATCAAGATATGCCATACAGAATTCATCTAACCCATTCAGGACATGATTAATTAACCTTTTAAAAAGTGGCAGGTGCATTCTTTTAATCTAAATGGCCTTACCCAAAACTGGTGAAGTCCCTCAGGTGTTGAAAATGCTGTCTTCTCCTTTGCATTTGCTGTCAGGGATTTTCATCAATACCCTGCAGTAAGGTTGGGCGTACTGAGACACTTTGCAGCATCCAGCTTGTCCCCCAAATAGTCAGGTTATGGAAAAAGATGAACACATGTCTTGGTTTCAGCATTAAGAGCTCTATAGCCCACGCAGAACCTCACATTAGTAGTACTTGCTTTTGGTACCAATACCACTGAACTGGTCCATATGCAACATCTTGGTCACCTCAGACTTGTGTTGCGATCGAATCTTGTCTGCCATTCTGTAACTCCTACTTTTGGTAGGCACATTATATCCAGTGTCGATATCATGCTGACACCAAGGTGTCAAGCCTGGGTTTAGAGAGAACTGCGTTTCTGATGCTTGTTAATCTGCTTAGAATCACATGTTGTGCATATGGTCCGACATCCAGTGGTAACCGCGGAATATTGCATCCTGTCTTTCGGGGACCGAAAGGGGATGTCGGCATAGCGTGTCTGTAACACTATCCCTATCGTAATGTGTGTAGTATCCAAAATCCCTCACGCGCTGAGGTCCCTCAGATTGTTTTTTTCTGCCCAGATAACTGGCCGCCCTATAGCAGAGCTCTTACTAGAGACATTGTTTATCTTTACCGAATTGTCGGTTTATACCCCGTTAAGTCACTTCGCCAATAACTACATCTTCGACGAAGACTACGGGGGGAATAGTCTACGGCTGTGGATTTCGGCGCCTAAGATCCGGCGGCCGGATTGTCCACGTGGTCGGGACCTCTGGCTGACCTATACAGTAGGGAGAGTGGGGTCGGGGTGGCCATATTGTTTAGTATGTCTTTCCTCCTTTCCCCTCTTTTCCCTTGCGGTCTGTTCCTCCTTCCCTTTTGCTATGGAAAGGACTCCTTTTAGATTCTGCCCTAAGTGTAGGGTCAGATATCCTTGGAAGGACGAACACAGGACGTGTAACTCCTGTCTCCCCCTATAGCACGACTAGAAGCGGTGTGCGGCATGCAAACTCCTTCGGCCCAAGACCCTTAAGGAGCGCCGTGTAAATCGGTGGGCCGCATACGGTATGTCACGCGTGGAGCTCCCCTCCCCCACTGCCACACCAGCCGAAAGTGACGGTTCAACGCGGATGTTATAGACCTTGAGGCGGACATTTCAAGATCCGCCTAGCCCGTCCCCGACCCTTCCAGGCTCGACTCTGGTCTTGCTACAGGGACCACACCCGGCGAGAGGGACGTACAAGCGCATCACACTAAGTACACAACCCATACGCCAATTTCGACGCCTTTGTCAAAAAAGGCGAAAGTGCCAAAGGGGCCGCCGAAGTCTTCACCGGGTCCCTCGGATCGCTCTGATCCAAAGCCTTCCCCGCATTTGCAGCAGCGCATGGCGACTGGGCAATCAAAACAAACCAAGGGCTCTACTCCAAAAACCTACACGCGTCGAAAGTCGGGAGTCTGCCGCTTCGACGAGTTCCAAGGCCTCAGAACTACGGCTAGGCCTCTACCCAGAAACCCGACCGCTAAGCCTCCTGGTGGCGCGGACAGTATTTCTACTCCCGACAAATCATCGGGGCCTTTGTCTCACGACGATTCGGCGACTATCCAAAGTAGCATCGGAAGAATTGCAGCGGCGGTGGGCCTTATTCCGGTTCCGCCGAAGGTTATGGGTCAATCCGCGGAAAAGATTTCAGCAGATTGGATTCCCGATTCCGATGATATCTACGTAGATGGTCAAGAAACTCTCTCTGACACCCTTAGAGGTTCCCGTCGGCGCCAAAGTGCGGAGAACGTCACTTCTCCTCCCGCCGACCCGTTTGGGTCCTCTAAATGGACTACAGAAAAATTCGAGGGTTGTATGGATCGGCTGGAGCGGATTATCAGTTCTTCTGATCATCCGCCCCCGAAAAGGGCTCGGGTAGACCCTAACCCTCAAATTCAAGTAAATCAGTCTCAGGTTTTCCAACAAGAAGACGTGATCCATATAAATACTTATAGAGACATCTATAATGAAGAAGAGGAAGCTTCCTTTATCAAACTATGAGAGGATCAACAGTATACGACGGACAACTGGGAGGAAATCCAGCAGGAAGGTGAAAACCCTTGGACACAACAAGATCAGGACTCTGATATTTTGTGCCTAGGTTCTCCTCCATCCACCCCGGCTTACCAGGCCTCCCCTGTGGATGACCAAATGGCTTTCAACTCCATGTTGAAAAAAGCAGCAGAATTCTTCAAAATAGCCACTGAAGAGGCGGTACCGGAGCAGGATTTTGTGGAGGATATTATTAAAGAAAAACCTCCGGCGAGTCAATCCATCCCCCTTCTTAACTCAGTTAAGAGACTGGTAGCTCCCTCTTTGGTCACACTTGCTCAGACACGGGCAGTGAACCCGAGAGTCGAAAAATGATTTCGCCCTTCTCCTACTGACCCTCTGTATATCAAAGGGCACGCCATCCCGGACTCACTGGTAGTGACTACCACTCGAAAGAGGGCAGGGATACCCCTTGCCACGGGAGAATCACCACTGGTCAAGGAGTCTAAAAGGTTGTATGCCCTGGGCAAACGTGTCACATCAGCAGCTGCATACACCATTCGGGTTGCTAATAATACTACGTTATTAGCAAGCTATGCTGATGCCCAATGGAACTTACTCCAAGAAGGCCTCCAGGAGGTTCCTGAACCCGCCAGAACAAAGCTTCTCGCCATTGTTTCGGAGGGAAAATTGGTTAACCAGAATGTGCTGAAGAACACCCTGGACACTGCAGAAACAACAGGCAGGTCTCTTGCACAAGGTACTCTTCTGATAAGACACGCATGGCTGCGTACATCCGGCTTCAGACCTGAGACTCGGGCCTCCCTCATTAAGAAACCCATTGAGGAGACTAACCTCTTCGGGAAAGCAGTTGATTAAGCGTTGGAGACGGCCAAGAAGGAGCACGAGACTATTAGGTCTTTTGGACCAAATTACACAAAAACCCTCCTCCCAGAGGGGTAACAATTCTCGGCGGTCCTTTTGAGGACAAGCCCATGCCGGTCACAACTACTACAGCACGGGTAACTTCAACACGAATCAAGCATCCGGAAGCCCTACTTACTACCCCTCAAGGGGTCAAACGCGGCAAAGGTAGAGGCAGAGGACCCAATCCCAGAGGAGCCACAGCCTCTGGTCAGAAATGACCACCAAGTCCAGGTCCCCTCCCATGTCTCCCCGGTCAGGGGGGGGCGATTAACATCTTTCCTCAAGGCATGGGAGGGGATAACTTCTGACCAGTGGGTCTTAAAGACGGTCGCCCACGGTTATTGCGTGGAATTCGCCCAACCTCCACAGTTCAGACCGCCATGCTCACGGTGCCTTTCACCGGACCATCTGGAGATCCTGATCCAAGAGGTGGAAGCACTGCTAGGAAAGGACGCCCTAGAAGCCGTCCCTATTCTTCAGGTAAACAAGGATATTTATTCAGTGTACTTACTTGTACCCAAAAAGGATCTCACCATGCGTCCTGTTCTGGATCCGCGCCCAGCGAACACATTTATAAAACCCCAGAAGTTTTGCATGTTAACACTGTAGGAGGTGATCCCAATGCTGAAACAGGGGGACTTCATGGCAACATTGGATATGAAAGATGCATACTTTCATATTTCAATGTTGCCAGCGCACAGAAAATACCTAATGTTCATGATTCAGGACAAACACTACCAGTTCAAAGTACTCCCCTTCGGCATTGCATCGGCGCCAAGGGTGTTTACCAAAGTCCTGGCAGTGGCAGCAGTACACCTGCACAGACTATCAGTCCCAGTTTACCCTTACCTCGACAACTGGCTCATTACAGGGGACTCGTTCGACGCTTGTTTTTCGAACACCCAAAAAACAGTAGATCTCCTCTTCAGCCTGGGTTTTTTAATCAACGAGAAGAAATCCAGCTTAGTCCCCAACAAAGTAAAACAATTTCTGGGAGCGCTTATTCGGCTTGAAGACTGCCTTGTCTTCCCCTCCAGCGAGAGGGTTCAGAACATGCTCTCTCAGATTCCTCAATATGTAGCCAGTCGGGAGGTGACGGTACGCAAAGCAATGCGTTTGCTAGGGATGATGGCATCATGTATATACTTGGTTCCCCACGCGCGGCTGCGCATGCATCCCCTGCAAGAGTGGCTCAACAGCCAGTAGTGTCAGGCCAGCGGACAATGGGAAGATCTGTTAGTTGTCTCGCCAGCCCTCGTTCTCTCTCTGCAGTGGTGGTCAAGAGAAAACCTCTTGAAGGGGAAGACCTTCACCACCCCTGCAGTGGAAGCCACTCTCACGACCGACGCATCTCTCACGGGGTGGGGGACTCACCTGCTTCAGCAGACAGCACACGGAGTGTGGTCCCCTCAAGTAGCATCCAACCATATAAACTTACTGGAACTACTAGCGGTGTTCAAAGCATTGAAAGCCTTTCAGCTGCATCTGCAAGGGAAGACAGTACTGAGCCTAACAGACAGCACTACAGCAATGTTTTACCTGAACAAACAGGGGGGTACTCACTCTCCAGGGCTATCCAAGCTGTCCCAAAACATTTGGATATGGGCTCTCAAACACAATATGTTTTGTTGTCCCAACATGTTCCAGGGGAACTCGATCTTCTGGCAGATGTACTCAGCAGAGATTTTCCTCTGCCAGAAGAATACGAATGGAGACTGCACGAAGACGACATTGTATCCAACGTCTTCGCAGAATGGGGTTTCCCAGTGATCGACCTGTTTGCTACTCAGGAGAACACCCAGTGCCAAGACTACGCCTCCAGGTACCCCCAGAACCGATCCAGGGCGAACAGTCTCTGGATAACTTGGTCGGGAAAATTTGTCTACGCTTCCCCCCGCCTCCCCAACTCAACAAGATCCAACATGTTGTCTCAGGACAGGGGGGGGGGGACCCTACACCCATGCCCACAAACTCTGAATTGAGCAGCTTGGCTCCTGAGATCATAGAGTTTGGACACCTGCAACTCCCTCAGATGCATGGACATACTCAGGGAAGCGAGAAAGCCTAATACACGTTATTGCTATGCCAGCAAATGGAAATGTTTTGTCATCTGGTGCAATTCCAAGGGCGTCAATCCCTTAGATTGCTCACCTTCACACATTGTGTTGTATCTAACCCACCTGTTGGACTCAGGGTTAGTCTTTAATTCCCTAAAGTTTCATCGGTCAGCCTACACCACATCACAACAAAAAGTATTGTGGTGGAAAATACCAGTAATTAAAGCCTTTATGGAAGGGGTCAAGAGGATTTATCCTCCCATCTCTCACCCAGCCCCTGGGTGGGATCTGAATGTGGTTTTGACCAGGCTCATGGGAGCTCCCTTCGAGCCTATTCATAAAGCAAGTCTGAAAGATCGGATTTATAAGACAGCCTTCTTAGTGGCTTACACTTCTATCAGAAGAGTTAGCGAGGTCCTGTCTGTATTAGACCCCTTTGTTACAGTCCACAAAGATAAGGTAGTTCTGCGCGCACATCCCAGGTTTGCGCCTAATTTCCTTTCAAAGTTCCATGTGAACCAGTCAATCGAACTACCCATTTTCTTCCAGAACCCTACTAACATGGCCGAAAGAAGCCTTCACACACTAGACGTGTGCAGGGCAGTCATGTTTTACCTGGAAAGAACTAAACCACTAAGGAAGACTAAACAATTCTTCGTTTCAGTGGCAGCTGGTAGAGAAGGGGATCCTGTCTCTAAATCAGCGATCTCAAGGTGGATTGTCAAATGCATCACACTGTTACACTCTTGCGAAGAGAGAACTGCCCTTCAAGCCTAGAGCTCACTCTACTCGAGGCACTGGGGCATCCATAGCATTCATTGCAAATGTTCCTCTTGAGTCCATTTGCAAAGCGGCAACCTGGAGTTCTGTACACACCTTTACAAAACACTATTGCCTAGACACTCATTCCTAAGTCTGATTCTCAGGTGGGACAAGCCGTACGAAGACATCTTTTCTCTACTGTTCCTTCTCACAACCCACCTCCAACTCCAGGTACTGCTCGCTAGTCTATGCACAGCATGTGATTCTAAGCAGATTAACAAGCATCAGAAGACATGCATTACTCACCGTAATAGCATTTCTGATAATTGTATCCGCTTAGATTCACATGTGCCCTCCCTACCTCCCCGCTCGGGGTGGAAGGAACATAGTCGTCTTACTACTTTCTCTCTTTATGTACTCACTCACTATAGCTTTGGGCTCCGTCATGGCAGAAAGAATACAATCGGAGGGACCTCAGCGCGTGAGGGATTTTGGGTACTACACACGTCATGATAGGGATAGTGTTACAGACATGCCTATGCCGACGTCCCATTTCGGTCCCAGAAAGACAAGATGCAATACTCTGCGGTTACCACTGGATGTCGGACCATATGGACTGGCTTCCTTCGAACAGGTAAGGGGGGAGGTTCAGAATCCTCTTCATCCCTATTTTAAGCCAAATGCAGGGCTCCCATTTCAACCATGGGGATGAATGCCTTCAGTCTATTCACATGGATCACATTGGGAGCCTCACCAGGTCTTACAAGTTCCACTAAATAGTTTACCTCACCTACTCTCAACTATCTGGGAAGGGGAGAAACAAACAAATGAAGCTTTCTAGTCATACCAATGTTTCAACAGTGCTTGTCCAGCCTTCAACTTGACATTGGGCTGAACCTTCAGAAGGGCCATCCTCTTAAGTCCAGCACACAGTCTTAACATATTTGTGGTAACAGGAGGAATTAGAAACTTCCATCTTTCCTGGATCATAGCTAAAGGTCCCCTGACAGGGTGACCAAAAAGAGGTTCAAAGAAGCTAAAGCCAACCCCTTCTTGAAGCACCTCTCTGTAGGCAAAAAGTAAGCATGGAAGAAACATTCCCACTTCCTTCTCTGGGGCTCCTCAAGAGCTCCAATCCTGATTTTGAAAGTTCTGTTGAATTTCCCATCTAGATCATTTGTGAGTGGATGATATACGGATGGAAACATATGACACCCCACATTCCTTACATATGGCCTGCATATAATTGTACCTAAAGTTAGTGTCCCTATCACTTACAACCTCTTTAGGGACAGTAACCGTAGTAAAAATGCCTAATATTGCTTTGGCAACTTACTTGGCAGCTACTTTTTTCAGTGGGATTACCTCCGGAGTTCTGATGGCTTGATCAACAACCACCAAGATACACCTGCTGTTGGAGGATGTAGGAGGATCAAGGAGACCAACTATGTCAATCCCTACTGTTGGGACACATTTTCATTTTCCCCTCCTTTCCCTCCATATATACACTGTGGAGACACTGAGCCATGACTACTACCTGGACCTATGTTCTGAGGTAGGTTAAAGAAGATAGTGAGGCTGAGGTTGCAGCTTTAATGATCAGTCGTCAACTCCTGATCCTCTTGAAGGCAAACTCCCATTCTTGAATTAAGGGACTGGGAATTTACTCCCTTAAAAAATAGTTTTGCTCCCAATTTAAAGAAATAAGGAATTTATTCTGGGATCTTGACTGTGTCGCATTTTACATTCCTGTTTCAGTAGCTCCAGTGAACCTCTTGTCGTCCTGCTTGCCTTCAGCTTCAAACTCTCCCTTCCACTGATCCGATGGGTATCGTCTGATTCTCTTGCTTTGCAGACCTGTGAGCTCTCCTGGTAGCTGCTTTCTGGTATATATCATGGCAACAAACATGGGATCCCATGGTGCTATGCTGGACAGGTTTGTTGCTTGTCCTTCCATGACCCTCCTTTATCTTGCCCTGAAATTCTAAGCCCTAAGGAGAGCAACCACTGACTTGTCGTGTAGGGTCAGTATTGAGCTACTGTGCTGCTACTTCTGTTTTTCAATCCACTGTTGTAAGGGTCACCTCCGAGTCCTCGGCCCTCAGGCAGCACTGGATCCATCCTCTGCTGCCAAATGCTCCATGTAAAGTCCTTGTGCCTGAATCATAAATGTGATCTTCAGAAAACCAGGCGTCCAAACTCGGCTGTGCATCCTCATCCCCTTTTTCAGTTTTTTCCACACCATTGAGATTTCATAGCTGTTCCCATCTTTAATTTCTGGTGGATTTCTTTAAATACCTTCTTCCCAGGCACTGGAGCAAACAGTGCTGTCTGCACCAAACCTTGTGGAGCAGTGCTTCATTAGGTTTCCAAGACGACTTTCGTCATCAAATCTGGGTATCTATCCCCTCTGGTGGGGTCGCCCCCTCCCCCCCTTCACCTTCCTGAAAATTGCTTCTTCTGCAATTAGCTCCTCCTGGACCTTGGCAACTTGTGCTTACGTTTTTCCTGCAACTAGGACCTTCCTATCTACTTTGTCCCATAAAAGTAAATGTAAAAACACCTAAAAACTGTAAACATGATCAATGTACCTAATAACTTTACCTATTTGTGAAGTTTTTGTTGGTTTAGATGGTGGTTTGTGCCTTTTAGAGACACCTAACAGTTTTTTGCCATCTTTTGTTTTTGTTTTTATTTCATGTACACTTAACATAAAGAGTATATTTTTAGTTATATAGTGTTTGGAATTTCAGTTTGTTGTGGGCTGATGTGTGGTGTTCTATCACAGTTCTCTTCTCCCAAGGCCAAAGCCTTGACCTCTCTGTGAGAGACAGTAGTAAAGTAAGGGTAAAGCTACGGATTGGTCTTCTCAAGCCCCCATGTAACGACTCTTAGAAAATCACCCTAACAGGGAATGGAGAGAGTTCCAAGCGGGTATGCAACATTTTCCTTCTCTGCACATAAATGTGGCCCAAATTCGAAGCAAAACTGAGGTATGGAACCACAATTATGTGTTTGTAATTTGGCTTGTTTTCCCTGGTCACGGTGCAATCCCAGTTCTATCTGAAATATACGTCATCATTGCATGCATAAATGCTTTGTATAACAATGCATTTATGCACTGATATTTGTTATTGAATGTAGGATTACATTTCACCTGAAACCCAGAACTGTGTAAAACTGCCTATTCAGATCTGCCACGTTGCTTCGAAAGTGACAGGCATCCTGTCATGGTTGCTGAGAGCACTGCTACAAGGAACGGAACTGCACATTACTCTGATTCCCTATGCTGTTTTCTGAAGTTATGGGATTTTTGTTGAAGAACCAAAAAGAATTTGTAGTGGATGGGCCACGGACTGTTTTTGAAATAAGTCCAATAAAGATTGCCCACGCTATCAGCTCAGGAAGTCTTCATTCTATATATCATCATCCCCTAAATTGTACACCCCTGGGGTAGGGGGTCTATCCTGGCCGTCTCTGTTCTTTGCCAGAAAGGCTTCTTTAAGCCTGGCGACAGGGTCGTCTGTCAATTGGGGAACAGTGTTAACCCTTTCAGTGTTGCCCGGGGGGGGTCAAAGAGTGCATGCTCTTCCGGGCTACTTTACACCCCTTCTTCTCAACCCCTCTTTGGGGGTGTCCTGCTAACGTTCCTTCATCAGGGCTACTAGCCCGTCTTTTCTTGGCTGTGATCTGTTTCTGTTGTTCAGCCATCATCATTTCCAGAGTCTCCAATCTCTTTGTAATGGGCTGCACCCCTTGAGAGACCGCCTGCTGCAAGGAGTCTCCGAGTACCTTCTTAAAACTCTGTGACAAGTCTGATTCTTGCTGGGAAGGATCCTCTTCCCACTCTTCTTGACTCCACTCCGGAGAAGTGGAAGAGGTGTTAGTGGGGGTGATAAACTGAGCCATAATCGAGGTGTTGGCTCGGCCAACTGCGTGGAAGTCAGCAGATGAAGGCTCTTCAGGCTATACACACTTGCTGAGTACTGATGTAGTGTGTGCCTGTAAACCGCTTCTTGCGATTTATAAAGTATTCAAAAAGATATATATATATATATATCTATATATATATATATTTATTTTTTTTCGAAAATGAATCTGGAGCTCTGGTTAACTACTTCCCTCATACGCGACTGCAGGCGCAATGTGAGCGGAAGCTAGAATCCCTGGGAAACCTGAGGAGGTCCCGCTCCCACGGGTCCTAACAGCCGCCGAGTTCGCCAGCGCCGATTACTACAGAGCGCGGGGCTCGGCAGCCTGAAGCCAGCGGAATTGCTCGCAGCTCCGGCCCTCGCTCGCTCTTCACAACACTCGAACGTTTCGTGAAAGGTAAACTCTTTTCAGGAGAAATGAAACGAATTCCATGTGCTACGGTGTAATGCCATACTGCTATACACATCATAGAAATTATAGAAATATATACGTGACTAACAATCCTTCTATAAGCAAAGATAAAGAAATGTCACTTCTCTCAGGCAGCAAAAAGAAAGGAGGAAAGGACCTGGGCACCAGGGTTCTTATACAGGAGGTTGCCCTCTGATAGGTGCAGAGCCTGGAGGATGGGACTACCAGAGACATGAGTATCATGGGACTAGTAGTTCCCGGGTGATTACAGTGATCACATTCGGATATGAAACAAACGTTTAAACTGGTCCATTTTCGTTTTCCATAACTGTGGTTTTGTAAGAACATAAATGTGCAGTATTAAAGTTAAGTTTTAAAGTGCTGTTGTGGCAGCAAATAAAAGAAAGTAAAGCATAATGCGAGCCTCCCGTCTTGTCATAGAATCACAGTTGTCATTCAAGAATAAACTCCACAAATTGTTATTGCTTTGATCATGGGTGTTTTTTTCTTCAATTAATATGTTATAAACTGCAAACATTTCTAATAGACGTTTTTGTTTCTCTCCCTAGGCTTATTGGTTGCCTACTGTCACAGATTTGATATTCAGATGCAGTCATCCAGGATCTATTTTGTAGCCTGCACAATAGGTTTGTTCATATCTACACTGATCCACAGGAAAAGTACTCTACTGCTATTGATTGTGTGTATATTATGTCACAGATTTGATATTCAGATGCAGTCATCCAGGATCTATTTTGTAGCCTGCACAATAGGTTTGTTCATATCTACACCAATACCACAGAACAATTACCGTACTACTATTGATTGTGTGTGTATATTAGGGGTTTACCGAACTTCAGCTTCGATTGAGTACTCGCTGAACTTCGGCTGGAATCCATCTATTCTGCTTTGGCCAAATACTTTCTGAAATGCTCGAAGTCCAGTTTATGATTAGCTATCTTATCTCTGAGAGAAGACAGCGAATCACAGAGAGTCGAACTGCCAGTTAGAAGGCTGCAGCAACCAAGAAGCTGCTTGCTTATTAAGAGTAGGTATTGTGTAAGAACCGTTTCAACAAGGCAAGGCACTGGATACAATATTTTGCTAGTATCATTGGCTCAATTGTGTCTCTGAGCAAATAATGAGGAGTCTTGTCACTTCGAGTAATATGGTGAATTAATTAAACACATAAGCCAACATATGTTTCAACCCAACAAGGGTCTTTTTCAAGGCTGTCGTAATTGTACAGGGCGTAGTGTACATTGTGGTTAGTGAACATAACCCAGTGTAGTTGGAAGCCAGTTGAGTAGTGAAGCGTATTCCATAGTGAGTGCAATTATTGTAAGAATGCTACTCCGATGTGAGAATGAAGTAGTTGTGTTTATCATAATAGCATGCATGTGTAATGGGTGATACAATTGGATACAAGTGTGCAAGTGTTGTGGTTGAGTGAGTGGGATTGTTGGACATTTCAGAATGTATTCTTTATATATCTTTTCCTTTGACTTATTCCTACATGATTCTGAATGCAACAGTGATATGTTAATGTCCCCTGCACCCTAGCAATTGAAGTCACCTGAGGGTGTAGGTTGTGCCATCCCAAAAGGGTATCTGAGTTCAAAACATTGAGTGTATATGTTATGAAGTGTATTTGAGTGTTACTTTTATATTGCTCCCTTCTGAAGAAGGCTTACTCTGACTGATAAATTAATAATTGTTTATTCAAGAAACCTTGTGTGTAAGTGTTTACTTGAATACTAGTTGGTGTGAATCTCTGTGTAACTCCCCTACAGCTCACATTGACCCCTCTTGAGATAAGCCTGGCTGCTCAACACGCTACCAAAGCAGTGTAGTACAGGCTTATGCCAAAGGTTGGGTTTCCTATACCTGTAGTCAGAGTTGTTTGTAGTGCACCTAAAGGGTACTGCTTACAAACTTTGCCTTACACTACTCACCTGGCTTCCAACTACACTGGGTTATGTTCACTAACCACAATTTCCACTACACTCTGTACACTTACAACCGCCTTCAAAAAGACCCTTGTTGGGTCGAAACAAGTGTCCGCTTATGTGTTTAATTAAATCGCCATATTACTCGAAGTGACAAGACTCCACATTATTTGTTCAAAGGCACAATTGAGCCAATTAATACTGGCAAAATCTATGATACAGCGCCTTGTTGAAACGGTTCTTCCCACAACCTACTCTTACCTCGTCAAGATGGAAGGGCACCGTCTCGTAAGAACCACCCACTGGCACCAGGATCCACAACTATTTATACCTGATCAAGCGCAGTGATCTGCTTTTTCTAGTACTCTACCCATTTCGTACTGCTGCTGCAGCCTTCCCCTACTAGTGTTTGCCTATACTGTTTTGTTTTCTTCACAGTCTCCAAAGGAAATGCTTGGCGGCTCTCTGTGAGCAAAATGCATTCTTGACACCAGTGAGGGGGGTGTTTACATTTCCGTTGGAGACATTCCTTGAGTAAAGAAACTGCCGGGTGAAGACTGCAGCAACCAATAAGCTACTGGTGCTTTCTCCTCGCAGTATTTTTCCGACAGTATTTTACTAACAGAGAGTCTCCAAAGGAAGTCCTTGAGGTCTCTGTGAGCAAAATACATTCTGCACACCAGAGAGGGTGGCGTTTACATAACACCACCTTCAGTAGTGTGCATAATGTGTTTCCATAACGTGCCTCCACGTTCTAGAAATGACACAGCATTTTCCTATGAATAGATTAACATTTTTAATACTGTTTAATTATTAAACCTATCAGAAAATGTTCATATATCTGTTAGGAGCTTTTTAAAAAGTCCCATCTGGGATGAGACTTTAGAAAGCCCACCTTGGATGAACAGGGGGGCATACCTTAGGTTTAGCCTGAACTACCCACAGGTTTGGTAGTAATAGCTGAGCAGCCAGTCTTAATCTAGGAGGGTTGAGGGCTGTAGTGAGGCGCACAGTACTCCGTGCATACACTTAGTTCAAGGAAACACATACTGGTGTTAGAGTTTTACTAAAGTCCGCCTATGGTAGGACTATAGAAGACTCACTCTTAGGTGTAGAGGGGTCCAATTCTTAGATTTGGCCTGAACCACCCAAAAGGTTTGGTAGGTATGGATGAGCAGCCAAGCTTCGTATAGGAGGGAGAAGGGCTGTAGGTAGAGTACAAAGACCTTTGACCACACTTGTAGTCAAGGAAATACACACTATGGTTATATTCAAATATGCTTTTTTAATTATATATACTAGGCAATGTTCAATTCAAAATAAAATTCAGGTAAGTAAGGAAAGTTTCATATATATAATACGACATTTGCAGTAGCAATATTCATATCACAGTTAGCCCTTGAGATGATACAACGCGTAGGTTTCAAGAGTAGCTTTGAGTTAGCAAACCATTTATCAACCACAATTACTAATTAGCAACACTGATAGTTTAGAAGTCCAACCCGATCTGGAAAAGTAGTCTTAAAAAGTCAGATGGGGACACTGGGGGAACCAGTGATACTGGGTGGCAGAATAAAGGATGGCAGACAATGTCAAAATTTGGAATATGCTTTTAAGTAACAGCTAGGTCATGTATTCTAATTCAAAGTGTTCAGTAGGGCTTCATAGGCCACCTAAAGGATTTCAGCCTTGGGGACAAGTGCCTCAGGCCCGGGAGAACAAGGTTGGGTCGTTCAAGAGGAGTTAGCACAACTGACTAGGTAAGTACCCAAGAGTTGGGCAGTGCCTTCTATGGTGAAGAAGAGCGACGTTAACGGTGGGTCCCCCATGTAAAATGACAGAAGCTCTGGTTTGGTTATCTTGCCTTGGTGGCTAGATGAAGAACTTTTGGCGGGAGCAGACGGTCAGACTCGGTCACAGGGATGTCCAAACAATCATTGTGGCACTTGGATGTGGAGACTCGACACAGGCTTTGTCACGACGACGGTTGGCCCCCAGCAGACTTTCTTCCTTCTCTTGATCCTTGACTCTTCTGAGGGGACTTCCATGATCAGGGTGGAGTCTATGTAAGACCAGAAAGATGCCCACAAGTGTGCAGCCAAAGCCGTGCATGGCGAGGTGATGCACTGCAGCAGTGCCAGACGTCCCATTGTATTTGGGTATTGCAGGCCTGGAAGGTCGCAGCTCTTCGCGGGATGGCTCAAACTGTAGCTGGTCTCGATACTGGTTAGGCCAACCAGTCTCCAAGGGAGGAAGTAGCCCGGTTTGGATCTTCCCTGTCGAACAGAAGAAAGAGCTGGAGCTGCAACGGTCGCTCAGTCAGCTTGGCGGTCGCTGGAAGTGGCTACAGACATCCTTCTTCCTTTTGGATGTTTGTTCCAGTGGTCGACTCTGGCTTCAGCATCAAAGCCCTCGCCTTCTAGGCAGGAACCCAGCCAATCGGCAAACATGCAGCATTCAAACTTTGGGTACCCAGTTAGAACTGGATCAAAGCAGGCAAACTGGAGGTCAATGGCCTGAGGAGTTTTGGTGTCATCACAGCTTCCTGTCTTCCCAGACACAATGGTGCCTCTGGGCGGGCGTCACAATGGGAGCACTGTTAGGGAAGTTTTCCTAAAATCCACTTGGAGGTAAGACTCTATAAAACTATCCTTTGGTGTACAGGTCCCTAACTCTTAGTATAAGTCTGTACTACCCAAAGGATCTTGGTAGAATGGCAGAGCAGCCAGGCTTATTTTATGATGCGAGCTGTAGGTAAGTACACTGAACCCCAATAGTCCAAAGAAACTCTTACACACTAACCAACATACATAGGAATTATTAACCATACTTTTCATGGGTGATTGCTTCAATTGTACTTGCTTGTGGTTACAATTGTTACAGAGAATGACACTAATGACAGTTCTACCGTATTATCAGTACTATCGCGCACTTGCATTGATTACAGATAAACGGTCATTGCATTCATTTAGTAGTCACATCCGACAAAGTCTGTAGGAAGGAAAAGCATGGTTATTCACACTTTAGAAATATTATACGTTCTGGTAACACTTTTCAAGGTTTCTAATGCTTTGTAATTACAATACCGAACTAGCCAAAAGTCAGTTTAGGTGTAGAACAAAAAGTCTTATGTAGCAGCAGGAAAGGCAAAGTTACTCAGGATACTTTAGTCACTAAAATAAAAATGCCTAGCAGAATAACACAAGTTATCGGCCCATGCGAAGTACTACCTGATAGGACACAAGCTGTAAAGCTTGGGCCAGAGGTATGGGTGGACACCTTGTATTGCACTCCAGTCACGCTGGAGCGACTCTCGGCTTAAAGTAAGTTCTACCTTTAGTCCCACAGTACCTTACGGTAGAAGAAGTAAATGCAACTGGATTCTTTCCTGTGCAGCTGCAATGGACCCGGTCTTCTGATTCTTCGGTTTGGTGATGAAAGGAAGGATTCTGAATGCAATGTCACAGCAGCAGTCACAAGAACAGACCCTCAGCTTGGTTTTCTTCAGTCTCTCATGCCGGTCTGCGGTTTTGGCACCTTTTTATCAGCTCCAATAAAGGACGGTTATTGGCCGGTCGATCTTCCTCGGTTCTTCGGTTCTGCGCTCTGGTGAGGGGACTTGGATGAGCGGGATCGTGCCTTTGGGGGTCCAACTGGAGCTCAACGAAGTTCTGGGCAGATTCGTCCATGGCAAGACATTTGTTAGGCAAAGTTTGTATGCTGTACCCTTTGGGACCACTACACACAACTAGGACTACAGGTGTAAGCAAACCAACCTTTGGTGTAAGTCTGTACTACACAGTTTTTGTAGCATTGCTGAGCAGCCAGGCTTATCTCAAGAGGGGAATGCGAGCTGTAATGATGCTACACAGAGGTCTATAATTACAAGTATTCAAACAAACTCTTGCACTCAAGGTTTCTTGGTAAAACACTTATTAATTTATTTCACAGTCAGTTATAAAACATTCACTAGAAGGAGGCAATCTGTATCACACAAAAATATACTTCAGTACTTCACACGATCAGGTTCTGAGGCATTTAAACTACTTTGAAGGAGGAGCAAAATGGCATTCAGAGCATTTGAAGTGGGAGCAAAAAGGCATAGGTTAATAAGGAGATTACAGTCACTCTTAAACAGTGCAAATAGTTTGAGTTCACAAGAGGAGTCAATTCAATGCAATAGGTTAGGCCAAAGTCAATGGGCTAAAGTCTTGTATAGGATAAAGCAGTTCTGGTAGTTAAACGGAAAAGTCTTTGCCAAAGTTCTCAGAAGTAGTTCGTAAAAGAAAGATTCATATGTGGGTTACAAGCTGACCTAGCCTGCAAGTTGCCAAAGTTTCAAGCACTTTCGCAGTGAGAGGTACGTTCTCTCAGTTGGGTTTTCACAGTACCTTACAATGAAGAAAAAGATGCAGCTGAAGACTTCTGTTCCTGTAGATCTCGCTGTTCCTGAGCCTCGGTCAAGGGGACAAGAGGGAGGACATCGGACTCCTGCAGTGCACTGGGACTGGTTGAAAAGCTGGCAAATGGCAATCTTCAATTCCGGTAGCTGTAGTCAAGCACACAAACTGGTGTCCCTCTCCCTGGTTATTCGGTTTCCTGCAGCACTCTGACGAAAATACACCCAGCTCCGAGAATGGTATCCAGGTGGCTTAGTGTCGAGTTGATTGGTCCCACCAACTCAAAGGGAGAAGTCGTCCTTGCAGGGCTTCTCTGTCGAGATGAACTTGGCAATTCGGACCTGCAGCAGGGCTTCACTGGGCAAACCAACGGTCCAGGAGTTGCTGCAGCCATCCTCTTCAAGCTCGTCTTCGGTTCTTTCGTTCCAGTTGTCGACTCTGCCTTCCAAGCCAAGAGACTCCCCTTTTATTCAGTTCTCTCCCATTCATTCCTGCCTAGCTGTCACTCACCCAGCAGGGTGGCTGTCCTTGCCGGACAGTCAGCCAGCCACTCAAGCCAGAGTGCATTTGGGTCTCCTAGGAGACTAAGCACAGGGAGTTTCGGGCGCCTCCCTCACTTCCTGCCCACCCCATACACTCGGGCGCCAGAGGCGGTCTTCAGTCCTGAAGCCTGCCAAAGGCGTAGGAACAAAGGGACCAAACCTGGTTTGGCGCGCAGAGACAATCTCTAGTAGGACCTTTCCAAATAGAAATGGCAAAAAAAGTAGACCGGGACCTGTTGTTTAAACAGAGGGGGCTCAGACGTGGTTTTGAAAAACATGGCTCCCGCAATTTAACACTACTGTTGTTCGCAGTCGGGAAAAATCATGGTAGTTGGTTGTAAAACCACTGCCACCAGCCAAGTCGAGAGGAAAGGGTAGCATTAGACTGCTACATGAGTTTCTAGACACAGGGGATACTAAGTAACCGCTCCAGCACTCTAATGTGAGATAGGGTGTGCTGGGTCTAGGAATTTGGAAAGACTGGTAAAGTCAATTTCACTTGACTTTCTCTGGGAAACAGTAGTTCATCCCAGATGGTATTTAAACCTTGGGGCAGCCTAAAAGGCTCCCCTGTGTCAATGCACGGAGGGTGCTGTGTGACACAAATGAAAAGATGATGCCTATGGAGTTGTCTAAAACTCCATAATGAAAGAACACAAGAGTAAAACACACATCAAAATACATGAGAGAGTGGGGAAAAAAGGCTCACACTCTCTCCAGGTAAAAAACAATAAAGTCCTCAAAATCCAGCAAAGTTGCTGGGGGTCTCTAAGGTGAAGGGAATTAGTACATTTATGAGAATTCTCCCTAACAACATTGTACTGCGAATAGGTCAGAGGTCTCCTGGTGTTCGCGGTTTGCAGCTCTGGAAGGTCACAACACCTCAGGAGATGGCTTGATTTGTAGTTTGTCGGCCTCTTTGGACCTCCTCTGTCGATAAAATAACAGGGTCAGGACAGCAGTGGTCCCTTTACGGTTATAAGAGTCTGCAGGCATTTCTGGTCGTCCTCGGCTTTGGTTTTTCCGTTTCAGTGGTCGACTTGCCTTCTACCTCAGGATCCTCCCCTTATATTCGGATTCCCATTCACTCCTCTCCAAACTCTCCCAGCAGTTTACACAAAGGGGCGGGTGGCTGGCCATTCAGGACAGGCAGCCCCCCAGTGGTAACTGGTTCCATTCAGGCACTCTGGCAGACAAAGGACAGGCAGGTGTTAAACCCCCTCTGCTGTTTCCTGCCTCCTCACACACACACTGGATCCGAGGCAGGGACACCCAAGGGTTCCCACCATAGACAAAACACACACACAGACCTCTCCCTCCCCGAATGGTAAAAGGACTAACGAAGCACGACCATACGAGAAATGGTGAAAAAAAGAAAGGAGCCATGTTAGAATATCGGTGACCCATTTGTGCACACACAAGACTGAATACAGTCTGCGGTTAAAAAAAAAAAAAAAAAGCAATATAGAAAATAGTTGGTAGAACACGTCCACTGCCACCAGCCATAAATGTGGGGTTGCCTCTGTGACTAGAAAGTCTCAAGAGCAGAGAGAAGGGGAGATTCTAGATATCCCCTTAGCCTTCCACCCAGGGTGGTGTGTGCTAATCTCTCATATGTTTAAGTGTTTGGAATGATGCAAAGTATCCCTCTACGGGTACGAACAGAAGTATTTAAGGATAGTGAAAGAATCTGAGGAGAGCCCAAGGGGTTCCCAGCAACACTGCACATTAGGGTGCTGTGTACTGCAAAAGTAAAGCACAGATGCGTTTGAGATATAGGGGAAAGCAGACTCCATAGAAAAGGTAAAAAACAGAACAGAGTTCCCAAAAGTCAGTGCAAATAATAATGAATTGTATTTATTTATATAGTGCGCCACGCCCTTAGGATTCTGGGCACATTTCTTAGGATTACATGAGTTACACAGTTACATAGTCAGTATTTACATATTTGAATTGCATGGGTTACATGAATTGCACAGTTACAAAAGGCATTATTTACATATTTGAAGTTACAGAAGAACAAGAAAGAATATGTATGGGAGGAAAATCTTCAATGCGCTAACCAAAAATGACCAATAATGTGTGTGCTATTGTTGGGGAATCAGAGGGTCAATTAGCTCACTGATACTTGTTTGAAAAAAGAACTTATTTATTAGTTTTGTCCTTTTTTGAAAATAGATCCAAGTGTTACTTCACACTGATACTGATCAACATTTGTTCACTTTGTGGTATTCATATTTGACTGTGTAGGTAAATCATAGTACATCTTCATTCAATACGTGATTGACATTGATTTTCACAGTAATGCTCATATTGCATATATATCTCTCGACACGTGTTTCCCAATTATTGTCACAAATGGTTCATTGGGAGAAAGAGTTGTCTACATGAAAGAAAAAAGAGAGAATATTTGAAAACTAGGAATGTGAGAAAAAGGCTAAAGTGGAAAAGCAAAACTGGGTGAATCATATGTTCAAAAATAAACTTCTTTCCATGGTGTAATAACACATAGAGATCACCCAAAAAAGATATTTATCTATTTTTTATCTTTAAGCAAACAATAATGTGCACACTTTAGCCTTTTTCTCACATTCCTAGTTTTCAAATATTCTTTCTCTTTTTTTCTTTCATGTAGACAACTTTTTCTCTCCTGATGAACCATTTGTGGCAATGTTGATTATTATAAGTGTGAGGTAACACATGGATCTATTTTCAAAAAAAGGACAAAATTAATACATTTTTAAACCAGTATCAGTGAGCTAATTGACGCTCTGTCTCACCAACAATAGCACACAAATCATTGGTCATTTTTGGTTGGCGCATTGAAGTTTTTCCTCCCATACATATTTTTTCTTGTTAATTTGTATCTGTGGCAGTCACACAAATTTGGGAAGAACCGCTGCAAGACAACCAACATTACAAAAAATGATCGAGAGGAATCGCCTAGGGGAGAGCTTTGTAGGCTGCACCTTTTTTCTTCTTACAAAGTTACAGAATACATTAACAGATACCAAGGTCAGTATTTACATAACAAGACAGATATCTAGAACAGTGTTTAGGAGTAGTTGCTGCACGTTAGCGCGGTAGGCAACAAACGAAGCATGGATTACGAGTAGCCAGTCAGTTAGGCTACGTTCGTTATAAGCCAGTGTTTGACACTTTCGGAATTTGTGGTAAGAAGGTTCCACTGTGATGCTGGTGGTTAGGGCATTCCAGTTTTTGGCTGCAAGTACCGGGAAGCTTCTGCCACCTGCCTTTTGGAGCTTAAACCTGGGTATGATAAGGGCATTGGTTTGGGACGATTTAGTCAGTCTGTTCGTGGTCTAGAGATTGAATTTATCGCACAAGTACAGAGGTGCTTGATTCTTCAGGCATTTGTACGTAAATGACAGGGTCTTGAATTTGATTTAGTTTTTTTGAGAGCCATTGAACACTTTGTCTAAGCTCCGAGATGTGGAGTGTTCTCAGAAAATTAGTTGCAGCTCTGAGCGCATTGTTTTGATATGTTTGCAGTTTTTTTAGGTTGTGTTGGTTGGTGGCCAAATATAAGGCATTGCAGTAGTCCAATTTGGTTAGTACTAAAGCCCTGGCTATTGTAAGGCAGTTGTCAGCAGTCAGAAAGGGTCTGCAAGCATTGATAAGCTTGCAAGTGTAAGCAGTAGTGGAGGCAGTAGCATTGATTTGTCTAGCTAAGGAGAGGGTTGAGTCGATGTGCATGCCTAACGTTTTGACATCTTTCGAGACCTTTATGTCATTGCCATCTATGTTGAAGGTGTTAAACTGGTTGTCGAGTTTAATTCTAGCTTGGGTTTCTACTAGGCGTTGCTCTGTCTTGTCATCAGTTAGACAGAGTCCATGTGTCGCCATCCAAGCTTGGATGATGAGGCATATGTCATTAAGTCGTTTGGAGTCTGTTATGTAGTTACCTGTGATGGGGATAAGAATTTGGGTGTCGTCGGTGTAGTTTGTCTATGATATGCCCATGTGGTCCAAGTCATCGAAAAGAGGCTTTGTAAATATATTATAAAGCGTAGGGGAGACACGAGAGCACAGCGGTTGGGGGCCCGCATGTGACATCAGCAGGTGGGGCGGTTGCAGTCGGGGCGAACACTCTGGTAGTTCTATTGCTGAGGAACGATTGGATCCAGGTAGTGGCGTCATTGGACAAGTGGGTTGCGGAAGATAGATGGTTGCAGAGAGTTTTATGGTCCACCAAGTCGAAGGCAGCTGATAGGTCTAGTAGGAGAGGAAGATTGCCTTTATCTTTTATTGCTTTTATTTGGGTTGTTAGATCTATCAGTGCTGTTTCGGTGCCATGCCTAGGGCGGAAACCTGATTGTCGTAGCCCCAGTAAGTTTTTACTTTCCAGGTGATGCTGGATCTGCAGGTAGGCCGCTCTGTCAATCTTGAGAAGGAAAGGTACTGTGATCGGTCTGTAGTTAGTTGGTATATTTGGGTCGAGGGATGGTTTCTTGAGAAGAGGCATGACCCAGGCGTCCTTGAGGTTAGTAGGTACTGTGTTAGTTGTAAATGAGGCATTTATCAACAAGGTAATGAAAGGTGCAAACTCTTTTGCGGTTTCTTTTGATTGAGGCAGGGCAGGTGTAACCCATGCATCGGGAAGGTTTTAGGTTTAGGATGATCTCCTCAACTTCCTTAGTGCTAAGGGGAGAGAATTTAAATATGCCAGAATACTCTGGCGGAGGAGTTTAGGATGTAGGTTGGGGTAGGTTGTTGACTAGGTTAGCTTTTTTAGTTTCGATTTTCTTTTGCAGGAGCTCAATTTTATCAAACCGCTTTTTGGATTATAAGCATGATGCGGGAAGTGCCATGGGCATTTCTAGCTCTCCAAGTATGTTAAATAATTCTTTGGTGTTGGATTTCGGCTTCTGAATCCTTTCATTATAAGATTCACATTTTGCTAGGAAAAATCGCAGTTTTGTAGGTGGAGGATGCTGTTGTGAAGTTTTCCTTGTTTGTCGTGGACGGGAGGTTTTTCCAAATTGTTTCGGCTGCTCTTTTATTTTTTTTCTCAAGTTTTTTTAGGTGAGCGGTGAACCAAGTGTTCATATGGGCGAGAGGTTTGGCTTTGCACAGTTTTTGAGCTGCAATCTTATTGAAGGCTTCAGGTATAGTAGCATTGTAGAGATCCACGAGATGAGTGGCGTCATCTTTAGGTTCGTTAGCAGTGGGAGGGTGTACATAGGTTGAAGAAGTGGGAGTAGCATATGCGCTGTGACACTCCGTATGTTTCTAGCTATTCTTGGTGGTGCCAGTATTTTGTCCAGGTTAGGGTTAATGCTCTTTTGTACGGTGAACAGGATAGCATGGTGATCTGTCCAAGCGCATGGCTGGTTGGACAATATGTTAATATTGCAGTCAGTTTCTGCAATCCAGTCTGTCTGCCTTTGTTATGGGTCGGTTGTGCGACCCGTTGTGTGAAGCCTAATTCGGCGATACTATTGCTAATGGCTAGTGCATTGAGATCTTTAGGGTCATGGAGTCCTAGATTAAAGTCTCCTAAGAGCAGTATTTGGTACCCAGGCTTAGAGTTGGTTGTGAGCAGTAGTGATAACTCTTCCTCGAATGAAGATATGGGGCCAGGAGGTCTGTAGATCAGGTGGGTTGTTATAGTTTGTGTAGGAGATAGGTAGTGTAATTGAGAGTTCTCCTGAAGGGAAGATTTGGACAGGGACCTGCCTGAGGCCAAGGGAGCTTTATGCAATGATGGCAACACACCGCCCTTGGCTATGTTTCTATCTTGCCTGGTAATGGTGTACTGGTCAGGGATGGCTAGTGAGAGCAGTGGACCAGAAGTAGGTTGGAGCCAAGTCTCCATAATAGCTAGGAGGTCCAGGTCATTGGTCAGTATGAAGTCATTAATATCAAGCGCATGGGCTGTTGGAGACCTGGCATTGATGAGACCTCCTTTGATGGTGGTGGTGATGTTTTCTACCGCTAGTTTAATATCTTTTGAGTTTTTGCCAGAAGGGCTTATTTTAAGTGGTGATTTGTTGGTTGAGTTGTTGAATTTCTGGTCAGTTACTGGATTGTTGGTAGTTCCAAAAGTCCAGCAAAAAGTGCTGCGGGGGTCTTACTAGGAGAAGGGATTAAGCATAAAACTGATAACTCTCCCTAACAAGCATGTCTAAGACAAAGGAATGAGCAAGACCTCCACCCCACCCAAGAAGGCAGAGGAAGGCTCGAGAACGGGCAAGCTGTTGTGAGGTGGCAACAAAAGATATCGGGCACTGTTGGGGAGATTTATAATTTTTATGCTTCACCCCCCAGAACTTTTTGCTGGACTTCAAGACCTTTATTTTTTTTTATATATATCCTGAATGAGCGGAGCCTTTTTCCACTCATTCTTTCTTGTGGGCTCTGTCTTTTGGCACTCGATTTTTTTGTAATCTACCTGCACTATGGAGTCTGTCTGCTCAATAGCTCTTAAAGGCATCTGTGTTTACCACTGCAGCACACAGCTCCTTATCGGCAGTGTTGCTGGGGACCGTTGGGGTCCTCCTTTAAGATTATTTTTATATCCTCAAGTAACTACAGTTCTTAGTATCTCTCCCAAAACGCTGTAGTCTGAGTGCTTGGCACACCCCACCTTCAGTGGTATCCCCCTTCTCTCTGTTCCTGTGACTTATTTTTCACATAATCACCTAGTTATGGCTGGTGGCAGTGGACATGTTCGACCAACTATAGGGGCACCAAAGTACCAGCTTGGCGTCTCCCTTCTTTTTTCTCCATTACTAGCGTGGTTGTCCTTTATTAGCCGCCCTTCTACCATTCTGGGAGGGGGAGGTGTGTGCGCGTGGTTGTGTGTGCGTGTTGCCTTGCCTTGCCTTTGGCAGGAACCAGTAGGTATTCCTGCCTAGATTCCAGAGTGTCTGGGCAGGAAGCGGGGGGGTAATCTTCTACCCGCATGTCCTTTGTCTGCCAGAGTGCTGGAATAGGTCCAGCTCCCAAAGGGACAGCCAAATGTCCCTTTCTGTAAGATTTTGAGAGATTGCAGAGGAGTATGTGCTGGAACTGTATAAAAGGGGAGGCTTCTGAAGTGTAAACCAAGTCGACCACAGGAAACATACGTAACCGGAGAGGAAGACGACCAGACACGTCTGCAGACACTTTGCAAAACCGTGAAGCAACCACTGCTGTCCTGACCCTGTTTTCTATTCGACAGAGGATCTCCGAAGAGGGCGACTCCTTCCCTTTGCCTGGTGGGAACAACCAGTCCCAAGGCTAACTTGTAAACAAGCCATCTCCCGAGGTCCTAGGAGCTTCCAGAGCTGCGGTACCCCGATACCAGGAGACCTGCTGCCCATTTCGAGTTCATTGTCGTGGAAAGGCCGAATCCGTCCAAATCTTTGCTGAACCCATAAGGACGCTCCAGAATCCGACCCAACTCACCCAGATTCCCTCACCAGAGTGTGGGACTGCAGGAAGCGAAGATTGCTGCTGAAAAGGCACCAAAACCGCAGCGTGAACCAAGAAGTTGCTGAAAGTCATGCTACAGGTCCTCCCTCGAGACAGCTGCTAAGAGGCACCGTCCGTTGTTCTGCCTTTCGTCACCAGACCAAGGAATCCGGATGTCGGGTCCGCAGCTGCCACCTCGCAGAGAAGCCAACACAAACACTTTCTTCAAACCAAAGGTACTATTGGGGGAAAAGGTATTGCTTAACTGATTGCACAAAGTCACTCCAGAGCGTTAGTGCACGTAGAGGTGACCAGGGCAACCCCCTCTTACATCTGACCAAAGCCGCTGCTTGTGTCACCTTCTTGAGTCCGTTTTAAGGTCTCTTTTGTTAGTTGCTAACTTGCTGCTTGAATATCTTTAGACGCTGGAAGGAATCCACAGGAACTCTTTATAATTCGCTGTTTGTCAAGACTTGAAGCCCTCTCCAAACTGCCTCTAGCTAGGGTCGTTTTTGGACTTAAAAGCCTTGCTTTTAAGAAACCATGAAGAAACCATCTCTAGAACCTTTAACTAATCTCATGTTGCACTAACAACTTATTTTCCTCCCTTTAAGTGACTTTTCTATATGTGTTTGCAGCGTAAATGCATTACCGTATAACCCATTGAAAACTGCTTGAGTGCACAATTACCGTTCTGATGCTTGTTAATCTGCTTAGAATCACATGCTGTGCATATAGTTCGACATCCAGTAGCGATGATACGATAACCTTGTCTTTCCCCTTTCTAACGTTGCTACAAATGAAACGGCGAACCAACACAAAAGTGAAAGTGCCCTTTGAAGTGTATTATCTAGTATTCCTAAGTGTTCTACCGTAAACGTCTGAAGTATATAAAGTGATTCTGGTGTAAATATAATAAATATATATCTTTTTATATAAATATATGTGTAAGTGCTTCTTTGTTGTGCCTGTCTAGCTAAGATTCAGTGTACTTACCTACAGCTCACATCTTTAAGATGAGCCTGACTGCTTTGCCACACTACCAAGGTCCTGAGCTAGTACGGACTGATACTAAGAGTTGGGGGATCTACACACCACTGGGATAGCTTACTAAAGTCTTACTGCCAGTTGGTCTTTAGGAAAACTCCCCTAACATTGACCTTTTTAGGTCAATCGTGATCCATGTGGCCTTTGCTGCTGCCGCAAAAGCAGCCTGCATGTGAAAATCAGTCTGTAGAAAATATCCACTGCCACCAGCCACTCAGACTTGCCACTGTAACTATAACAGCACAGGCGAAGTGAGTGAGAAAGGGATACTATGCATTCCCTTAACCCTCCACATAAGATGGGGTGGGCTGATCTCACAATAGAAAAGCATAGGTAGGATAAAAAATATCCCCCTATCCTGGTAACATTTAAGTTAGCCCCGGAAAATAAAGTAAAACCAAAGGTAAGCTTAAGGAGCTTCTGGCAACTCCATTACAAAGTACCCAAAAGAGGTAAAAAGAATGGGAGAGTGTGGAAACTCAGGGGAATCAGTAAAAAAATTCAAAAGTCCAGTAAAAATGCTGAGGGACTCGCAAAGTGGTGAGATTTTCACTCAAGAAGGATGATCTACCTAACAGTATCTACAGGAAAAAGCTGCCCATTTCTAGAACGTGCCTCCAGCAGAATGTTGCACTTGAATATATTGCTGGAGGCACATGCTTCTAGCAGTATATAATATGCTGCTGGAGGCATGTCATGCAAATAAACTATTCAGCTTTGGTCAATTACTTGGGCCAACTACTGTCCAAATAGTAACGTAACTATTCAGTACAGCCCTAGTGTATATTTAATGACTTGTCCAAAAACTCAGATTTATATTTGTGTTGGAATGATCAACAATTCTACAAATCATGACACAGCATCCCTGTAGTCGATTAATATAAGGCACACCAGAAAATCTAGGGATATAAAAAACATTTAGCAAAAATGTCCACGTAGGTACCATGTTCTTGCGTAATCATGTTTTTAGTTGCTTTTGACACTGCACAGTTTGTCTTTAAGATTTCACAGAACTGAATGAGAAAATGTTTCCACCAGGAAATATTTCTAATTTATTGAATCCAAACTGACTTATGAACAAAGCCTAAATAAGTTGGTTAATAGCGATCTGTTCATTGGATAAGTCACTAATCGCTAGTGCAAAACATCACCAACAGTACGGTCTATCTCGAGTAAATTATATCAACAGTCATCACATATACTAGAAAAATAATGTATTCTCAATCATGCTGAAAAACAATTTTGTAAATATATTTCTGAGACTTGTGGATCTGCTTAGAATCAAATGCTTTGCATAGGCCACATCTAGTGGTAGGTGCAAAGTATTGCATTTTTGGAGGTTTCCTAAAGTCCACTTTGTTGGTAGACTTCATAAAATCCCAATGGTTTGTAGATCCCCACACTCTTAGTATCAATCTGTACTACTCATGGAACATTGGTAGAGTAGTAGAGCAGCCAGGCTTATCAGAAGAGGAAGATGTGAGCTGTAGGTAAGTACACTGAACCTAACTAGTAATGTAATTCAAAGAAACACCTACTAATTAAATGTATATTAAAATATATATGCATTATATATACACAATAATCACTTTGAGATACTTAGCACATTAAACCAAAACACTTTAAAATAATTTAGAATACTTTTCAAAGGCCACTGCTGTGTCTGTAGTTGCTTGATTGGGATAGGGGCTGGGGGTTGGGGGGGACCCCCCCATAAAAAAGTTAGTATTTGTGACATTTTACATTGTTATTTTAGCATTGGTTTTTCGATTTTTTTTTTCCACATTTTATTTTCGAATTAATGACTTTTTCTATTGTATGTAATTTCGACATTTTTGAATTCGACATTATTTTTTCGAATTTTTTGCTGTTCAAGTTTTTTTTTCTCGACATTTTGACTATAAACCGATATTTTCTAGTCTCTAAAATGCATGAAGATGCAACCAACATTGGAGACCATGTTAAAGGACTCCCTGAAGGAACACAAGCAGCAGCTTGGGTCGGAGGTAAGAGGGGGGGTTGCCCTGGACACCTACATGCACTCCAATGCCCTGGAGCGACTTTTCTGATTAAGGTAATCAATACCTTTTCCCCCCCCACAGTACCTTTGGTTTGAAGAAATGTTCGTGGCTGGATTCTCCTTGAAGTGGCAGTGCTGGACCCGACCTCCAGATTCCTTGGTCTGGTGACGAAAGGCAGGACAATGGATGGGATCTATCGGCAGCAGACTCGAGGGAGGACCTCTGCCACTGATTTCAGCCACTTCTCTGGTGACTGTGCGATTTTGGCTCCTTTTCTGCAGCACCAACAAAGAATGTGATTCGTCCAGTCATTCTTGTTCGGTTCCTGAAGTCCTGCACTCTGGGGAGGGGACTTCGATGGGTCGGATTGTGTCTCTGGAGGTTCACCTGGAGCTCAGCAAAGACTTGGACGGGTTTGGCCTTTCCACTATGAACTTCAATTGAGTTGGAGGTCTCCTGGTACTAGGGTTACGCAGCTCTGGAACGTCACAGGACCTCGGGAGATGGCTCTGATTAAAGTTTGTCTTGGGACTGGTTGTCCCCACCAGTCAAAAGGAAGGAGTTGTCATCTTCTGAGTTCCTCAGTCACACAGAATACGGGGTCAGGACAGTAGTGGTCGCTTCATGGTGTTGCAAAGGGTCTGCAGGTGTCTCTGGTTGTCTTCATCTTCGGTTACTTCAGCATTCAGTGATCGACTTGCCTTTCATCAAGGAACTCCACCTTTTATTCAGTTTCAGCACACACTCCTTTGCAATCTCTTGCAACACTTTACTGAAAGGGGCGGGTGGCTGTCCAATCAGGACAGCCAGAACCCCAGTGGGAGCTGGTAGCATTCAGGCATTCAGGCACTCATGCAGACAAAGAGCAGGGGTGTTCTTAGGGAGACTTCTCAGAAATGTGCAAATTCCCTTCTACCGTAGAGACCCCCAGCTCTTTTGCTGGACTTTAGAACTTTTTATCTGTCATGTAATTTTAATGTGATTTATTTACTGTGTTTCTTTTCGACTTTGGAGTCTGACAAACTCCATAGGCATCATCTTTGAATTGTGTCACACAGCACCTTCAGTGCAATGACACAGGGAAGTCTTAGAATTCCCAAAGGTTTAAATACCTTCTCTTGGTGAAACTACTGTTTAGAGCAGTGAAGTGAAATTGACTTTACTTACAATTTGTAACTTTCTAGACCCAGCACACACTATCTTACCATAGGGTGCTGGAGGGGTTACTTAGTATCCCCTTTGTCTAGTTTCTCATGTAACATTGGTATGTTACCCTTGTACAATTTATGGCTGGTGGCAGTGGTTTACTTTTTACTACCATTGGGAGTTTTTACTGTGGGCTGCATTCACAGCCACGGAAAGGTCCCCATAGCTGCCCATTTCGTCAAAATGGCCCGGTCTTCTTTTTTCGCCATTTCTTGTTGGAATGGCCCTTCTTGAGATTCACTCTGCGCGCCAATCCAGGTTTGGTCTCTTTGTTCATTTTGTTTTTGGCGGGATTCACGAGTGAAGCCTCCTTCTGCTCCAGTATGTCTGGCAGGGACAGGAAGAGAGGGAGGTGTCCGACACTCCCTGTACTTAATCACCTTGGTTACAGGAATGCACCCAAAGGTGATTGGCCGGAGGCTGTCCAGCAAGGACAGCCACCGTGCTGTGTGATTGACAGCTAGGCTGGAATTAATGGGAGAAACCTGCATAAAAGGTGAGGCTTTTTGGCTTGGAAGGCAGTCGACCACTCGACGACGGAATCCGAAAAGAACCTGGAAGAGACACCTGCTGCAATGCCTGGACCGTTGGTTTGCCCTGCTGCTGTGATGAAGCTCTGAATTTGCCTCGACTAGAGAAGCCCTGCCAGGCTGACTTCTTCCTTTTGAGTTGGTGGGACCAATCAACTCCAAAATAAGCCCGTCTGGACATCCTCTCGAAGCTGGTTGTATTTCCACTGCCCTTGCTGCTGGTACTGAAGAGCCAGGGAGAGGAACACCAGATTCTGTGCGTTGCTTTTAAGTCTGACCCGAGCGCTAGGAAGATACTCCAGACTTCTCTGATGCAGGACTGACCAAGCCTGAGCCACCTCAACAGAGTGCTGGACCCCAGAAGCAAGGAAAGTCTGAAGTGGTATCCGAGAACCGCAGTGTTGCTATTTGCTGTCAGACACGAGGAGCTGAAACACTGAAGGACCGCTGAATTAAAGTTTGCCCATTGCTGCCGCTGACCGTTCCATTGCAGAGCAGGAGTGTCCAGACGTCCTCCCTCTGGTCCCCACGACTGAGGCCCAGGAACAAAAGGATCTGCAGAGCTGCACAGGAACAGAAGCCAGCTGGGACCATTTCTTCTAACCAGAGGTACTTTACAGTCTAAGAGAACCTATCTCTTGTGTAGCCTTGCTTGCTCTCAGTTGAGACCTGTCGTGGTTTCCTTGCAGACTTGCTAAAGCTTTGCCCTTCACAAGCCTCCCAGGCTGTGGTCCTTGAAGTGTAATTTTCTACAAACATTTCTACAAACATTGTGTAAGACTTTTTACACGCCTGCAAAGAGGATCTTTAGCTCCCCTTGACATTGTGCAATTAACATTGGCTGTCCTGGCTCCCTGAGTGGCTCTTCTTACCTCTGACTCTGTGTATTCTCTTTCCCCAGAAAAGGGTTAATTTACTCTGCATTGGAAGGTTTCAAAAGTACTTACCTCTTTTTTAATTATTTGTTAACCTTTGTTTTATTCCTCTATTCTATCTTTTGCACCAGACTCAGTATTTCTTTAAATGTACTAGTGATAAATAATCAAGAAAAACAAAGATGTTCCCAGTCTCAGTGCGCCAAGAAATTATAATTAGTTGTTTGTGCAAAGAAAAGCCTTTATTGTTTGTGCGAAGAGAAGCCTGACACGTGTTTCAAGCTGTGTACAGCTTTTCATCAGAGGCTTAAATTGCATAGTACATCATTTCCATACAAATTGGGTAAAGTTAAAAATAAAACATACACATGATTGTTTTGTGCAAAGAATTGTTACATAAAGAACATAGGCACAAGTTGTGAGCAAGCAGTCCAGGGCGCGATGCAACCACAAAAAATATAACGCATTTACATCACATGTAGGAAGAGTAAAAAAGTAGAAATTAAGTTACCACAAATTAACCAATTTCATTCGTAGTAGTCTGACAGACAAACAAAAAAAGAAGAAAAAGAAACATGATTTTAGAAACAAAAGTTGGCCATAGCAGCGCAATCAAGTTCCACTTAGTAAGCTAAGTCTTAAATCAAAGACTGTAATGTATTCCAAAAATAAGTACCTTAGGTTGCAGCAATAAGAACTCCACATTTAGAGTAGGACAATGCCAGATACAGTTCTGTAGGCAGATAGATTAAGTAATTACTGGAAAGCCAATTGCAGAAAAATATTACGTAAATTACCAAAACAAACCGTAATGCTGTCAAAACAATCATGTGTATGTTTTATTTTTAACTTTACCCAATTTGTATGGAAATGATGTACTATGCAATTTAAGCCTCTGATGAAAAGCTGTGCACAGCTTGAAACACGTGTCAGGCTTCTCTTCGCACAAACAATAAAGGCTTTTCTTTGCACAAACAACTAATTATAATTTCTTGGCGCAGTGAGACTGGGAACATCTTTGTTTTTCTTCAACTATTCCTGTGGATGTGTATTGGCAGTACACCCACACCGCCCAGATACCCGCAGCCTTGATGTTTATTTTCTTAATCACTGTATAAGCGCTGTGGACTCGTGACTTTTTCTGCCATAACTTTGTTCTTGATAAATAATCAATGTCCACAGAGTCCTATATATTTAAGTCACCTGAGGGTGTAGGAAGTGTCTGTGTGCCACCCCCAATGGGTATCATCTGATTTAGAGAAACCGAGTGTGTTTTGTAGTATATTTAAGTGTTACGTGTTTTGCTCCTTTATAAAGAAGGCTTGTATAACTGACTTTGAAATAAATTAATAGTTGTTTTATCATGAAACCTTGAGTATAAGTGTTTATTTGGATAACTGTATTGTGAAATTCTGTGTCATAACATTACTGCTCACATTGACCCATCTTGAGATAAGTCTGACTGCTTGACCACACTTACCAACCTGTGTAGTTCAGACTTATATAGTTACTCTAGGATAAAGAAAATAATCTCAAAGGAGAACCCAAAGGGTTCCCAGCAACACAGCCTCTATGGAGCTGTGTGCTGCAATAGTAAAATACAGATACCTTAAAGAGAAATGGCAGAAAGTAGACTCCATAGGACAGGTAAAACGCAGAGATCAGAGTTCCAGAAGACAGAGCCCATTAGAATGAATACATGGAAAAAGGCTCCACTCATTCAGGATTAAAGAAAAAGGTCCAGAAGTCCAGCAAGAAGCGCTGGGGGTCTCACTAGGAGAGGGGGATCAAGCATAACAATGATTTATCTCCCTAAAATGCATGACTTGTCGAAGTTTGAAAAGAAACATTGGCTGGGTGTGTTTGTAATACTATCCCTAGTGTGATGTGTACTGTACCCATGGTACTTCACGCGTCAAGGACCCTCAGATAGTTTTTTCCCCCCGCTTAGTGGTCGGTAGCTTTATTTGGGGCTTGTAGCGTTGCTATTAATCTGGACTATAATCCTAACTTTGTTATTCCGCCTTTGACGGATGCTCCTTCGAATATGTCGACGGAAGCCATCGCCAGCAGACAATCTCTGCAATTTTCTCGACTACTGGCTGCGGCCTGCACCAGGCGTCTGCCTTATAGTAGGGAGAGTTGGGTTTCAACAGTCTAAAATTATTTTTAGAAAATGCCTTTTCCTGCTTTCTTTTACACTTGTCTAGCTGCCTTAATATTCATTTACCATCATGGAAAGGACTCCATGTAAATTGTGTCCATCCTGTAACAAAAGGTTCCTGTGGAAAGACACCCATAGGGTCAGTAACCAATGTCTTCCCTGTGATCACCCTGGAGAGCATTGTACATCGTGCAGGCTTTTTCACCCTAAGACGCTCAAGGAGCAGCGCACAAAACTGTGGTGGCCTATGCTCTGCAGGCCAAATCCTTGTCTCCAACCAGCACTGATGCCTGGGACAACAAACCACAAGACCGCAACAGCTCCTTTTTGGAAGCTGATGGCAGTAGAGCAGTTGGTAGGCTCCTGCGTGTCCATCCCTATTCCCACAAGGCAAGCCGAATGCTCTGTTACTGGGAATCTGCTGGCAACCGGGACACTAACTTGCATACACAAGTGGGTATGCATCATAAACGCATAACCCTACACCAATCTTCGACTGATTCATCGAAAAAGGCTCAAGTGGCAACTACAGTGTCTTCGAAACGTACGTCAGTCTTCAGAACCCTTATCCTTCTGAGCCCGTTGCACTTCCGCACTCACGTCCAACGCATGGCTCCTAAACAAAGGAAACCCACCTTGCTGCGCATAAAATCTCGACAGTTTGTGCCTCTGTGCTGTTGAAACAGCTGTCAAAACAACATTTTCATCCAAACCAAAGGGAAAAAGACACCAAAAAAACAGAACAACTCCCTACACGTGTTGGGGCTACTAGGTCCCCTAAACAGTCTGTCACTACTTCAGTAACTGTTAGGACAGTTTTTCTAAAGTCCTACCCAGACTTCATAATAACCAAATCTGAGGGAGTACATACACTCCACTCTTAGTATATGGCTGTACAACCTGAGAATGTGGTAGCATGGACAGAGCATCCAGGCTCATTTTAGGAGGGAGAGAGGGTTGTAGCTTGGTTCAAAGAAATTGTAGCATACATATGGTCCAAAGAAACATTGAAACACTATGTATTGTAAAAATAAAGGGTTTATTTTAAGGTTATACATTCAGGATAGTAATATACCTTTCTTGGGGAATAAGACCAGGTTAGATATACTTTTAGAATACAATCAGTATTTCAAGGGTAGATGACCCTGTCCGTCGTGCAGTGACACGGTTATGAAATCGCATAATAAACCAACCCTGTTACAAGTATACTCCTTGCAACGTTATTTTTTAGAACTCAGTTCAGAGCTATTAAATCAACTTGTATACTTTCTGGAGGGGCCTTAAGCTACTCTGATGAGTATGAGCACACAATAACTATTTTAGAATGCACTAAGCAATTCACGTTAAGAAAACCCCAATTACACTTTCATACACAATGTATTTCAAGTTAAGTAATTGACCCAATGGCTATTTTAGAAATGCTCTAAGCAGTTCCAGGGAAAGCACACCCCTGTGTTACAATTTTAGAAGTGCAGCAGCTATTCAAGGTCAGTAAAATCATATGCTGTTAAGAGGGGCTACAAGCAACTCAAAAGGCACGTATTAACCTCTAGACTGTTTTAGGTCTGTATAAAACAGATCAAGGAAAGCAAAACCTATTGGTACACTTTAGGGATGACAACCTGTTATTCCAGGTAAGTAAACCCTATTGGTAAGCTTGTACACTCATTCAGTTAAGAATAATTAACCAGTACCAATACTTGTTACTTTTTTAGAAGGGGAACAAACACCATTCAAAGTAAGTAAAGATAACTTAAATACTTTTTAAAAGAGCAACCAGCAACTTAATGGTAAGTAATAACTTTTGTAACACGTTTTAACTTATTGCATTGCATAGATCCAGTTACCACACAAACCCATTTACAAGTAAGTACTTTTACACTTGTTATACTTTCAAGAACGAATCCTTATCATTTAAAGTCCTTCCCTAGTCTATAGCATGGGTTTTCTCAGAGACAGAAGAGGGACCCTAGTGGGCTAGGAGCCAGCTCTAGGCAGGTCAGGATAGGTTTCAGTTGCAGTAAAGTCAAAAGTCCAGAGGATGTCTTCTTCAACAAGTAAGTATTAGCTTTAGAGTTAGTTAAAGTGTTCAGGAACTTCACAGAAGGCTACGTATATGGGTTCCGGCATTAGGCCTGGGCAATTGGTATGGGCAAACTCCCAACTACACGAGTTGCCCACTCAGCCTCACAGGATTCACACAAGACTTGAGGTAAGTATTACCAAAGCCAACACAGTACCTTAGGAGAAAAGAAAAGCTTCAGAGGGGATACCTTCAGGATGCATCAGCACAGGACCCAGTCCCTGAATTCTTGGTTTGGAGACAAAAGAACTGGACACTGGATGGGAACTTGCAGCAGCAGTCGTCATTGGAGGCTTCCAGCAAAGGATTCTTCACAGATTCTCGTGGCTCTGTGGACTTGGCGCCTTTTTACAGGAGCCAGATGAGCGAATATCACCAGTCAAATTCTCCTCTCTAATCTGGTCCTGCTCTGGTGAGGGGACTTCAAGGATTTGAATCGTCTCTCTGCAGGTCCAGCAGGAGTCCCCCAAAGTTTAGGATGAATTTGGACTTCGGAAAACCATGCACCGCACAATGGCTCGAGATCCCAAGGTACCGGTGGTTTGGAGCCCAGCAAGGTGTCATGTCGTGGGATGGCTAAAAATGCAGGTCTTCTCGAAACTAATGGGTCTCACCAGCTCTTGGTAGGAATCGTTTTCGGAACCCCAAGGTCGATTGGAAAGAAGGGTTACATAAGGCTCCGGTTACACAGCAGGCTCTCCGGTCTCTGGAAATTGCTACAGTCTTCTTTTGTTCATCTTCCTCTTCGGATTGGGTTCCAGTGGTCGACTGGTCAGTAGCTTCCAGGTTCTGAATATGTATCGGGTACTACAGCACAACTTCTGCAATCTCCCTGCAGTTTACAGAAAGGGTGCGGTCTGGCGCTCCAATCAGGACAGCCAACCCCCAGGTGATTGGGACGTCATCTTTCATGTCACGTGTGTTAGTCTTAGTGCACAGTGGTGGCACGAGTTATGGTTGCTCAGCTTACCATAACTAGCGAATTTCTGGGGGTTTTCGGTTTTACGTGTAGCCATAATATGGATAGGTTGGTTTTACTACAGAGTAACTGCAATGTCGCTTTAAAAAACTTTTTGCATGAAATCTTAGGACAACTGAACCTTAACGTTCCTTTTAACGTTTTTTCACTGAATATATGAAAATATATATATGCATATATATATATATTAATATAACTAAGTGAGTACGTGTTTTCTTCGATCTCTATATGAACTGATCTCTTTGTACTGCTCTAGGGCTCACATAACTCCCCCCTAAAATGAGCCTGGCTGCTCAGCCACTCTACCGACTTGTGTAGTACAGGCCTATATTAAGAGTTAGGTCCCTAATACCAAGATATGTCTTATGAAGTTTAACACCAGTTGGACTTTAGAAAACTTAACTAACATGCCTCAAGTGCCAAAATGAGCGCTCCCAATTCGGCTCCTGCGCTAAGAAAGGCAAAGGCAATCTCACACTCGCCACTGTTTCGAAGTTGCCCTTCAGGTTTACATTTACCACTGTGGTTCCGTGTGCCGTTCACCTGTGCTTCGGTCAATTGACGATCACCTGTCAATGAAGAGGACCCCCCCACAGGGCGTTTTTCTTATGATGTGGTATTTCATCATGGTATTCAGTATAGTTAGTGCAATCATGCACGTAGTCTCCTTCCTCTACTGGTTCTACTATGAATCTCACTGGACTCACTACCCTACACCTGACAATTTTGATTGCTGAATTTGTTATAATTACCCCATAACCAGAAGCTATCTGTGTGGTTAATGTGCTTTTGGGCTTTTCAAGGATTGCAAACAGAGAATGTTCTACATATGTTACTGTACAGCACATTGTGATGCTGGCTGACTTCTCAATTGCAAAGGCTGCTGCCGACAGTGATTGTTCACAAGGATAATGATCTCTCATGACTGGATCTAAGATCCCGCTGTAAAATGCTAGTGGTTTGTGTCCCAGTGTGGTGTTTTGTGTGAGGACTGTCATTAGTACTCCTTTTGAATGGGAGAAAAAAAATAATTCAGCACTGTAATCAGGGATGTCTAATACTAGCGCTGTGCATATTGCTTTTTTTAACTCATCAAAGGCTTATATCATTTCTCTCGTCTAGGCTATGTCACTGCCAACCTTCTGTGCTTCCTTGAGCCCTTTTAAAAGGGGTCTGACAAATGTACTGTAGTCGAAGACCCATGCCCTGCAGTAGTTGCAAAGGCCCAGAAATTGCTGCATCTTCCTTACTGTCTTGGTTCTGGCTGTTTTCATAATCGCTTCTGCTCTTTCAGGGGTCACTTTTCTTCCCTCTTGGGGACATTAACTGTCCTATATACAGAAGTTCTTTATGGCAATATTGTGATTTCTCCTTATCCACTTTGTACCGCTTCTCTGCCAAGACTGTCATCAGCTGTATTGTCTTTTCTGTACTGTTCTTCTGTCTCACTGCACACCAAAATGTTGTCTACATGTTGTATCACTGCACTGTCAAGGTGTAAGTTTCTGAGGTCAGTATGGAGCACCTTATGTGTCTCCACTTGGCCCTGCGATAGGAAAACAGTCAAGTCTTGAGACTTTTCGTGGAGGGGGGAATTGAAAATAATGGATTCTTTAAATTGATCACAGTGAATTATTGAACTCTAGACTGGATATTACACAATATTGTAGCTGGATTTGGGACCAATGGGAACTCCACTTCAACAATATTGTTTAGGGGGTGTAAATCCAGAATAAATCTCCAGTGTGTACATTGCTCCGTTACATGGGGATTCTGATGGCACTAGTATCCCTGGCTGAATTTAAGTGCAAATGGTATCATAGATACCCTCATTTGCTTCTTTAGTCATTGGGTACTGTCTCACTTGTGGAAAAATAGCTCCTGGTTTCAATTTAATTTTGACTGCCCCATCTCCTTTCAGGGGAGGCTTATTTTAAACACTACCTCGTTGTCCGAGTCATCATGTTTAAACAAGTCTTTCTCTGTCAAATCAGTCAGTCTGTGCCCCTCATCAAGGGCTATCACTGTCCTCCAGTTTTTCCCCTCATCGGTCCCATGATGTATCACCCTGTCTTCTCTCACTATTGCTGCTTCTAGCTCTATTCGCATCACTTGCTTATAAAGCCAGTCAGATAGCACAGCGAGTAGAGTGCTCGCTTTGACATTTATGCAGAGCCTGCCAATGCAGGTTCGAATCCTGGCAGGTCCAAACTCACCCTTTCATCCTTCCGAGGTCGATAAATGAGCATCACACACCGTGGGTAATAATAAGCAGCACTTAGATGCCTAAGGGTTCATTAGTCCTATATAAATGCAAATTATTATTACTATTATTATCATCCATGGGTACTTCTGGTCTGAACACAAACTCTGTGGGTAACCGCAACGTTTCGCCTCTTATTCTGGGAAGCTATGCTAACAATATTTATACTCCATAAGGGAACATTTTCGGGTCTAATGGCACACCCTTTTGTGCTTTCTGGCCATAAAATGCTGATACAAATTCTTGTGCATTTATATAATGAATCCCTGGAGTGGAACATATATATTATTCCTTGGTCAGCGAACATTATTGTCATGTTTAGTTTGCTCATCAAATCTCTTCCCAATATGTTGACTGGGGTCTTGCGAGAGTACAATAATGGCATGGAAAGGTCATGTTCTCCTATAGTGATAGGTAAGTCGTCAGTGAATGGAACTGTACTTGTCGCCCTAGAACATCTTTTTGCATTCATGGCAATGCCTGACATTGGGTATCTTCCCTCCCTAACACAGGACCTAGGCACCCCCATATCTACATGGAAGGAAAATGTTTGGTCACCCATGGTTACCCCAACCCTCGGTTCTTCTTGTGGGTTCTGGTCTTAGTGATAGAATTAAACACATTAGGTCTCTCTGTGGGCTGTCCTAATGCGGATATACGTTCATCCCTGTGCCGGTGAAAGGTCCTCACCCTACCACAATCACACTCTTATTCTGGGTTTAGGCATCTGGGGCCCTGTATATGCATTCCATGATGTCATTGTGTTCTGTTGTGTGGGTGTTCGTGGTTACATCAGTATTTGCTGTGTCTGCATGGGGATTTGCAGTGTTTGTATTGATGCTTGTTGCATATTTGGTCTTCCCTGTGGTACAGGTTGCACTTGTAGCGCCAGTGTTTGAAATTGCGTGCAATCTCGGACATCATTTCCAGGTGGTTCTGTACTGTACGGTGGAGGATATGCTGTCCCCACTCTTTGATCTTGCCATTTCTGCTGCATCCCTCCCCTGCTTCTACACACTCAGGAAATATTCCCCATTTTCCCACATGCCCAACACTGCAGAGTCTGTCCTCCAAACCTAGGCTGCCTCCCACTGAATCCTCCTCCCTGTGGAGCCTGAAATCTGAACCCTCTGCCTCTGGGTGCTTCCTTCCTCACGGGAAATAATTGTTCTCTCCCTGCAAATGTTCCACCATCCATTGGCTGTACCTGATGTGCTTCCTGTGTAATCACACCCTCCCCACTAGTTAATACTGCTCCTTCCACCGAAAAACATTGCTAATTTTTTCTGAACTAGCTTTGCTTTTCATAGCGTTCTTTCTTCAAGCTTATTTCTAGCTTTCTCTTGTTTCAACCGGCAGTGGTGAACTATGGTTTACTGAATCTCTGGCCATGGCTTCTCTTCCACTCCCACTATCTTTTTCATTTGCCTCTGCACTGCCTCATGGAGCCTTTGACACAATATGTGATAAAGAATAGATGTTTTTATCCCATGGTTCTTGCGTTTCCAGCAGTAATTTTTCTTGAATCTCCTGACTATAAGCAACTGGGTCTTCGTCATCATGTTTTTTGCATGTAATAATCGCGTTCATGTCTGAAGAATCGGGATATTGTACCTGTAGTGCTCCATTTGTTGTCACTAAAATTGTTAAAGGGTGCTCCATCATGAGTGGTGTTTTGGGGCCGTCACTCCAGAATAACCCACTAATTTCTAAATGCTGTCTGCTCTCTCTCCCCAATGATGGCAGCAAGCAAGCTTTTTTTGTCACCAACCACTAACGTCATTCCCGCTGTCATTCTTTCTAATTCATAGATCCATTTACCCGATCCCGATGTCAGCATTGGTCGTTTACAGATTAAATTATACTCGTCATTCTGTAGCCATGGAATAAACTGCGGCCGTCTTCCCCCTTTTTCTAACAATGGGAGTTGCGTCACTTCTATATCCTGTCCACCCACGGTCGGCCCGCATGTTTTGGGTATAATTTCTCAACCTATCCACATAAGGTTTTCTGTCTTCCAGACTTCTCGATTGTGCCTTCGGAAGGCCGTCACTTTTAACAAGCTCTGACATTCTCCCTGATCCTTCCAAACCTATTCAAGTTCTCTTACTCTGTCCTTAAGCTAAAAAAAACATTGTATCACCACTTCTGGGGCTGCCTCCTGTCAGACTGACTGAAGCCTTCCCAGAGGCTGTGTGTTGTGGGTACACGCTAGGTGTTGTCGGTACACGCTAGGGGTGGGACCTGTGTGTATGGCGTCTGAAGTGAACTCACATTCTGTTATGGGTTTCTGGTTTCTGTGTCTGACACAATGACTGAAACTGACATGAATGCAATGTAGTGTACTGAAAGGCTAGATGCTTACCGCAATCCACATTCTTTGTTATGGGTGTCTGGGTGGAGCGAATGGCCTGAATGCCTGATTGCCTGCCTGCTTGAATGCCCTTCTGCGCAATTGGCTGACTGAGCCTGGCTCAGCCAGAGTGAATGGGCAACAGATGTGTATATCTGGGGACATCTCACTTACCAATTTGTTCAGAAGCTGAAGTCGAAGCTGAAGCAAGAAGCTGTTCCCTGAAGTCCAGCTGGAGGAGAAGTTTGCTGCTGCATTTTCTTCGTGTAATCCAAAAGCTGCCGTGTTCTTCCAAGGGCTGATCCAGTTAAGCCCTGCAAAGGAGACCTCCCTGAGTTATGAATCCGGCGATTCCTCTCCCTGAGCTATGAGGGACCGAAGGGTTTTCTTGAGGCCTGAAGTGGATTCTCGAGTCAATCATTGGTGTCACCCAAGGTCCAAAGGTGCGTTTTGTGACTGCTGGAAGCAGTTGCTGTCTTCCGCCCAGAAGAGGGGGTACCCTGGTATAATGCTGCTGGACACCTGGAGCTGCAAATGTTCCAAACTGCCTAAGAACATTTCAAGGGGCATTCTTGCCATGATCACTGACCAGAGTCGCTGAGTGCTGAGAAAAGGTCAGTTGGTGAGTTTCCTGCCACCAAAAGCTTACGAAGACGTCCCGAGGGTCCAGACTTGTTGAGGGTCCATGTTCCACTCCAGTGGTCGAGTCCAGGACGCCAAAAGCCGTCCAGAGGTCTGTGCTGCAACTGCAGCACCGAAGAACCGAAAGTCGGACAACCGCGCAAATCCAAAACCAGACACAAAAAGTGACCTATGCACCTGCCACCACCAGAAGTCATCGAGGGATCCCAGGGGTCTTACTCTAATCTGCCAAGCTATTAAGGAGCACACAGTACGTTTCATCTTCACAGGACTTCTACAGTCTGAGAAATAGTCTACAAAAGGAGACCACTGCGAAGAGTAAAACTGCTGCACTTCAGAAACACTTTGGTTCCATTTTCCTCGTGGACTCAACATCCCAGTGGCTCCTTCCAAGGGGCGGGGGTCCATCCACTGAGGGAATCGTCGAGTGAAACTGAGAAACTCTGCCACTTCGCCTGCCAAGGCACCAAAGGTACTGTGACGAGGAAGAGCATATTCTAGCCTCCGGAGTCATCCTGGGGTCCCAGATTCATCTTGGATCCTTTTCTCCTGTGGCCTCTCGGGTACTTTGGGGTGGTTGAACCTTTTAAAGAAAGCACAAGGTTATTGAACATTATTGGACTGGGCTGTAAAAGACTATTCCATTACAGGTTGCCCAGGTGGGGGGGGGGGAATCCTCGCACATAATTGTGTATCTAGTCCAAAGAAAGCATTCTGCCACTGTTCATAACTAACCTGCCTTTCTTCCCTAATCTGTGCTGTCACACCTCACTTAAGAATGCGCATGCCTATTTTAAACTGTCTGCCATTAGTGCATCTATTACTGAATTTAAGTATTGTGTGGTACCACATTGAGTGTATATATTTGCAATTCTTTGAGTAAGTATTGCCAAAGTACAAAGTGTTATTCTTTATATGTATATATTTTGGTAGCAACCTTATTTTATATAAAGAAGCTGTGTTATCACCCAACATGGTGTGTAGACATTCCTTTGTGGGAGCTTTGGGGATTCACTGTACTTAAGAACCACTCTGCATCACCTCCTGAAATCTGAAGCCTGGCTGCTCGTCCATTGCTACCAAATGGAGAGCAATGGCTGGGGTGTTTTGTGCCTTTACCCTACCAAACAGAGGGCAGAAGTACAGATACCCCGCCCCACTCTATACATGTATCTTGTCCAATTCGTTACGAATTCTATATAAACTAATTTCCCTTTCTCTCCGCTCCCACTCCTTGTCTGTATCTTTCTCTTGGAGCATACGCCCTCTAACAATCACATTGATTTCTTTTCTTCGCCTTTCTCTGCTCTTTTCTATTTTCCGTTCTATTTTTCGATCTCTTTAATCTTCCCTTTCTCTCTCTACATCTCGTTGTCCTTTTGTTCTTCCTGCATCTTCTCCCTTTCCCTATTTTCTGTTTTCTCGCCCCTTTCTTTGTCTTTCATTTCTTCTCTCTATTTCTTTTGCCTCATGTTCCCTTCTCTGTTCTTCCTTTCATTTTATTCTTTGTTTACGTCCCATTTCTTTTTTCTCTTCCTCGTATCTTTACCATTCTTTCTTGTTTGTCTACTCTTCTTTCTTGTTCCTCATGTTCTTGTTCTCTTTTCTCTTCCTCTTTACTCCTGTCTTTCTCTAACTTTCCCTTTTCTTTCTTTAGAGCATCCATGTTTCTTCCCTCTAGTTTAAGCAATATTTGCCCTACTACCCACTCATTCGGGGCAATCAATCTCTCTTCCCTGCCTTTCTCTGTCGCCGAATCTCTTCCTCGGCCTCTGCAATTCTGCCTGCAGCGCTCACTATATTAATTGCGCACAGACACTGAATTTTGTTTCATTTTCGCACCATTCAAAACCTCTTCGCTGCTATAGGATGGGGGAACATATGTGGGGTTTGTTTATCCTGCCGCTGCTATTAACTCTTTCAATGGGTACAGTCCCTGTATTTCAGAAGACTGATGTTCTGGGGAGGAGGATCTGAGGGCGCTTTACCCTCCCCTTCATGCTGATTAAGCTTCCATTCTCTCACGGGTGGCTCTTCCGTCTCATCCCCATACATCTTCCACAGTTCTAGAAATGGCTAATCGTTTTTGTAGCTTTTTCCCTTTGTGTGCGGCATGCAGATATGTTGTCATGTGTTGCAGTACCGATCTAGAAAGGGTTGCGAGGCATAAACATCTTGCCCGCAGTATCACAAACCCACTGGGTGTGATATTTAATTATCTTGTCTTTATATCGGTGCAGTGCTTGACACAAATGTATAAGGGGAGTGTCTCCCATGATGACGCGTCACAATTTAGACTACGATACTTTCTGGGCCTTAATGTAATGTCAGGCTCTCCACTCCTCCTTCACTCTCTCCTTCCAACAATATTTTCCCTCTATTTCCAACACTTCTATCTCCCCTCCCAAGATGTTTTTTGCTGCTACAATTATTCAGGCAGGTATCACAAACTCCGCCCACACTCCGGACCATGCCCTTTTGGCCCAAACCACAACTTCACATGTTATGATCTGCACCAATATGCACAACCCTTCACTTCTCTCAAAACCAAACCATTTTACACCCTACCGCTGGCGCCAACAATCACTAAACACATGAATATACCATAACATAACACGGCCGCCTTCCCATCTAGTAAGGCAATCTTATCTCCTTATACTTTATGGAAGGCATGGTATCAAACAGTGAAAACAGACACAAGTGATTCCAGTTCAAGGGTGTTTATTGAACTTCAGTGGGTTGGTTGAACACCTATCTAACCTAAATCCAAGGATGGGAGCAAGCTACGATCATCAAATAATAACACCATCCTAGTCAAGTCTCTGTCAAAATAAAAGGGCCTATACTAATAAACCTATTGTCAATCTTTACATCTAGATACAAAAGGGTGTAGGACAATTGTGTATGCAAAAAGAAAAGTGTTTAAGAAATATGTCACGACCGCTGAGCAGTTGGCTTCCCTTCCCCACGTTTTCAGCACGGGGCAAGGCGGCACGTTAGAGCTTCGAATACACACTGGCTTCTCTGCCATGAGGATACAGTTCAAAGCATATGCATTGTGGTCTTCTGCCAAAGCCTCTTTTCCAAGAACAGTCTTGTGCTGCAGAGGGCCTGTCGTAACCAGCAAATATCAGGTCCACTCATCAGGATCTTCATATGCACAAATTCTCGCTTCCAGTATTCATCATGGGTCTCCCTCCTTCAGGCTTGGACCCCCTTTTAACCACAATGTTTACATTTGGTCTCCCTCGTTCGGGCTCAGACCATGTAAACCCACTTTCTACGGTTTCATCTTGATATCAAAATCGACAACTTTCGAATGTGTGATGGGTTTTGATTAAACCATCGCAGGACCACTTCGTTCTCCAGCATGGGGTCTGGCATGGATTCACATGCTCATGAATATTCCCTGTAGTCAGGCTTGGAATCCTTGGTAAAAGAAACAGTTTCAGTTTCACTTACAAAACTGTATTTCTCGCATAAACCAATCACTGTCCTCTTGGTCATATTGCCCCAGCAATGACAGCTTTCTCCCTAATAGCAGCCATATTTAGATTTTTACTGCACGCTTCAGTGTTGGGAGTCCTCAAGTTTTGCTCTGCAAGCTACTTGTAGGTTTTTTTTGTGTTTGTTTTGCAGAAAAAGCTTCTATTTTTGTTCCAAAAGAGCATGTGTGCTCTTCTCTCCATCTGCCGACAGCGGGGATCGGTTGTCAGTGAAGTTCAGTGCCCCTCAAGGGCAAAAATCGTCAAAGCTTCTAGAAGGCCATCTGGCCTACTTCGCACCCTCCGAGCATGACTGAGAAAAAAGAAGGAAGATCCCTCTTCAAGCCCTGCACCAAGTGTGGGTTCCGGAACGTGTTTGTGGAGGACAAACACCTACAATACCTCTACTGCCTGCATCCGGACCACAAGGAAGAGGATTGAGAGATTTGCTGCAGATTCTCCAAGAAGATGACAAAGGACAGACACAGCAGACTGGCGGCGTGGCTGAGCGCCAAGGCCTTGCCCCTGTGCTCTGAGCATGGACATGCCTCACCCAAGGTCGGTCGGTCCGAGTCTAAGTCCTGTGAGGGCACCTCATCCGTGGGACCCAAGATGAGGCCAAGCACCGCAAGTCTGGGTACTCCAGGGTCACAGCAGAAGCAGGTACCACGGCAGGCAGGGCGCGATCGACATCAACCTCCTCTTCCATTGCCAGCCGGCAATTGAGCTCCTCCTCGAAGAGGAAGTCGCCCAACCCATCTAAGCTGCGGGAGAAACCCGAGAAGCCTCGGACAGAGGAGAAGAAGTCCGTACTGGCCAAGAAGGCCCAGGTGGCCCAAGAAAAGTCTACATCGATGATAGAGCTGGTGGCGACTGCACTTCCAAAAGCAAAAGGGGCTGACCCTGACAGCGTGAACCCCCACAGCGGTAGCCCTCCCTCCAAGGTGAGAAGCCGCAGGGGTGACTTTGATAAGGTCTGCATGGACTCTGGAGAAGGGTACACCCCCTCAGAACCAGTTTCCAGCCCCTCAGGATGGAAAAAAGGGGGGGGGCAAGGAGGCCCCAGATCAGTCCCGGGCCAGGGCTCAAGCCATGAAAATTTCATCCACGGAGGACGAGGATATGGAGTCCCTGCACACACTGTCCCTGAGGAAGTTGAAGAGTACGGCGACGAGGGCGCAGGGCCCAGTGTTCCGATCACGCCAATTCCGCTGAGAGATGTGTCTCTGTACATCCTATCAACCCTCCAAACCACCCTGGCGAGGATCCAGAAGAGGATGCCACAAGGGCCTGTTCCAAAGGCCACCGATCAACCGCCTACGAAGAAAAGAAAGCGCCATCCGACGCCCCCTTTTCAGCCTCTACACCGTTTCTGATCACATCTCCCTCAGCATAACCGGACATGGGTACGGGGACGGATACGGCCAAAACGGACGTCAACGAGATCGCCATGGCGGGCAGCAGGTCCCCTCAGCCTAGGGCATCCCCACCGGGACGAGGTGGAACCGTTCCCTTCTATGATCGCCAAAGCCTCCAAGCTTTTCCAGCTTGTGCCCGAGGAGACCAGGAAGGAGGGTTTCCTGTACCAGAGGCGCGAGGCCAAGAGGAAGACGGATTATTGCGGTACTCCTCCTGGACGACGTGTGGGAGGAGGGCCTAGCTCTCTTGAAGAACCCTTGCCTGGCTTCAGCCAAGAGAGAGAGGCTGGAGAAGTAGTACCCAGTACCAGAATCCGCACCCAAGTGACTGACGTCGCAACCATTGCCAGATTCAGTGGGTTCGTCTACCGCAAGGAAGCAATCATCTAACCCATCCTGCGTCCCTCCGGACAGCGTGGGCAAGATGTTGGATGCCATGGGGAGGAAGGGTAATCTACACCGCAGCGTCCACCATGAGGGCGTCCAATGCCCTGTTGATCCTAGCCAGGTACGACGGGGACCTGTGGTACAAGCTGGGGCCTATTCTAGAGTTCCTTCCCAACGACAAAAGGATGGAGGCGATCACCTCTTCCAGGAGGGAGAGATGGTACCAGATCACGCTATTACAGTGGCACTGTATGTTGCCAACACAGGCTTCCGCCAGGTGGGGAACGGAACAGTGTCTGCCTTCGTCACGAAGGCTGGATGAAGGCCACGAATTTCCATCAGGAGGGCCCCTTTCGACGGGGATATCCTTTTCAGAAAGACCGTTGACGAGTCCCTACAGGCCATCAAAGCAGAAACGGAGACGGCCCATTCCCTGGGCATGCTCCCAACAGCGCTGCTCTTCCTTTGGTTCTTCCAGAGGAAAGTCGAGCAGATTTTTATTTTTTATTTTTTGTTTTATTTTATTCAAACAAAACAATCTAAACCACACATGGATTGTATGCATCAACAATACAGACGTTCATTGAGTTATTCTGGTCACTGCTTCCCCCCTCCCCCTCCTTACGAGCCTAATTGTTCCAAGCACTCTATATCTGCTTCACATGGTGGGGTCTCGCACCCCATAGACCCTGTCAGGTCTTGTACCATTCCAAACAGTTACGCTATTAATGATCTCCATGCCATCAAGCTTCCCGCCTCCTCCTCCCCCTACAGTGCTTGCTTCTTGCCATACCATGGTTTCTGCCTCCGCCCACTTCTGCGAATCCTTCCACCACACCTCCACCCGTGGCTTGTGACATGTCTTCCATCCCATGGCAATCCTTCTTTTTGCGAGCACATATGCTAGGTCCCTCAATTTGCTGACATGCTTAAGTTTCTGCGGTCTGGGGAACCCCTCCAGCAAGCAAGCCCATACTGTGTTCACAATCATCCTGACCCCCTTTTCCTCTAGTTTGTGCTACTTCCCCCCAGAAGCGCTCAATTACTGGGCATGCCCAGAACATGTGCACCATGCCAGCCTTTTCTTCATCACATTTGGGACACGCTTGTCTCCCAGCAACCTTGAACTTAGATATCCTTTCTGGTGTCATGTATGCTCTATGCGTGATATATAGCTGTATCTGTTTCAGTCTCGCATTCCTTGACACCTTCTTGTGGTATCCCAAAGCACGTTCCCACATCCCATCCTCTAGCGGGGCACCCACTTCTGCCTCCCAGTCTAGTCTCAATTGCGTCAACTCCTTCCCGACCTTGGACATCATCATCTCATACAGTCTGGAAATCTCATGCCCCCCTTCTGTCATATCATATATCCTGTCCATAATAGCATCTGGTTCCGCCTCCAATACAGTTTCAGGCCATGTTCTCCTGATTCTCTGGACCATCCTGTGATATGTAATATACTGGCCCGTGTGTAACCCCATCTCTTCCCCGAGTACTTCAAACTCTGTGATGGTCCCCTCCTGCCAAATATCCCCCATTGTCACCACTCCAACCGCCTCCCAGTGGTTCCTGAGTATCATCCTCAGCTGCTTATCTTCCCCCGCCAGTGCAACTAGTGGCATCTGCGGGGAGCATGGGTATGGGTTTTCCATCATCTGGCACGCTCGGCGCCACATCTCCCACCAGAGCTTCATCATTTTAGGACGCCCTTCCATTTCTGTCTTGGGCAGCCAGATCATTTCTTTCAGATAAAATGGGGCACAATCATGTCCAAACAATCTGGATTCGGGGGTCAGTTCGTCTGAGAGCCATTTAGCTATATATTGCAGTTGGCTCGCGACATAATATACCTCGTAATTGGGCAATTTTATTCCCCCTTTTTCGTAAAAGTTCTGCAGCTTCCATAATGCCACTCTATTCCGGGTACCATGCCACAGGAAATCCCTACACATGCTATTCAGTTTGGTGGAAACATTTTTTGGGTATCAAATATGGAATATTTCCAAAATAGTGCAAGTCTGGGCAGGACCACCATCTTGAGCATCGCCCCCCGACCCATCATTGCTAGGGGCAACTTCTCCCAGAATTTCATGCACTTCTCCATTCTCTCAATGGCTCTTTCGGTATTATGTCTATGCTCCTCTTCCACCGTGTGGTACACGTCTATCCCAAGATACCTAGATGTGCTAACCGCCCATGGTATTTGTAGCACTGGTAACCTCCCCGTAGGGATTCCCTTGTAACTACCTAGCAGGAAGATACTAGATTTTTGGGGATTCACTGCTATGCCAGACAGCCCAGCATATTTATCCAGCACTTCTAATATGTACTGGAGATTTTCCTCCGGATGTCTCAGGTACAGCAGCAGGTCATCGGCATACAAAGAAATTAGGTGTCATTCTCCACTTACCTCGATACCTTTTTCGTCATATTGTTGCCTAAGGTATATCGCTAAGGGCTCCAAGGCTAGTATATAAAGCATTGGGGACCATGGGCAACCTTGTCTGGTGCCTCTTCTTAGTTGCCATCTCTCAGATATCACCGATCCTGTTCTGACCCTAGCTAACGGTTCACTATATAACATCTTTGCCCATCTTATGTATCCAGGCCCCATGCCATAGCTCGCCAAGGCGGCAAGCAGCCATGGCCATGTGACTGATTCCAAGGCCTTGACTGCGTCTAAGGAGACAATCGCCATTTCGCCCTCGTTCCTGCTCGTCCACTCAACCACCCGATGGAGTCGTCTGTGATTCTGAGTTATATTTCTATTCGGGACATAGCCCGTCTGGTCAGGGTGTATTAGTTTGCCAATAACTCTGCGCAATCTGTTTGCCAGGACAGCCGTCAATATCTTGCTGTCCTGGTTCAACATTGACAGAGGTCTGTAGGAGCCACAACTATGCCCAGGCTTGTTGGGTTTGGCAAGCGGTATTATGATCGCCTCTCTGAGTGACTCCGGCAGCCGTTCCACCTCAAACGCCTCATTGAACATCTCTAGCATTGGGGGGAGCACTTCCTCCTTATATACTTTGTAAAATTCACTCGGGAACCTGTCTGACCCCAGGGTCTTCCTGTGGGCAGCTGCCTCACCACTTCCTCCAAGGTAATCGGTGCATCCAGCTCTTCCCTTTCCTCCACACTTATCCTAGGCAGTCCTATGTCCTCCAGTGTTTCCGTGATCTCCCCAAGACTACTACCCCCCTCATCCCTGTGTAGTACCTTATAGTATTCTGCAAACTCCTGATTAACTCCTTCTTGGGTGTCAGCTACCCTACCATCTTCTCTTGCAATCGTTCTAATCGTGGGTCTGTGAGTTTCGCTCTTATATAGCCACGCCAGAAGCCTCCCCGTTTTATCCCCTCCCGCATGCTGTTTCTCTATGTATTTTTTATAGTTAATGTTACATAATCTTCCCCATTGCTGTGCACATTTCTGCTGCAGTTTCAGTATCAGTTCCATGTCTGCACCTCCCTCCTTCAATGCCTTTTCCAGTACCCTTTCTGTTTCATGTATATCAGCTAAAATCCCACCTTGTAGGCCATTCGATTTAGCTATGGCTGCCCCTCTCATTACCACCTTGATGGCTTCCCATAGCGTGCTCACCGAATCAATGCTACCTGTATCGGACTCAAAGTAATTTACAATCTCCTCCCTTATATCTTCCCTGAAGACGGGATCCTTAAGTGCCTCTGCCCGAAGGCGCCATGTTGGAATCCTTGCCCTCGGGGGGCAGTATTGCCACCCAACGGCCAGGGGCGAGTGGTCCGAAAGGACCCTCGCTTTATATTCTGCTAGGGTACACTCCATCACCACGTCCGGCGTAGCAAAGACACAGTCCAATCTCGTATGCAATTGCTGCGGGGCAGAGTAATGCGAGTATTGCCTATCTTGGGGGTGTCTTGTTCTCCACACATCCGCCGGACCAAAGTCGTCCAGCAGCGTCTGCAGCACTTTAGCCGCTGGGGCAGGTCTATCAATCTTCCCATCCGATCTGTCTACCCTGGGGTCTAGTACACAGATAAAATCTCCCCCCCCAGATCAATGCCCCACCCATGCATATGCTGAGGTTATGGCTCAGAGTTCTGAAATATGCTGCCGTATTATGGTTGGGGGCATATGTATTCACAATACTTATTTCTCTGTTCTCCACTAATCTCCTCAAATTGACCATCCTCCCATCTGTTTCCGCTACTTCCTGTAGCTGTTGAAAAGGGACGTGCAGAGCCACCCAGATGAGTACTTCTCTAGCATAGGCAGAGTATGCCGAGCCCACCACAACCCCTTTCCATTTCTTCACCACCATCTCCATCTTTTCCCGTGTCAGGTGTGTCTCTTGCAACAGTGCAATATCTATTTTTTGTCTGCGCAAGTACAACATAACCTTGTTTCTTTTTAGATAACTATTAAGTCCCCTGACATTCCACGTAATTATTTTAAGGTCCCCCATGACCCACTAGAATCCCTTTCCTCCTCCCACCGGTGCGGTCCAGATCCCACTTCCATCTTAATCTATATAGGCTTGCTTCCCAATTCAAACTCCCCTTAACTACAAACACCCTCACCTCCCTCCCACCCTCCCCCTTTCCCTTCCCCAACTTCACCCTCCCCAACTGTTGCCCAGCTCCAAACCTGGATCTCAGGCACCCCCGCATCTAGCACTTTCTGGTATAACCCGTACTCGCGGCTCAGCAGGGTTAGGCCGCCCTATTGGCCGCCTTTCTACTGGATCTCGGGGGTAGGTAAGTGCGGTTTTGCCGCTCCTATTTGTTTAGAGTTGCTAAACCCAATACTCCCATTTTGATTAGTGTTTTAACACACTATATTCCAGTCCCATAAAGCCATAAAGTTCAAGGGCTACGCCGTGTCTATCAAGCAATTCAAGGCGCTATATCAGGGTTCCCCACTCCCCCCCTTCACGTAGGGTACATGACAGTGTCTTCACTTATCGTGTTCCTGGGATTCTTGTTGCTCGTTCCGCGCCGGGCAGCCCTGTAGATCTAACCACGCCTCCACATCCTCTGGAGAGTCAAAAAACAGCGCTCTGCCTTTGTGTAGAACTTTCAACTTTGCGGGATACAACAACATGTACTTGATGTCTGCCGCTCGCAGTCTTCTCTTAACCACAATATAACCATATCGCTGTCATTGCACCAACATAGTATAGTCGGGGTATGCCGTAACCCTGGAGGAGGCTTTTTCTATCGTGCCGCCCTTACGAAAATACTCCAAGCTTTTCCCTGTCTTTGTAATTCAAGATTTTCGCAATTATTGGCCGCGGTGGAGCTCCAGGCCGTGGTTTCCTCAGAAGGGCTCGATGTGCCCGCTCTACCGTGAACCCCTGCGAGAGTTTGTCCGCTCCCACTTCTTGTAGGATCATGTTCTCCACGTAATCCATGGGGTCCTGGCCGCCTTCTCCTTCTGGCAGGCCGACCACTCGGATGTTGTTCCGTCTTGCCCGTCCCTCTGCTTCCTCCACCCTGTTTTCAAGATTGGCAACCTGCTGTTTGAGCACATGGACCTCCTTTGCGTTGTTCGTGCTTACAACAGTGTTGGTCTTTACTGCGCTTTCCAATCCACTAGTTCTTTCTGCTAGCGCTCCAACGTCCTGCCGCAACAAGGTAACTTCAATTCCCACGGCATCTATTTTATTTTCTAGGGTTATCCGCAGTTCCGCCATCGCTGTGCCCCACTTAGCACTCAAGTCTGTTATGGCCGCTAGGACTTGTTGATTTTCTCCTTCAGGGGGGTCATCCCCCGATGCCTCTCCCATCTTTTGTGCCGGGGTTCAAGGGGTCTGTTGCGCCTTTGCATAGGTGTCAATAGTGGGTTGCTTACTCCTGGACTTCAGCCCTTTCACTGACATCCTGCCGTCTCGCTGTGTCTTTTATCCGCTCTCCTGTGTCACTGTAATTTCCCAACTTCAGGTCAGTGCTTGGGTGACCTCGGTGGGCTACCCTGCTAGGTGGTCCGCAAGCTCGATCTTGGAGTGGGCTTTGTCCCTCCACGTCCCCTCTTTAAGCCGCGTTCTTGGTGGCGTGCTTCCAGGGCCCGTGCTCCCAGTGGTCTGCTATTGCTGGGTATTTCCGCGGTGGAAAGGGTTCAGTTTGTGGGCCTTTTTATTATAAAGCAGACATTACAGTCCGCCCCATCCGTTCATATATTCCATGGTGTCCCTGTATCTCCACAATATGCAAGTAATGATGGCCAACTGTTCACCTCTGATGCTTATTACGCACTATGACGTGTGCGGTTTTGCCCAACAGTCACGGTGCCCCCATACAGCTCAGCCTCAGCTGTTTACTTAATGTATCAGCGATGGATGGGGTTAATTCCTGAGCGTGTGATGTGGCCGGGCCAGCTTCCATTGTGCTTTGGTTTGTTGCTGTTACCTGGCCAGGCAGCCCTAATTTCAGCCGGATTTCAATGTAGTCAGCGCGCACCTTTGCGCACTCAATGCCCAGTCACTATGTAGAAATTCTCCATTTGTTTCCCTGCTCCATTCGTTGAGCACCGTTCTGTGTGCCCCGTGCGTAGGCGTACCGTTGCTGCCTATGGCACACAGGGCCACACCGTCTGCCAGCACACTCAACTATATGCTACTCTCTGTCCGCCTCCACCACCTCAGCCCGCTTGTCCTTACGCAGCACCCAGCGGTCGTCGCACTCGACTCTGCTCTTATGAGCAGCTGGGAGCTGCGCTACTGTACAGCGCTTACTGTTACCTTGTTTCCTTCTGCGGGCGCTGCAATGATACACGCCCGGGAGCGCCGCCTCTACCTCTCACTGTTTAGAGCAATGTTCAGTTTTGTTTCCATTTAGCAGACGTCTCCGCACTCCGTGCGGGTACGGCCGGGTCCTGCAATCTCCTTGCGCAGCCGAGAGCCGCTCAAGCACCCAACGCTTCCTCGTTGGTAGTGTAGCAATCTCAAGTTGCTACATGTATCCGGGCCCGGGGGCGCCGTCTCACTGTTGCAACACAAAGCGAAGCATGCCAGTCGTCGCTGCTGGCAGCCGCCTCCCTCACGGCTCGTATAATTCAGCAGCAATCAAGTCTTCGCGGGGCTGCGATGCCGCTCCCTTTGTTGTCCACCATCTTGGCAACGTTTCCACACAGCCCCCACATAGGTCAATTATCTGCTGATCCGCAGACACGATTGACTTGCCCTTCAGGATTCCTGTTGTGAATATGTTCCAACAACCTTTCCTTCAGTTTCAGGCCTCGAATAGCATATTTGTAGCGTAGTTTCTCGGATAAGAGTTAGATCATCAGGAGCTCTGCACGGAGACACGACCTAATCCATGGCTAGTTAGCCACGCCCCAGGAAAGTCGAGCAGGTTGTCAAAGATTTCTCCTCCTTGTACCGCCAGCCGTCCAGATCCATGACCCAGGAAGCCCGCAGAGGCCATTCCCAGACCTACGGAGGAGGTTGTCAGCGGCGCCAGCAAGGCTGGATGCAGACACTGAAGCAAGCTTGAACCGGGTAAGGCGTTTGGCACCCACCCATACACCCCGGTGGGAGGCCAGCTAACTAGGTTAGTCAGCAAGTGGGAAAAGATCACGACCGACAGATGGGTGCTGGACGCTCTCGCCCAAGAACATACCCTGGAATTTCAGCACAGGTGTCAGCGGATCCCACCGGTGGCCCGTCAGGTGCAGCATGTCCCTCAGCTCTTTGAGGAAGTACAGGTCATGCTGCGAAAAGGGGTGACAGAGCTGGTTCTCCAGCGACTCCGGGGCTCCGGAGTGTACTCCAGATACTTCTTGGTAAGAAAGAAGACGGGGGGCTGGAGGCCCATTCTAGCCCTGCAACGTCTAAACAGGTACCTGAAGTTTCAAAAATTCAGGATGGTCATTTGCTTGGCCAACTCGAAAGCGGGGATTTCTTGACGTCCCTGGACCTGGAGGACGTCTACTTCCATGTCCCCATTCACATGAAACACTGCAAGTTTCTATGCTTCGTACTGCAGGGACAGCACTACCAATTCAAGGCCCTATGCTTTGGCTTAAAGTCTGCCCCCAGAGTGTTCATGAAGTGCCTGGCTCCGGTGTCGGCCCATCTGCGTTTATGGGGGATTCACGAATGTTAGGGAGAATTCTCATTTCTGTGCTAATTCCCTTCAACCTTGGAGACCCGCAGCTCTTTTGCTGGACTTTAGGACTTTTTTATTTTTTACCCTGGAGTGACCCTTTTTCTCACTCTCTCATGTATTTTGATCTGATTTGAATCAAGTTTTTTGTTTTGTTTTTGGAATCTGACAACTCCATAGGCATCTACTTTTTGTATGGTGAAACACAGCACCTTCAGTGCAGTGTCGCAGAGAAATCCTTTACATTTCTAATAAGGTTTAAATATCTTTTCTTGCGTGAACTACAGTTCCCAAGAATAGTAAAGTGAAATTGACTTTACTTACCTTTTTGCTTTGTAGGTCCAGCACACCCCATCTTATGTGGAGTGCTGGGGGGATTACTTAGCCCCTTTTCCTACTTACTCATTTAACTTTTTTAATGTTACCCTACCCGCCTCTGGCTCCAGTGTGTCTGCAACGGCAGGAAGTGAGGGAGGTGCCCGAAACCCCCCTGTCCTTTGTCTCCAGTGAAACCTGCATGCACCCATTTCTGATTGGCTGGGTGGCTGTCCTTGCAAGACAGCCACCCTGATGTGTGAATGACAGCTAGGCTGGGCATGAATTGGAGAAACCTGCTTAAAAGGCGAGGCTTCTTGGACTGAAGTGTCGACCACTGGGAAGAAAACCCTGTCGAAGAAACCGTGAACGAAGCGTGCTGCATCCTCCTGGACCGTTGAACTACCCAGTGAAGCCCTTCTGCTGTGCTGAAACTCCTTTTTCTGTTCGACAAGACAAGCTCCGGTAAAGGACATCTTCTTACCTTGGGTTAGTGGCACCAACTAACCCAGAGACAAACTTTGCTGGAGGACCTTCCCTGACTGGCTGTACTTCTTTGCTGCTGCAGGAACCAAGTGCCAGGGGTCGAGAAATCGGTAGTCGAGTGCAACATCTGTAAAGCCATCCAAAAGCTCCAAGAAACTCCTCAGGACTCTCCAGAAGCAGGACGGCCAGAGCTCGAGTCCCCTCACCAGAGGTGCCAGACTGAAGGAAGCCCAACTGGCGTCCAAGATCTGCGGTGGTGATGTTTACCAAGCGCCGAAACCACGAAATGCCATTGATCGGAAAAGAGCCTCAGATGTCCTCCCTCTTGTCCCCACGACTGAGGCCCACGAACAAAGGATCTACATAGCTGCATCCAGAGAGAAGCCAGCTGGTACCTCTTTTTCTAACCAAAGGTACTGTTCTGACTTTGCTTTCCTTGCCTCATTGTCTGTAGCTTGCTCTTCTCGGTTGAGACTTGCAGTAGCTTCTTTTCTAGAGTTGATCTCAGCTCTAACTTTCACAAGTGTAACAGCTTGTGACTCTACTGTGATTTTTCTTCAACAAACTCTCTAACTTTGTGCAAGACTTTTACTATCTAAAGAAGTGCCTCAGCTCCATAGACTTTGCTCCAATTGACTTTGGCTGTCCTGGCTCCCTGCAGACTCTTCTATTCCATTGACTTTGATTCTTTGATTCTTACTGTCCCTCATAGGTGATGCATTGGTTTTAACCTAATATTGCTTGCAAAGGTTGTTATCTAGACTTCATTGGAAGATTTAAAGTGCTCATATACACTGAGAACCTGTTTAACCTTTTTCCTTTAATCTTTCCTTTCTGCCAACCTCAGAATCTACCAAAATGTACAAGTGATATATAAATGCCATTACTGTCCTAGTTAATGAAGTCACATCAGGGTGAAGGAAGTATGTATGAAGCATCTCTAAAGAGTATCTACATGGTTGCTATTGATTCTGGAAAAGTATTTTGAAGTGTATTTTTATTGTTGCACATTGGCCTTTTTAAAGATTGCTTATTTAAAAATAACTTAAATAATTATTTTAACTAAAAACCTAGAGTACAAGTGTTACTTGAATTAGTGGATTTCATTGCTACAGCTCACATTTACCCTTCTTGAGATGAGTCTGGCTGCTCAGTCACACTACCAACGTGTGTAGTACAGACCTATACCAATAGGTGGGTTAGCTAATGCTAAGAGGACAAGGGTGGTATAGTCTCCCACAGGGTCACTACATCAATTCTTCCCTAACAAGGTATACCCATACCTCAATGACTGGCTCATCTGGACCCAATTGTGGGAGTTGTCCGTCTGACACACGGAGGCGGCCGTTAGGCTGCTGACCGATCTGGCAATCTCCATCAATTATCCAAAGACCTGCTTGACACCATCGCAGAACGCACTGTTCCTAGGAGCCTGCCTAGCATCCCCCTCAGAAGAGAGGGTAGTGGTCATTCAGGGGAAGATGCAGCAGCTGTTGCCGATGAAGATGGCCACAGTGCGGACCATCAAGTCTTTGCTAGGCATGATGTCATCCTGCATCTTACCTCATCTGGCTCTGCAGGTTACAGATGCGACCTCTTCAGAAGTTCCTGGATGCTCGTTGGATGCAGGTGTCTGGAAACTTTGTGGACAAGATCACTCTGGAAGACGAGTTCCGTAAGGCGATAAGGTGGTGGGGCGTCCGCTCCAACATCGCTGAAGGTACATCTGCCGGCTATCTCCCACTACACCAGGTCTCCAGGAAAATCTTCACTTTGGTCTCATCGACTCGTCAAGGAGTTCCTCAAAGGACTTTTTCGATCTTTCCCGCCGGTGAAGGCTCCTGCTTCGGGCCCCTCTCAAGATCCTCTCTTGGAAAACGGCCTTCCTCGTGGCCATCACCTCTGCCAGGAGGATATGTGACTTGCCACGAATCGAGGGTGGTGCTGCGGATGCACCCCTCCTTCATGCAGAAGGTTCCATTGGAATTGCACCTCAACGAGCCTTTGATGCTACCTGTTTTTTTCACTGAAACCTTATTCTTCGGCTCTGAAGGTTTTGCACTCGCTGGACGTTGCTCATGCCCTGAAGTTCTACGTGGCATGCACAAATTAGTTTTCGAAAGACTTCACAGCTGTTTGTGAACTTTGGTCCTGTGGACCAGGGGAAGGCTTTGTCCAAGGCTTCCATCTCAAGGTGGCTCCCCGGATGCATCATGCACTGTCATCAGTGTGACAGCTGCACAGCTGTCCGAGAGCTCATTCCACCAGAGCAATCGCTGCGATGACAGCGTTCGTGGCCGCTGTGCCCCTGCTGGACATCTGCAGGGCTGCTACGTTGAGGTGTACGCACACCTTCACAAAGTTGTACTGCGTCGACAGGGATTCCAGGAAGGAGTCCAGAGTCGGCCAAGCAGTGCTACGCAACCTGTTCGCTTGAGGTCCGTCTGTTCCAGAGGTAGGAGTGAATTGCTTTTATTGACTCTTGCCACCTCCCATGGTTGTGTAATGTTGTACTGCTGTGTATTTGTTATTCATGCAAACCTTCCCTCCTTCCCCTCTGCGGTTCTTCGTCATACTGCCACTTTACATGCTTACCAAATCTGAAGATGGCTGCCAGAGGAGGGTCTTATGGAGAAGGCTGTCCTTGACTGGGGACAGTATGTCCCAGAGGACAGTGATTGGTTAATGGGAGAAATCCAGTTGTGTAAGTGAAAGTGAAACTGTTTTTCTTTTACTGAGGATTCCCAGCCTGACTGGGAATACTCATGAGCATGTGAATCCATGCCAGACCCATGCTGGAGAACAATAGTACAGGCAGGTAACTTGTTCCATTCACTTTGCACAATGCTCTGATCAATCTTCTACATTAGTTTCTACCACTTCTTGGTGAGAGACCTTACAGAGACCTTCTATTGAGCACATTCACGGTGCCGGACTACTTTGTCAACGGCATCTTATCTTTCCTTCTCAAGTTCAAACATTCATCAGTCGTTTAGCTTTACTTGTGTCTTTCATCACACACGTTTAAAAATGTTAATTCCAGCACTCGTTATACAATGTCGCTACTTGCAACCTTGACTTCAACACAAACCGGTCTTGCATCGGTCTCCCCAACTCACTGGCTGTTTTGATCCCTCTGGCGCTTCTTTCTTGATGACAAGGATGATACCATGGCGGCTGCTGCTCCTCCCCGCCTTGGTCGGTTACACAGGAGGGCTTCCGGTATCTCCGACATACAATGCAGGATTCTTCAGTGAGGTTTCCTGGCCTTACGCTTTCTGACTCGGTTTCTTGAAAGTAACGGTTTCTTGCCAAAACCTTCTTGGTTTGATGTTGTCCCCTCGTTCAGCTGCCGACTCGAAACTGCTGTTCCTTCGTATGCTTTGCCTCGCTCAGAGTGTGCTCTCGTGATCTGCCTTTAATACGTGCAGGGAAGTTTTATGTAAGTCAAGTGTGAGTGATTGTCAGTAATTGCCTGACTTCGTCTGACCATAGTAGCTGGACATGCCAGGTACACTGCTCGGGTGTGAGTCTGTTTTCTCCCAGAGCGGCCTGTCTGTCTGGAAGTGTTTGTGAAGGGAAAGGGTGGGGGGTAAAGTTTCCACGTATCCTACCTGGTAGGATGGGGCAAAGGTGTTTCAGGGGAGGGATACCGCGTCTCGCCATCCGGTCTCCCACTCCCCGAAGATCCCTCGCCCAGGTGATCCTCCCGCACTGTTCACCTCCAGGGTCTGGATCCAAAGGCGATGGCCGTGCCCTGGCACCCTGAGAGAGATCCATGGGGACTAACGGGTGAGACACCACCTGGCTTCTCACAATACCCTGGAAGGTGGTTTCCGTATAAGGAGACCTTTTCCCGAGATATTCCACTACTCAATAATACCTTGCATGAGGTTTAGTGCGTCGCCTTCTGCAACCTTGTTGCATATTTTCAACTGTAATCAATCCTTTATCATTGCACAATTCCCCCATATACAACCAATTCCCTTCTCCCCCCATTTTGCCACGTCAATGATCTATACTTACATCCATGAATCTGAAGCCGTCCGGTATCAAACCTCCCCAATTGTTCCGTCTGCTTCCGCTCTACGGGGCGGCCGGTGTGGATCGTGCAGGATTTTCTCCAAGGGGGCTCCTGTCAAACTTCTCAGTTCACGTGTGATTCACCGGTCTCCACAGGTCATCCCTGTAAAAACTATTGTGTAGAACAGACCCTTTTTGATATTATTCCAAAAGAAATGTTTGCCATCCTGAAGTAAGTCTTGTGTGAAAGACATTTCCACCACTCTTAAGGATTTATTGGTTGAAAAGAAAACTAAACTATTCTACCTGAACAATCCAGAGGAAAGGAACAAAATCCTGGAGTCGAGGATTGTTTGTTGAATTTTCACAATTTGTTTTTTACACACTTTGCTAAATCAAAACAGACATTTACCTTGCACCTTTGATTGTTTTAGTGTGAGGGTCAGATACGTTTTGGACACAGGGACAGTTTGCATAATTTTGACGAGACAAAGACTGATTTTTAGTTTTAGCTTCCTAGGAAGGGAAACGCTCTTTAGAATAGGGACAGGAAGGCCTTCATCCAACCCTTTTCTTTAATAAAGATGTTTGTTGTTGAAAATATTGCAAGTATGTGTCAGCCTGTTATTTCTGACCCTTCGCAGTATCCGTTGTAACAATTTTCTTATTTCAGTGTATGTATGCTTTTTTAAGGGTTCCTGTGTTGTGTATATTTATCATCAAGGTGCCTCTGTGGTGTGCTCATACACAATAATATATAGAACATTTTGCACAAATGTAATACTTTGAAACCAGACATTTCTGCTACACAATTCTGTTTTGTTTCTTATGTATTGTATTCATTCTCAAGTTTAGTCATGTTCTGTTTGCCTGTCGCATACTTTTTTGTATTCTTGCATAGACAAATCATTCTGACTCTTACAATTTAATTTACACTCTACTAATAAAAGCTGTGTGTAAAATATTCCCAGCTCAAAACCTTATCAGGGCCACAGAGGGGTATGCAATGCTAGTTTAAACATCCATTCAACCTTAACTTGGAGTAAATGCAGTAAACAGAACTATAATGGATAAGAGAGTATGTGCACATCTTGCGCATGATCAATGTTTTATCTGACAAATGTTCATTCAACCCCTAATGGTTGTTAAGGCAAAACATGTTTCTCGAACACAGAGCAATGATCAAAAAAGACAAATGCCTTCTGTGACGTGGGAGTAATTCAAGTAGAATTTGTACTCGTACATCAGACTCTAAAAAGACAAACACAAATAATTGAAGTTAGTCGACACCTGTTTCGTCCCCTGCAGGGTCTTACTCAAGGCAAGAGAAAAAATATCAAATGAATTGACCAGTTCATGCATGCTTCAAAGTATTCATTAGTCTCGTTTCACCATTGATCAAGTGTAAGATGTGCACATACTCATCAATTGAAACAAGTTTAGATGACGCAAGGGCAGTCCTCTCCTCTCATATCACCTCTGTGCCCTTGCAGCACAGTCAAATTCTACATTGAATAATACCAGGCGTAGCTTCAGAGACGTTGTAGAGCCCTCCTGTTTTTTCGGAACTGTAATGGTACCTTTTCTTTACACAGAGGGGACGCTCAGTGTGTTAGTGCTCATCTGTTCTATTTGTGAGTGTGTGCACATATACATATATATGTGTCTGTATATTTCATATTCCGGGCAAACTGGGCTCTCCAATGTTCCCTTATTTATGTTAAGTGAGAAAAGGTTGTCCGACCTGTGTGGGCTGCTCAACTATTCTCTAGACTATTGCTCTAATGTAATTAAGGAGCTGCTTTGCCGAGGAGAGCACTCAACCTAGAGCTGTACCAAGGATCAACCAAAACATAAGCCTAACGCAAACGCTCCTTTTATACATACATTTTAATCTTGGGTTAATTCAAATACAATCTCTTTATGGCATAATTGTTATCCAATTGATCATAATGAAGATGGAGGGGAAAAAATATAAAAAGAAACCACGAATTCTTGCAGTAATTCACGCCAACAAATATAAATGGGTAGCTGTAATATCACAAATGTGTCTAACCTTAAAATAGAGATGTTTACATACAGTTCCAGCAATAAAGCTGCTCTTCTCAAAGTCCACCAATTATTGAAATCCATATACTGGATCTTCACCTGAGAAAGTGTTTGTAGTGGTGTGCGTATGCATATACAGAACCTGTTTGTGCATACTTATATTCCAAGCATTGAACTAAGCATATTGTATGTGCGTATTGTGCTATACAGCCCTCTTTGGGTTATTTCTTATTTATTATTTGGTTATTTTTTTTTTCCTCCCCGCTTCATCCCCCCCCCCACTACCCCCAAGGATTATTTAGAGTCGCAGCTCCAGGTGGGCCACGGGCTTGTTCAGCCCTGTTGGTTGTGGCCTCAACGCCTTCCAACCAGTCCCTGTGTGAAGCCGCGTACCTTCTTTCCAGCACTTGTACTTGATACTGGAGTCATTTTCTCTGGCCCCTGTGAAGCCACACCCTCGACTCCTCTTCGGTCTGCTCTGTTGGCTGTTCTACTTTTCTTTTCCCCATTCGGGACTTCTACACAACGGGATGCTGGTACTTCTGGTTACTTCTTTGCTCGCTTCCTGCTTCAGGGTACTGCCTTTTGGGGGTCTCTGCCTTCGTCGAAGTGTAAGCATTCCTCATGGATCCCTGGGTCTCCACCTATCACGTCCTCTGCATGGTTCTCTGTTCTTAGTCTGAGGTACCACCACTCTCTCTAGGTCCCTGCAGGTGCCAGTGCTGTGCTTTCTCCAGCTGATTTCTCTTCTCCTCGGCTGGCTTCCAGCAAGATTTAGGTTCCTGCCTGGAATGAAGATTCTATTTTTCATCGGTCTCACCAATAGGCAGTAACAACTACAGGTCTGATACCCAGCCGTTCTCTTTATAGGGTCCCTATAAATTATTAGCATGTTCAATTCCATATAAATAACAAACATTGGGGTCTTGGGTTGTAAGTGAGGTGGTATAGAACCCTGATTATGCTATTCCTTGTCCCCAGTGGGATCCTGCTTGCCCCAACCCCTATGGAGTGCATCACGTAGCAGGCTCGCCTCCCTAGTCCCAAAGGGGGTGGCCTCCCTTGGTGAGAAGGGATGAATTCCCTGAATTTGTCACAGTACACCTTAAAGGGCAGGGGTGGGGGGATGCACAACATACAATTTGCAACCTGTGGCTCTTAAAATGGTTTGGACTATGACTCCCTATGTCCCCCACCAGTGGCTATGCTTGCAAAGGGTGATGGTAGCTATAGTTCAACACATCTGGAGAGCTAAAGGTATTATCTGCTCTATCCGAATTAAACTGCCTTAGAGTTCTTCCTTCAGGACTAGAGGAGCTACTGGGCATATGATACTCCTACTGACTGGTAACCGTTGTCCTTCTTATTTTGTGTTTCCCTTCCTTCAGACGAGATCCTTCACTCCACCAACCTCCCATTCCATCTCCATTCCCTAGGAATGTAAAAATATTGAGATACCGGACAAAGACTGTTGTGTTTAGGTGATTAGAGCACAGATCACCTGGAGACAGGATGTCCAGAATGGGCAATTGATTCTATGGAAGGGGAAATCCTTTTTTAGCTTGTCTGCACCATTGCAAAGGAACAACAAGATGCAGATCAGATAGGTACTGCCACCAATGGGATCAGTCCAGCCCGAATTGCTAGGCCACTTCCCCTCTGTATGGATTTATTTATTGTTTGCTTGAACTGCTAGGCCACTTTCCCTCTGTATGGACTTATTTGTTTGCTATGGATACACAATCAACCCCCCTCTGCCTGGATACACAAGCAACCCCAGACATGCTTAAGCCTTGCTGGGCTTCATCAGTGAGGGTCAGCTTTGTTCTATATGGCGCAGCGAGCAAGGGACCCACGTTTGGGCATACCCTCTATAACATATGCAGACTATTACCAAAATTGAGGTGGTAGCTAATTTGCGAATGGCTTGTCCCATTGTAAAATGGTCCAGATATGAAAATCAATCAGTGGCGTGGAGGTTTGCAGAGAGAGACCAATGCTAGTGGTTAATTGTTAACCTTCCACCCATCACCTTTTTTGGGGGTTTTAATGTGTCTCTCTTAGTTGGAGAGGGAATCATTTGTACCCATCTTTCTTTGGGATTATTTCAGAAATACCACCTTCAATTGATGTTTCAGAAGAAAGATAATTCTGTGGCATTTTAAAAAGGAAACTGCTGTAAAAATAGGCTTTTCCCCATTAGCCCTGCTCTCATATGCCTATGCCATATTTTGGAATATTTCTTATAGCTCCAGTCATTGATCCCAATAAATTGTTAGTGGTGACATATTGCTCCCCCCTATTTTTGACGTTTTGAGTAAGGTTGATTATTAAGCAAAAATAATTCCCATTTGTGACATTTTTAGGCAAGTCAAAATATATTTTAAATTTGAAACCAAATTCTGCTGTTTCAAAGTCATACTAATTTACGCCTAGTAGTTCATGCAAATTAAAATTAGCATCTTTATGTAAATGTTCCTTTTCACATCAGGAAGCAATACAAGAGAGGAGCTTCCTGTAGCAGTACTACTCATCCGAACAGATGTGCCAAGCTATGAGGGTGGAGCCAATGGGTCATGCTCTTATGAGTCTGTTGATGCCGGTGTGTTTGTACCCCCAATTCTTTTATTGGGCGTGCTTGCCTGTTTTAAGGAGTAAAACTGCCTAGCATCCCACTTCTCTATGGCTGCCTCCAGGCATTCTAGTGAACTTGACCTTAATTACCAGCTCCCTCTACTAGATAAACTTCAATTTTCTCCTCTTGTGTTCTTTCTAAAGTCTGTATGGATGCATGAAGCTGATTGATGCTATTAAGGACAAAGGGTGAAGAGGACGAGCATGGGAGTGTAAAAAGTGGGTGGGCGGTCAGTAGAGCTAATTTGTATTAGTTTGTTTTTCCAAGTACTCTTTTAATCATTGTTTCCCATGATCGTACCAGGTTATGTGTGGCAAGTTGTTTTATGTTGGCTTGTGAATGGATTGTCTGGTTTGTGCTACTTGTTTTAAATAACCATTTCCCATTTTCTTTTCTCGTGCAGCTTATGGGATTGGACTCCTGGTGACGTTTGTGGCATTGGCTTTAATGCAGATGGGCCAGCCCGCGCTCCTTTACTTGGTGCCCTGTACCCTGATCACAAGTTTTGCTGTGGCGTTATGGCGAAAGGAGTTCACCATGTTTTGGACGGGCAGCGGTTTTGTGGTGAATACCAGTTTGATTTGAGTGTCTACAAGAAATACACATTTTTAAAACCCTTACTAAAATTAAAGTTGAGTAAATTATTGTAGTTACAATTGTATTCAACAAAGATTACCTCTTCATGTTTTTTTGTTCCATTGATGTATCGTTTCCTGCTCCTTCTTCACGAATTCTCCCAGAAATTGAACCGTGTTGACTTCTTGTCATCCGTCCGTCTAAGAGCTTTTCAAAATGGGCAAATTAGTGTTTGCTTAAACATTATTCTGGCTTACAGCAAACTTGGCAAGATTAAGGAAATCCTAATGAAGTTGGGAAGAACATCAGGGAAATAGATTCCTCACCCTAAAATATGTTACGATGATCGTTTTTTTACTTCACTACAGCTATCCAGAAAACAGATACCAACTGCAATATAGCCTAACTTGTGCCTACGGTGCAGACAAACCAGATCAAAGGCAATGCCATCATACCTATGAAACTAGGGTGATTTGATAATCATTTCTTTTTATCACTGTACATTTAGCTGAATTAACAGCATATGAGGACACTAAATGAGTGGGAGAGTGTGACTTCAAAGTTCTATAAATGTGAGCTTTTTCAAGGGTTCAAAAGGAATCTGCCCCACCATTGCACACTTTCTCCTAATTGGGAACTTGTGTGGAATTAATGCATACTTACAAAGGGGGCACATGTGTACCTATGTTTTTTTTTTTTTTTATAGATTTAGTTGATCGAAATCAACCTATCAATTCATACATATAAAACGCACATTTTTCGAATGTCAATTGTACATTATTCAAATATTACCATTCGAGGGGATTGGGTCCTCTGACGTATTCCATATCTATGACAGTAATCGCCACAGCTGTGGTGCTTTGGAAATTCTTCCTGCGTCGATACGCTATCCTCGAGGGCCTCCGTCGAGCCAACGTCATTGGATGTTATAAGTAGGACGCACAACGCCTATAGCCTCAGTTCCATTTTTTCCGCGAACGTGTTTGCTTCAGAGATCTCGGCGCGCCTCGGTTCTTCTGAGTTCTGTTCTTTTGGTTCTTCGAACCTGTTTGTTGTGAAGATTTCCATGATGTCTTCATCTTCTTCCACCCCTCGGCCGGGTTTTAAGAAGTGTCGGGACTGCGTGTCCAAGATGTCGTTGACGCCTGCCTCTGGTAACTCGGTGAGGACCACGACACAGATGACTGTGTAGACTGCCAGTCGCTTACATCGAATGCCTTGCGGGAGCGTAAGAAGAAGCTTTCTGTAGGTAAGGTGGCCAAGCCCCGGAAGTCGAGATCCAATAGGGTTTCGACTGACGATTCGACGGGCGACTCTCTGCATCGTCGGCGTAAATCCGGGGGGGTCTTGGTCCGGGAGTAGGTCCCGCCATTCCTCTGGCTCTTCGAGGCACTCACGGAAGGGCCGGCATCGTTCGCCTTCCCCGTCCTCGTCCGAGGACTCCGCTGGTCGGCGGGTAGCTTGTCCCAACAAGCATTCCACTCCTGCGGAATGGGATTCATTTCGGCAGGAGATGATGGTGATTTTTCAGTCACAGGGCTCCGGTCCGTCTGCGCCATCGAAAGACGCCAGCCATGACCGTGCTAGAGACGCCTCTCGAACTCCTTCGGGCTCGAGCAGTCGTCACGATCACCGGGCACCTTCGAGGTCCCGATCGGACAAGGATGGTCGCTTTAGACAAGCCCGTCCCAGGTCCCGGTCCTCGACGCCCTCAAGACCGTCAGAGCCTGTGAGGTCTTCGAAGAAGACATCGACGCCTTCAGCACCAAGGTCGTCGAGGGAGTCTTTCGAGGCTCTGCTCTGAGAAAGCCATTGATGCCATCGGCGCTCAGGCTGTCAAAAGACACGCTCGGGGCTCCGCCCTCAAGGACTGTGTCAAAGCCGTCGGCGCAACGCTCGACGTAGACGCCGATTCCATCAAAGCCTTTCGAGGCTCCTTTGTCGGAGGTACCCCGTGGCACGGTGGAACCCCCTAGAAAGGCTATTGCCAAGCCTAAGAATGTGTTTGTCCCGTTTTCTGTGCCCTCATTCCAGCCTCTGGATTATATTTCTGAGGTGGATGAAGGGTCTGAGGAAGGTATGGTTCCTGAGGAGGTACCTGACGAGATTTTGTCTGGTCATAGCCAGATTGAAGACCTGCGTCAGTCGTTGCACGACGCCAGTGGTCTGGACACCTCTCCGGAGGTGGAGTTCTGTAGGCCTGAGCCTAGCACCCATGCCGAATCCTCGTACCGGCGCCTTATGTCGAGGGTCACGGAATACCTGGGGTGGTCGGTGCCACCAGTGGATTTTCTGCAGGATGACCTGATGGATATCCTCAACCAAGGTCCACCAACTGACCCGGTACTGCCATTCCATATGGCCTCGAAGAGAAGGGTGGCAGCATCTTGGACTGCTCCGGAGAGTCTCGCGGCAGTGTGCAAGTCTTTGCAGCGAAAATACCGCCCAGCCAGTAGCAACCCCTGCTACTTGACCACGCACCCCACTCCGGAGAGTTTGGTGCAGGCGGCTACGGCCCCAGCGAAGCAGGCGTCGTACCCTACCATCCCTCCTGATAGGGACGACAAGCGTTTTGATAGCTGGGCAAAGAAAGTGTTTCTTCAGGGGGTATGGCTTTACAGGCAGCCAACTCTGTGTGTGCCTTGTCACGTTTCACGCACACTCTATGGAACTGTATTTCGTTAGCAGCTGAACATATTCACAAAGGGGAGGAACGGGATGGTTTTCTTGCTATTGTACAGGATGGCAAGGATGCCATGTGCGAGTCCGTTCAGTCGGGTCTGGACATGGCAGATTGTGTCAGCCGGTTTATGGCGGCGAGCACCGTAATACGCAGGTTTTGCGTGGTTGCGGAAGTCAGGGTTTGCTCCGGATGTGCAAGCCCGGCTCCTCAACATCACCCTTTGATGGTGAACATCTTTTTGGCAGCAAGGCTAACGAGAGCCTTGAGAGGTTTCAGACCTCCAAAGCTGCGGCAAAGTCGTTGAGCGCTGCAGTTGACTAACCTCCGCTTTTTTGTCCTAGGGGACAGCAATGGAGGGGAGGTTCCTTTCGATATTACTCATTCTTTGGTAAATCGGGAGGAGCTGCAAGTCAAAGGGGCCACCGTAGGAGTACCAGAGGTGGAAAACAGGGTACTCGAGGTGCCAAAGCCACTCGGGCAGTTGCCTCTTTGCCCTCAGGCACTGCCGCAGCCGCTTCAGCTCAGTTACGAGGCCATGTCCCATGGCTCGCCGGTTGGGGTAAGGCTGGCGCAGCATCTTGTAGAGTGGCGTGCCATTACTTCAGATGTGTGGGTTCTGGAGATCATAGCCCATGGCTACTGTCTTCCTTTCCAGCAGAGGCCTCATGACAATCCACCGGGGAATCTCTTTGAAGAGTCCGGATCCGCTCCTTGCGCAGGAAATACAATCCCTACTGGAGAAAGGCACCATAGAACTGGTGCCTGTCGCGGAGAGGAACAAGGGCTGGTATTCCCCTTATTTTTTAATTTCGTAGAAAGACGGGGAATTGAGACCCATCATGGACTTTGCGCGGTTTGAACAAGCTCCTCAGGAACGACAAGTTCAAGTTGGTTACTCTTAAGTCCTCTAGACCCTTCAACTTCAGGACTGGTTGGTGTCTTTCGACCTCAAGGATGCTTACTTTCATGTGCCGATCCATCCCAAGCACAAGAAGTACCTGAGGTTCGCGGTTGGTGACTCGCGCTTTCAGTTTCGGGTCCTGCCGTTTGGATTGACCTCCGCCCGAGGGTAGTCTCCAAGCTCATGGTGGTGGTGGCAGCGTGTCTCAGGAAAGGGGGGATTCACGTCTTCCCCTACCTGGACGATTGGTTGATCAAGGCGCGCTCTCCCGTGAAAGTCCTGGATCATCTGTCCGTCACCTGCCCCTCCCTTCACAAGCTGGGCTTCTCCCTCAACTTAAAGAAGTCCCACTTGACACCAACTCAGCGGCTCCAGTACATCTGAGCAGTGCTCGACACGTCCCTGGGGCAGTGTTTTCCTCCCCAGGTGAGGGCTCATCACATTCAGCAGATGGTGCACAAGTTTCAGCATGCCCAGAGTCTCCCGGCGTTAAGAGTTCTTGAGGTTGCCCGGCCTCATGGCATCCTGCATTGTTCTGGTGCCAGAGGCCAGGTTGCGGATGAGATCTCTGCAATGCGCTCTCAAGATGCAGTGGTCACAGTCCTCTGGCAGGATGTCGGACCCTGTTCAGGTGCCGCCCTCGGTCGCCCAGGACCTTCTGTAATGGGCCGTCGATGGCAATCTGATGAGGGGGGGCTCCATTTTGGCTACCCTGGCTGGAGGTTACGATCGTGACGGACGCATCCTTCACGGGATGGGGAGCTCATGCCAACGAGTTGACAGGCAGCGGTCGTTGGTCTCCGTCGGAGTCCAGACTCCATAGCAATCTGTTGGAGCTGAGGGCCGTCAGGCTTGCCCTGAAGGCTTTTCTGCCGACTGTGCGGGGAAAGAATGTCCTGATTCTGATGGACAACACAGTGGCCATGCACTACCTCAACAAAAAGGGGGGGGCAGGTTCACTTCCTCTGTGCAGGGAGGCGATGCAGCTCTGGTTCTGGGCCATCCAGCAGGAAATTTTGATCTCAGCGGTTCATCTGGCCGGAGACGAAAAACGAGACGGCAGACGCTCTGAGCAGGCAGAGCACGATTTCTCACAAGTGGGAGCTGGCTCAGGGGATTCTCCTGGAGATCTTCGCCCTTTGGGGGACCCCTCAAGTGGATCTCTTCGCCTCCAGTGTCAACCGGAAGTGCGAAAGGTTCTGCTCGCAGGAATTTCCTCCAAGAGGATCCTTAGGAGACGCGTTCGTGGTGGAGTGGTCCTTCCCACTGCTGTATGCGTTTCCTCCAGTCCCTATCATCCCGCAAGTGCTGCGGAGGTTACGGAGGTTCGGTTCCCGGATGATCCTCATTGCTCCGGCATAGGCCCGGAGAACGTGGTACCCGGACCTTCTCGACTTGTCCATCTGTCCTCCACGTCGTCTTCCCTACCGAGACGATCTGCTCTCACTGGAGGGGGGGGTCAGGTTCTCCATCCAGAGGTCAGATCCCTCAACCTTCACGCTTGGCTTCTGAAAGGTTGAGGTATAAGGATTGGGACCTCCTTGAAGACGTGATGGAGGTGTTGCTTTCGTCCAGACGGCCTGCAACCAAGTCCCTGTACCGTTACCGTTGGAGAAAGTTCTGCGACTGGTGCAGGGTTAAGAATGTGGATCCTTTTTTCATGTGACATTCCTGTGGTTCTGTCTATTTTGCTTTCATTAGCCAATAAGAGGGCCTGCAAGTGGGTACCATTAAAGGCTACCTGGCGGCGCTGTCCATATTTAGGTGCTCGTCGGAGTGTTCTTATTTCAAAATTCCTTTGATTTCTCAGTTTCTTAAAGGGCTCACTAATGTGTTTCCTCCATCACCTTTCCAGGTGCCTCGTTGGGATTTGAACCCTGTTCTAAAATTCCTAATGGGTGCTCCGTTTGAGCCTTTACATTCTTGTCCTCTGAGACTGTTAACCCTTAAAACTGTATTTTTAGTTGCGGTCACTTCCGCTCGCAGAGTGAGTGAGTTGCAGGCACTTTCAGTTAAGCCACCCTTCACTGCGTTTCATAAGGACAGGTTGTCCTTAGAGTTCATCCTTCCTTTCTTCCGAAAGTTGTCTCAGAATTTCATTTAAGCCAGGTCATTCTTCCAGTATTTTATCCTCCTCCGCATCCTGGTAAGGAAGAGGAGAGACTCCATAGGGTTGGATCCTAGGAGAGCTTTAAGTTTCTACATTTCACGCATGTCCTGGGTCAGAGTGGACGATCAGCTCTTTATAGGTTACGCTGGAAGGCGTTTGGGACAAGCTGTTACTCAGCAGACTTTGTCTAGATGGATTATCTTGGCAATTTCTGAATGTTACTGCTTGGTGGGTAAGGACCCTCCGGTTGGCTCACGGGCCCATTCTACTAGGGGTATGGCTGCCTCTACTGCCCTGCAGAGGGACTTTCCTATTCAAAACATCTGTGAAGCAGCCACTTGGGCTTCGGTCCATACTTTTGTACGACACTACTCCCTAGATTCCATCCAGGGGCAGGATCTGGCCTTTGGCAAGGCGGTCCTTTACTCTGCAATTTGATTGGACATTCTAAATTTCTATATTTTTTTTCCCTACTCCATACGTTGGTACTGCTTTGGGAGTCTGTCATAGATATGGAATACGTCGGAGGACCCAATCCCTTCGAAGAACAAGTTACTCTTACCTGGTAACGTTCTTTTTATGGGATGGTCCGACGACGTATTCTATATCGCTCCCACCCTACCTGCCCCGCTACAGAATTTCTTATGCGATTGCAGCTTACGTTTCCGCAAGGCTTTCTGTGGTCTTACTGGCAGAAGATTGGTGCCACACATTCTGGGGAAAAAACTATAACTGATGCTACGGGCGTCATGCGTCCTACTTATAACATCCGGTGATGTCGGCTCGACGGAGACCCTCGAGGATAGCGTATCGATGCCATCGATGCCATCGACGCAGGACGCAGACGCCGAAAGATTTTCCGAAGCAGCACAGCTGTGGTTATTACTGTCATAGATATGGAATACGTCGTCCGACCATCCCATCGAAAGAACGTTACCAGGTAAGAGAGTAACTTGTTCTTCTAAGTAAGAAAACCAAAGGTAACAATAAAAGGGAGCTGTGAGAGTTAAAAAGGCAAAAAATGAAGAGATTTACTTATTTACACATATATTTCCTAAAAAATTCATCATTTCAAACATTTGTCATAACAAATGAAAGAATTATAAGAAATTAAGCATCCTTACAAAGTTATGAAAACGTAACATATTTGTGCACACTTCTGTGTCCTGACAGTACCTCATAATTCCAAAACATGAAATACAATAAATTGCTTAAGTATAACAATGATGTTTGGGCATAATTTCAAGACTTGCAGCCCGATATAGTTATCAAGGAATGCATACCTCAATATTCATTATATATGTTAACCGTTACCAATTCTGTAAGTTTAAGTGATTCCAGAAAGTTTACAATAGCCAACTTCATCGATGTACGTGACAGTTGAAAAGAACGTTCCACATTAGAACAGGTGTTACAATACAATATTCAGAAAATAAATGATGGAAATACTTTCTCCTTGTACTTAGCAGTTCAGGACATACAAGTCAGTAGATGCTTAATGGTCTCAGGTGGGGCTAGATGTAAACAGAATCTACTGAAATGGCTCTTTTTGGCAATTATATTGCGCATTGCTAGAACATCATTGGTATGCCGTAAATTAAACCTAAATCTCTTATATTGATTTCTGAATCTTGGCGCCAGGGATTTGGCAAGATATGATTCTATGTTTAATTTCTTGGGTAAGAACATATGTTCTTTAAATAAGTGCAGTTCCATGCATTCTTCTCTTGTAATGATCCAGTCATATTGCTCTGGACAGATTTGTTTTTAGCAAATACTCAGTTACACCAGTGAGTTGCATGGAGTTCTGAACTTTGGTTCTCCACATCTGCATTTTCTTATGGGTTGTGCTATGTATCTAGAAAGAACACTCATTAGCGAGTTTTCTCTCGCTGTCAATATACACTTTCTATAGAAGGAGTATATTTTCCACATATATAAAGAACTTAAGGACACCAATCCCAAATCATCTCTGACGGCACAAGTCGACTGACTCTGTGGCAAGTTCAAAACAGTTCTCCAGAAGTATCCCTCTATTCGTGACCAGAATATTTCAGGGCATCAAAGAGAACTTGACATATTTTGCTTGGAGAACGTGAGCTTGAGCAGCGGCTGTCCTGCAAGTCTTGGTGGTAAGGTATGTCCGATAGGTGTTTATTAGTATTAAGTCCTAAATACTTATACTCGTTTACGACCTGTATAGGCTTTCCTTGAAGGCTCCAGTTAAGAGATTTTGTTTGTACTTTGAATGGTAGCATTTATCAATACCTTGCATTTAGCCTGGTTAATGGTAAGGAAGTTTGCCTCCACATAGTTGCCTAGTTGGGTTAGCAATGCTTGTAATCCCCTGGGAGTTTTTGCCAATAACACTAATTCGTCGGCATAAAACAACCAGGGGATGGGATAAGTACCCAACTTTGGCGAGTCCGAAACCGCTTCAATAAAGTGATCTCATGTTTGCGATTGAAACATTAAAAAGAGCTGACGCCAAAATAGAGCCTTGTTTCACCCCCTGAAGGTGTAAATGGGGGCTGAGAGATCTAAACTCATAGATAACCGTATTTGGATTGTCGTGTTGGAATGTAATTGGTGAATCCAGTATTGGAGTGAAATCGGACATGCTGCTTTGGCTAATTTATCTCCGAGTAGCTCTCTTGACACAGAATCAAACGCAGCTTGGAAATCTATGAAAGCCATATATACCGCCTTTTTCCTCCTGAAGTTCGTGTAATTTGATTGCATGTAGTGTTTGAAGATTTACCAATGTACCTAGACCCACAATGAAGCCTGTCTGATCAGGATCTTGTAGATTTGTTGCTGCTATCCAAGAGGTAAAATCTGTAAGGGTGATTCGGGCAAATAATTTGACCGGAACATCAAGTAAAGTGACTGGTCTGTAATTTTGCTATTTTAAGAAAATCACTTACAGGCCTGTTTGTGCCTTTTTTCGAGCTGGTGAAAAAATATTTTGATGGCGGCTTGTCAAAAGAGCAATTTCTCTCTGACTTCAAAGTTTCAGCGTTATAGACTTGGTGTTGGGGGCTGGGGGGAGGCGGAAACCGTGTACCTTTATTCTGGCCCTAAATCTCAGGCATTTGATTCTCTGAGGAATTATCTCACGGCAACCTTGATGAGGATGATGTTTATTCTGCTACTGTTCTCAATGCTCTATTAGTAGCTGTACAGATCTCATGGATGTAAAAACAAAACCCCTCACTCTGCACCAGCAGATAGTTCAGTGATTCCCAATGAGCTTAATCAAGAATGAAGGGCATAAGCATTTTCTTATCTGATGACCTTTTACATTAGCACTTCAAATTGCCATGTACTCAAGCTTTGAGCAAATGGCTCCAGATAACATTTTGGAGTTGGGAGTTTTTTTCTCCCTATTTTATGAAGTTCAGAGAAATTATTTCTTACTGAATAAAAATGTAACTCCTGTTTTTTATGGAGGTATTTTTCAGAACAGTAAAATATGCTTTAACTCTAAAGTAGGTATCGTGTTTGCACCCTTTACTACTTTGCAAGTAGTTCATGAAACTTAAGATGCTTTTTTTTCAGGGGATTGCATCCTCCCACAGATTCCTCATTTAGACAGATATTCTCCAGTGCCAGCTGTTTTTAGAAAACCTCAACAGGGAGATTAGTGCGGCTCTATGGCATCTTCCTCAGCTCACATGAACCTCGGCTCTTGAGCTCCTCTACTCCGGCCATTTCATCAGCATCCATACTCCTAGTGCTTACTACAATGACCCGCCTCTGTTCCTTTATTCCACGCTTTCAACATGCTGTGTTAGAACACAATCTTGAAACATTTTTCAAATGCCACTGACATTTGCCCAAATTTGCACAGCCACGAAAATCAAGCACTTTTCCCAACTATTCTAGGACAGGAGTTAAAATAGAACATTGTACCCGTCCTAGAATATGCAGGGTTAGGCTTTTAGGGCTGCAGGGGAGAAGTCCCCTACCTGGCGACTTTTTTCCAGGGGACATTATCACATGGAACCGAATTACTTGCCAGTAATGTTGTTTCTCCAGCATTGGCTCTTTCATGGATTCACATGCTGTGAATATTTTCTGTTGTCAGGCTGGGAGATCTCGCTAACTGTAACCTAGCGTTTTCCTATGGAAAACTTTGAAACCTTAGTGTCCTATCGAAGTCCTTTTTGGGTGCTTTGGGCTATCCAATAGGACGTGCGGTATAAATAGCCACGCGGCTTCCCTTCAGATTTCAACCGTCTCCAAACGGTTGTCTACTCTTTGTGTTCTACACATGCTTTTCATACTATCGGCCAGTATGTAATCTGCGGCCTAAAGGTCTTAGAGGGGGACGGCCATGCAGATTGCCTGTATTGCCTTTACGCCAATCATTCGGCGGATGCCTGTGAGATCTGTCGTGGGTTTTCTCAGAAAACACTGAAAGACAGCAATCGCCAGCTGATTGCTTGGCTTAACGAGGGCACTTACCCGGATTCGGAGGTTTGGTCCTGGGGAAGCAAGTCCTCGGCTCTGGCGGTGAAGATGTCTACGCAGCGGACGGCAAAGTCCACGGAACCCCCTGCCAAGAAGCAATGCATGGAGGTGCCGGCATCGGAGGTGGGGATGGGTGGTTCCTCTGAATCCAAGTCGCATCGGTCTAGAGGTGCGAGTAGCTCTTCGCTCTCCAGGTCGGCAAGACCGGACAAGTCTAAGGGGTCGAGTGATAGGCCTGAGAAGTCGGGGGAGAAGGAGAAGGTGGGAGTCCTCTTCGAAGCACTTGTCGTCTAAGGACCGGCATAGGTCCTCTTCCAGCCGAGACTCATCCAAGCACTGTTCCGGCACTTCAACCACGTGGCCGGCGTCGCCAGAGAAGGCCAGGCCATTGGAGGCCTTGGTGTCGTCGACAAGGTAGTCGACTGAGGTTCCGTCACCGACGATTGTGGGAAAATCCTCACTCATCGACGGGGGTGTCATCCGCTCTGTCTACGGCCGTGACTGTTGGTGGTCTGCAATTGCTGTTGACGACGCAGCTGGAGGCGGATGGTGGTTTGTTGCCGACTGGAGATCCGTGGCAGTCTGGGGCCGGCTTCGGCCCAATGCTCCCAGTGGACATTCTCCAACAGGATCCGGCTTCGTATTCAGTTTCCTCAGGTCTGGAGGCGGAGCATGTACCAGATTTCCATCCATCGGCGCCGGGTCTGCGGGAGGCAGGTCCGTCTACATTGAGTGGGGCTGGGGCGCCCCTGTACCCGTTGGTGAACCCTCACTCTCTGCTGTCTATGTAGGTGTTAAGCATGCTCCAGTCGCTGTTGGGCCAATTGGATGCACGACTTCCAGCGGCTCCGAGCCCGGTGCCTCCAGTGGTACGTAGTGTGCCTGTTGAGGCCCCTCGCCCGAGTGCCCCAGGAATTCGCCTGCTGTGCGGCTGCCGTTGCCTTCACCGGTGGGTTTGGGCCATCCAAGAAGTCATCCAGAGGAAGGACAGCTGGTCGATTTGGATCAGGAGAGCAGGCCTCGTGACACGTTGTCGATGGTGTCCTCGTCGCCCAGGAGAAATGTTACGTGGAATACAGACACTGAGGTGGAACCGCCTAGCAGCCCTGATCAGCCGTCTCCGCTGGACGATATTGGGGCATTTCACGCTATGATGGCGAAGGCGTGCCAAGAATTTACCCTGGCTCCTGAGGAGGACCACATGGGGAAGCGACGGAAGGCAGTCTTCTCGGTCCCATTTTGGACCATGTGTGGCAGGAGGGCCTGCGCACGATGCGCCATCCTTTTTCGGAACCAGCTGTGAAGGGACCTCTGGAGAAGAAGTTTAAGGCGCTTGATTCGACCCCCAAGGGCCTCATGTCTCATCCCACGTCGGAGTCTGTGGTTTTGGCGGCGGCAAGTCGGAATGCGAGGAGCCAACACAAGTGTTACGCCACCGGACAGTGATGCCAAAAAACAAGATGCTTTCAGGAAGAAAGTCCACATGGTGGGCGCTACGACAGTGAAGGCGGCGAATTCCTTGGCCATTATGGCCAGGTATGACTGGGAGATGTGGCACCGGTTGGCCCAGCTCTTGGAACATCTCCCAGAACAACAACTCAAGGAGGCTATGCTGCTGGTTCAAGAGGGGGAGGAGGCCTCCAACCACAGCATCAACATTGCAGTGGACCTGGCGGAGTCGGGCTTCAAACAAATAAATAACGGTGTTGTTCTCCGAAGGCAGGCGAGGTTGCTCTGCACTGACTTTCGTCCGGAGGTAGAGCATAAAGTCGTGGATATGCCCTGTGAGGGGTAGAAGCTCTTTGGAGAGAAGTTCGATGAGGTGCTCAATGGCATGAAGGAAGACACTGAGACAGCGAAGTCCCTAGGGCCTCTGCAAACATGCCGTTCTTTTCGCCTCTTTCGGGCGTTTCGAGGGGCCTCTGGCAATGCCAGATTTGCCGCCTCCCGCGACCGAGGTCAAAGTCGCACAAGCTACTCTTACCAAGGTTTCAGAAGCTCGTTCCAAGCGGCTCAGAAAAGCAAGGACTACCAGGCGCAGCGCAAGATGAGGCCTGCCTCCTCAGCTGCAAAGGGATGGCAATCTAAGTCTCACCAATGACTGCCATGCGGGCAGTGAACTTGGGAGGGGGGCTGGGGGACAGTGTCGCAACACGTCGACGAGTGGAATCTTATTACTATAGACGGCTGGGTACTGGATACAGTACGTCTTGACCACTCGTTGGAGTTTCGACATCCTCAACTCCCAATTCCACCTGTGCACGTGGTGCAGCCGCACGTGCCTGTCCTGCTGCAGGAGGTCGAACTCATGCTGGAGAAAGGGGTGATAGAACCAGTCCCATTGTCGGAACAGGGCCAAGGGGTGTACTCCCGATATTTTGTTATAAAAAAGACCAATTCTAGATCTTTGGCCTTTGAACAAGAATCTGCAAAGCCTGAAGTTTAAGATGCTGACACTGCAGGATGTGATCTGGGCGGTGCAGCCGTGGGAGTTCCTGGCGTCATTAAATTTTGAGGACACTTACTTCCACATCCCGATGTTCCTGCGCTTTCTGCTCGGGGACGACCATTTGGGATGAAGTCGGCACCCAGAAAGTTGACAAAATGCCTGGCTCCAGTGGCTGCCTTCCTCCGCAGGGAGGGGCATCATGTGTTCCTGTATCTGGACGACTGGTTGGTACGGGGGCTGTCGCTGCAAAGGGCGTTGGAGTCTCTCCAGGTGTCCATGCACCTGTTACAATGGCTGGGCTTCACAGTAAATTTCGCAAAATCCTTTCTGACGCCATCCAGGGAGTTGGTTTTTCTCGGTGCCAATTTTCTCACACAGGACAATTTGGTGAAGCCGCAGTCCAGAGCAACTGAATGGGGCTGAGGAATGGTGGTCTTGTCCGCAGTTAAATGTCATTGCTGGGGTCCAGGGCGTCCTGCATCCTCCTTATCCCGAACTGTAGCATGTTCATGCGACCGGTACAGGAATTTCTCGGACAGGTGGTCACAAAGTCGAGGGTTATGGTCAGACAAGGTGGTCATCTCCAAGGGACTGGTGGAAGCCCTGCGATGGGGTCATGCACAGACAATTTGGTACGAGCCATGCCACTGCTGGAGCCGGATTTTCAGTTCACGATAGTGGCAGACGCCTCCCAGGTGGGTTGGCGGGTGCACCTCGAGCAGTCGCAGGTCCAGGGCCTGTGGTCTGTGGAGGAAGCGGGATTGCACATCAACGTACTGTAGTTGCAAGCGGTGCACTGGGACCTGAAATCCGTTCTCCCTTGCATCCAAGGCGCAGTGGTTCGAGTGTTGACGGACAATACTACCACAATGTTCTACTTGAGGAAGCAGGGGGACACGCATTCTCAGCTCCTGTCAAGAGAGGCTCAGGAGGTGTGGCATTGGGCCATTGCTCGGGAATTCACAATACGGCTTACCATCTGCCGGGGGTCCAGAATGCGCAGGCAGACGCTCTCAGCAGAGAAGGGGGGTAGAGCGTGGGGGGTCAGTTGCACGCGTGGACGCTGAAGAAGGAGCAGGTGATGATCTTCAGGAAGTGGTTCCCCCTCTCGACTTGTTTGGCACGCCAAAGAACAAGCGGTGCCCATCGTTTGCCATCAGAGTGGCTCATCCAGGGTCAGAAGGAGACACATTCTCGTTCCCATGGACGGGCCTCTTCGGATATGCGTTCCCTCCATTTCTGCTGCTTTGACGGACGATCCAGTGGGTGCGCAGATACCCATGCAGAATAATCTTAGTCGCCCCATTCTGGCCCAGACAGACGTGGTTCTCAGATCTCCTTCATCTAGCAGTGGAAGAACCGTTTCGTCTGGGGGCGGAAAAGGATCGCCTATCGCAGGACGAAGGGAGAGTATGGCATCACGATCCAGCATTGCTGAGCCTGGCTGCCTGGCTCCTGACCACTCCTGAGTTTACTCATTTAGGTATTTCACAGGTGTGCCGTAGGATCCTGGAGGCGGCAAGGGCACCTTCCACGAATATCTCTTACAGTAGAAAATGGGCAAGATTCTGTGCCTGGTGTGAACAACAGCCGAGAATCCGGCCATTGGAGGTTACTCCGGCCCAGGTTCTCCCATTCCTGTTGGTTCTGGTGCAGGGGGGCCTGGCGTTTTCTTCAGTCAGAGTGCATTTAGCAGCCATTTCCAGATTGACCAGACAGCGGCATGCTACTCCTCTGTTTAGTGACAGATTGGTTAAGCATTTTATGAACGGACTTTTTCGGACATTTCCACCAGAGAAAAGATTTGCTCCGGTATGGAGTCTCCATGTGGTTCTCTCTGCTCTCATGAAACTGCTGTTTGAGCTCATGTCGACGGCGTCCTTGAAGTTCCTCTCGTGGAAAGTTGCATTTCTAGTCGCAATCGCATCTTCCAGAAGGATTTCGGAGCTTCAGGCGCTGGTCATTGACCCGCCGTACCTGCGATTCATGAGGGACAAGGTTCTCCTGTCTACTAATCCGCACTTCATACCGAAAGTGCCTTTGGAGTTTCACAAACACGCTACAATTGCATTGCCCTCGTTCTTCGCTAAGGCGACCATGCTGGCGGAAAGAGCCTTGCATTCTCTGGACGTTAAGAGGGCGCTAAAGTTTTATCTGGCCCGTACTCAGGACTTCTGGCAGTCGAAACAGCTGTTTGTGGCATTTGGTCCCTCCTGCAAGGGACGATCCATTTCCAACCAAGGACTTTCCCGTTGGGTCTCGTCCACAATTTCATTTTGTCACGAGAAGGCTGGCAATCCCTTGAGGGCCACTCCTAAAGCCCATTCTACAAGATCCACTGCATCGTTGGCGGCGCTCTGGGCTGGAATCCCGCTCATTGGCATTTGCCAGGCGGCTTCTTGGGCGTTGCCACATACCTTCACCAGACACTATTGTCTGGGTCAGCAACATGTGGAGGATGTATAGGTGGGGACGGGTGGTCCTTCAACGCCTGTTTCAATAAGGTAAGCTCCGCAGATTCCGGGGTTTGTGTTTTATATCACATGCTGCTTCTGTTATCATTCATGATGTTGGATGTTATTTGATTATGTTCATGGTTATGGCCTGGGGGCATGGGGTTGGTTTGCCTGTCATGCACCGCCAAGGGTTGTTCGTACTGCTGCGTAATCTATTCACAGCATGTGAATCCATGATAGATCCAATGCTGGAGAAGGGAGTAGTTTCTTACCTGTAACTCCATTTCCCCAGCGTTGGTATCTTTCATGGATTCACATGCGCCCGCAGCCTCCCCCTGCAGGCAAACCGTGATTCGGGTTTCCTCTACTTTGGAGGTTAAAATCTGAAGGGAAGCCGCGGGGGCGGGGCTATTTGTACCGAACGTCCTATTGGGTAGCCTAAAGCAACCAAAAAGGATGTCGATAGGACACTAAGGTGTCAAAGTTTTCCATAGAAAAACGCTAGGTTAAAGTTACAGAGGTTTCCCAGCCGGACGATGGGAAATATTCACAGCATGTGAATCCATGAAAGATACCAATGCTGGAGAATAGAGTTACAGTTAAGAAACTACTCCCTTCTGTGGATTTTACTCTTAAAGATTCCTCATCACTCTGCCAAACTTCCCGCTCTGGAAGTTGTCTTGTGGGGTAAGTTCTAAGAGGAGTTTTTTAAAAAAAGATTACATTTATTTGTATATTTTGACAATGGTTCCTCACACAAAAACTGAGTTTCCAATTTTAGTCCCACTTTTTTCCTGCTTAAAATAGGAAGGGATTCACTCAGCTGCTGAGCACGGGAGAAAAAGGTGGGGGACTGAGATGGGGTCGGAGCTCCTACTACAAGTCTGAATGCCAACGTCATGTCCGGAGTGTACGAGCGTGAAAGCCGAGGAAGAGGCCTCTCAGCTGTACTACGCCCGTTTCAAGATTTTCCTAGAACGGCTGGTCATAGAGGATATCATTCCACATGAGGAATCTGTGGGAGGAGAATCCATAGAAAGAACATTATCAGCAAGTCATTTTCCTTTTCGCCTTAAAGTTACTCTTCGGGCCATGCAGTGATAATAGTAGACCACCTTCCTATTGCACTACTCTCCTTGTGTCCCTGACCCAAACGTATCTGTGGACCAGAATGGGTGAAGGCATTGGGCAGGCTCCAATATTCCCATAGTTTCCTTTTTTGTGTTGGGAGTGTGTTTACGCTCTGTGTATTGTGTTGAGATAATTTAACTGATTAAGTGGCGAAAAAGCACTGGATATTCCCATGAATGATAGCGCTGTAATTGAGCATTAACCTTTGAAGATTACGTTGTGGTTATATTTCTCAGTAGTCTTTGCTGTTTATCATCCACATAAATGGAGCTCTTTTTATATCTCCATTTAAAAAATTTAGCTAAAATCTGCAAA